>NC_141774.1:14985816-15306927 GCF_051362555.1 Lingula anatina | reverse complement strand
TATCATTATTATTATTTTGTCCGAACCAGTGTTTGTATTTTTATACAGTAAGCGTTAAGAGATTCTTTTTTCGATCTTCACTATTTGTAAATTAAGTTTATTTATTTTAGAAAAAATGCCTGAAATCGTCGTATCCTTCCATTGTGTATTTAGCCAAGACTTCTCATCCTCCAGAATGCAACTAGAAAAATTATACGGAGACTTTTAGAATAATATAATTATATGATGGCGCGTAAAAGAATAGAAGTAATAATATATGTATAAATTGCACTGTTGTTATTTTCTGAGTATAGTATAATTGTTTCTCGTATACACCATTTTGTCTTAGTGTGTGCACATTTAACGAAGATCATGATATTAATAAAGTGCGGACCACAGAATACGTAGTGGCAGTTTTATTGAATTTTAGAACTATTTAATGTAACTTTTGAGAATTCAGTAGTGTGGATTGACTTTTCTTTGGTAGGCTTATGCATCTAAATAACTGCGTCATCTTTTACGTAATTGTTCCAGTTGGTCCCTATTTATATCTGTTGTACTAAGAGTATATAACAACACCTGTATCTCCTCCTTCACTTTCAACCTGAACGTGCCGCCACTTGAGATCTCAAATGCAAAATTGGTTCAAATAGACCATGAGGGTCAACCCTCGACCAAGTGAATTAACTCCCCACAACAGAAAATATATCATTTAAAATGTGTGATTATAAAAGTTGATAATTGCGGCGTAGTGCTGACAGGTGTATCAGGGATGGCAATCCTAGGAATGCAAGTCCGGCTCCCGTATGCTTAGTATCGGTAAGGGTTAGTTGGAGCATTGGGGTTAGTATATGGGACCAATGTCACCTGTACAAAGTAATGGAAAGCGAACTACGGTTCCTAGCGGACTTCCATCCCTGTTACACCGGCCTCACCACCAAATCTCAGCAAAATGGTGCCCGTGTTCATCTCGCGTGACAAAACGAGAGTCAAAGTTAATTTGAATATTTCTTCAAGAATCATGGCGTTTGCGAGAGTCCCATCCAATTTAAAATCAGAAAATGTAAAGAAAATCACTTGACGAGGCCAAGCTGGGAATGGTAGAGGAGATAAATATTCAAGTCAGGGCCCGAAAAATATCTATCTGTTAAGGAGGGCTACGGGTTGTTTGTCTGACGAAGTATATGTCCAAGCAAAGAAATTGTTCGATTATACATATAATATTATTTATTGAGCTAGTACTCATCTGATATCTATAAATCATCACCTAAAGCAGGTTGGGCAGGGTTTGCAAGAGAACAGAAATTGTTCTATTTCACTAATGGTCATTGAATCTGATGCAACCGAACAAAGCTAATATCATGGTACCGTCAAATAATGCAGTGTTAGGCCTACAGTGTATATGTCGCTTTTTCTACAGCCAGACTGGGTGGGTTTGAAAGAGTTTGAAAGCCGTCGGTCTTGTAAACATTCGCCGTTAACTAAAACATTATGAAAGCGTGTTTTGTACCGAAACAAGTTTGGATTATCACTTACCTTGTAAAAAGTAATATGTTATGTAGGCCGCGCAGCCGATTATGATCAGAAAAGTCATCAAGATTATGGGCCACACCCACCACACTTTAGAATTGCTCAGTTCGCTCTCTAATTTTTTCTCTAAGCTGTCGCTCTTTTCGTGATCCTGCGGGTCTTCTTGGCCGTCCAATTTGTCGTTGTTGACATCAATAACGTGAGCCTCCGGATTTTCCGGATGGGTTGTTCCGTTGGATGGCATAATGTTTTTCTCGCTAGAAGGGACGTTTTGGTCCGCCTCAGACATACTGGCCTACTATGGTGACGTAGATTGTGCTTTCGGTCGACACTGGATCTACGAAACTTCAAATATAATAGAAAAAGGAAAGAATATCGCAGCTTTATTTATAACTCGACTGACGACACGGGATTTATCCAATAACAGATAAAATAAATAATGGAGGTAGACGCCAGCACAGAGCCCTAGGGGATATGGGAATGGCCAATGGCTTCATCGGTAATGTTCGTGACCAGGAGAAATATACATTTAAAAGCTGGTGAACGTCTTATTTATTCCAGCAGCGACCACGATCAAACAGCACAATGGTATTGTACATGTTGGCGTTTCTCTTATAAAGTTCTCTCTCAAAATAAAAATAACACGTGATTCGTCATTTTCAAAATCGATAATATCTATGTAGAATGCCCAAGCAATACTAAATTTGAATAGACAGCAAATTAAATCTGGTTAAGAATTTCGGTTTTGTAATCTTGAGCTGTGTAATGCTTTTTCATTTGGAAAAAAGGTGTTGCATACTGAGTTTTATCTGTATATCTGCAGGAAAGCCCCACCCCTGCCTGCCAGCTAAATGGCTTGCATCTTAAATGTGCTGATGCTTTCAGCATGCAGAATCTGCGTCGGGTTTTTTCTACCGTTTTAAAATGATTTAGCAACGCAGTGAGACCTGCTCATTGGCTGAGGGCAAAATACCTTCTTATTTTTTCTACCCGAATCTGGAAATAAAGCTGTACCTCTTGGACACCTAGTGAAGAAGTATAATGTAAATTCTGAGGGTGTGTTTTATCTGCTTATCTAACAGGATGATCGTGCCTTTCTCCATTTCTGAAAACAAGATTAAATAAAAAAAGATTGAGGTATACAGGCTCTGTAGGCTCTTTCACATCGCGTGTCTTTGATGAATATTACAGTGTGCATTAACTCCCCACCATCGGTAACATACACCTGTTGCAAGAGATTTTCCTGCCCGGGGCTTCTCTTTTGTCCTGTTAAAAACTTTTAACCAGCTTCTTCCTCTAGGGCACTCACGACAGAAATCATTACCATTAGCATGTTTGTGACCGGTGCGTTTTTTTACGAGGTTCGCTACTGATAAACTAAGAACTATCATGGCTCGTTAAAACAAACAAACTTAAAACTTAAAAGAAGACAGTGCTCTTTGTCATTTATTGGACTTTCAGGCCTTAAAGATTTCTCCACATAGACAAAAATGAAGCTGGTGTTCAGATGTTGGCGCTTTCTAACTAGGTGGTCACAATCTCCAATGATATTCTCGACACAAGTATTCATTTTTCTTTATTTCCAGTACTTGGAAGTATTGCTCTGTGTTCCCGTTGACCATTGAAAGCTCGCCAACAACATGGTAGCCAATACACCCCATACCATGATATGTGGTGCGTCCAGTAGGAAACAGACGATTGGAAAGACACTTTCTCACCAGCTGTTCTACAACTAATACGAGTCCATTAATTATTTCTGTCAACGCTGAACTTGCTTTTATTTGAGTACAGCCTCATTGCCCAGTTGTTGGCTGATGTCCAGATCTTACTCGACGTAGATGTTGTCTGGCTTTTATCACTGGTCTCCTCATGGAAAACGTTGATTGTGTATGTTACTTTTGGCATTAAACCCGGAAATGTGTTTTGTCCTGTTTTGATTAAATGTTGCTCTACGAGTAAGCCATGTTAGCAGCATTCTATTTCCTATGTTTGTGACAAATTTTACACTTTTTGACACCTTTTTTTTAAGGGAGTGTACAATATAAAATATGACGACGGGCCAAGGTACAAAAAGCAGCATGTATGCAGTATGACGTACGGGTGTCTTTGATCTGTGTAATAGAACATTACTCGGAAGATGTCGTAAAACTGACATTAAATTGACCTACATTATAACTGTAATAAATTGACATCCCCTTATGTGTACAATAGAAACGGGTTTAGAAAGCTTTCAGAAAATCAGATATTTACGTGGAAAGGTTACGCCGGGTAGAGACTCGTTTTCGTGAGCTTACGGACCCCCTGTACGTGATTTAGAAACCACAATATACGACAAGATAAAGAATTGCTTCGATAACAGATGTGATAAAATCGTTGGGTGTATCTGTCAGATTATAACCAAAATCTAACCAGGCTAATCCATATGCAGGGGGAAAACTGTGAACAACCTGCGCGCGTAACAAGCATGTCCGATAAAAACGAAACTGACCAGTGTGATAATGGACCAGGTGAGGACGCTGCGTCCAGCAGCTCGGTTGCCAGTGTTAAAACCGGTCAACTTGACCAACGCTTTTGGTTAACAGATGCTGACGTCGAAAACAACCATGGAGGCAATGAAATGAACGGTGACGGCGCCAAGGAACCGAGAAGTGCTAGCTGCAAGGACCAAGAGAGAGAGTTAAGTGACACGAGCAGAGACCCCTGTTTGGTCCCGATGGTAATACTTCTGCTAACTAGTATAGTAGCCGGCACTGCAGTTGTTACGTATCTGGGAATACGTGGTGAGTATCGGGATTGGCTTTCGGTTCTTTTACTCATTTTGCTTGTGATTTAATTAATGGCAAAGTTTAATATTTGTATATTGTACCATGTCATAATAATAATAATAATAATAATAATAATAATAATAATAATAATAATAATAATGTATAAATGTTATTATTATCTCAATCCAGGTAATGTAATTTTATGCACTAAACGTGTATATAGATGTGACTGTGGCTGAGATTGCCTTGAGCCGGAAATGTTATTTGTAGGTTTTGTTTGTTTTAATTCTGTCTTTCTTCTTTTTCTTCTTTTATCTGTAGGGTGGTGGGGGTTGGGAAATCAGGTTGAGTGGGGGGGGGGTTAAATATGGAGAAGTTACACTACACTGTAAAACGATGTTTAGCATTTAAATACATACAACACACGTTAGGCGCCTATACGCATTTAGAAATATGTGTAAAAGCCAAACACGTATAGCTTTTCAAGCGTTTCACAGAAGAAAAAGCTAGACACGTTGGCAGTGTTACATGCTTAGCTATGTGTTTAGCTTCACCGGCATATGATTCTATAACAAGTCTATCACAAGCTAAGCACATTGGCTAAGCACGTGAGGCTGCTAAGCACGTGAGGCTGCTAAACATATGGAGCTGCTATAGGTGTGGAACTCCTAAACGCGTGGAGCTGCTGAACAACAGGTTTAGCTTTTCAAGCTTGTCACAGAAAAAAATTTTCAGAATCCCTTAACAAGTTTATTACAAGACTCAACAATTTGGCTTAACTCTTCCCTTTGTAAACGTATGGAGCTGTTGGAGGCGTGGAGCAGCCTGCTCGAACGCGTTGTGTTAAGTAATAATCCAAATAACAAATTCACGACGTTATCAGCTGGTTACATGATGGTGATGGTATAGAATAATGTATGGTAACGTTATGGGTGTTTTTAACTCCATGCAATATGATGCCCCTGCGGTTTTATAAGCGTTTTATAACATTCCGGAAAAACATTATTCAATGTTTTGAAAACCTTTTTTATAAAAAACCCAAATACGTCTTATGCTGTACTAAGATCTTGTATATCCGTTTATTAGATCTTAGTGCTGTATGAACTACAGTTAGCGGTTTATTCCAAATTTGGCTTGGGGTTAGTACATGTAGACGACTAGAGCGGTGCGATTTGTTAAATATTCGGACTATCGTTACCAAAATAACCAGCATGCGATGAAAGCTTAAATAAACCATTATAATGAATACCCCACCATCATCCTGATGTTCTATTGTTCATTACTTCCAGTAAAAAATAAGTAGACATCAATACCGTAACGCATTTCATCAAAATATGAAAAAAATGTTTTAAAGTAAAACTGATAGCTGTTTAGTGTTTTTAGTAAACTACTGAATTTTCCTAACTTGATTTTCAGAAATATATTCCAATAAACATTTTCGCAAGGTCAGCTAACACAAGGATGAATAAGTCACGCTGCAAAGGTGATGGTGCTTAGTCAACAATGTTGACAGTTCACGGAACCCTGTTATAGACGCAGATAGCTATAGCAGTTACAGGTGACCGTGACTTCGTGTGTGTGTGTACGCGCGCGCATGTGAAACTAAAACAGTTGAGACCCTTACCACCTAAAAGTTAAGCAAATACACCATACATTTAATAGGCGTCAAACGCGTCAAAGCGTGTAACATGTTAAGGAGCTCAACGTGCTTAGGAGCTAAACGCGTCGAAAAAAAGGAGACAAAAAAGGGGCTTAAAAATGTGTTTAAGTGCTAAACACTGTTTTTACAGTGTAGCTTCAGTGATTACAGCGGTTGAATTGCTATGTGTACGCATGTGTGTGGCATTCATACACCACAAGCAAGTTTTCATTTTGACCATGTGGTGGAGTCCGAAAAGACGAACGCATAAACATATGCACATCCATTTAAAGCTTAGTAGCATACGTTAATAGTATAGGCAGATGAGGTGGTAATATTGTCTGGAGCTCGATAGGTATTTATGGGGGGGGGGGGTAAATTATATTATAAGTGTACAGTATTTGCGCAAATCTAGATTTTCCGAGTCCACACCTTCCGTTAAAAGATATTGCCGAAGGTATGAAATAAAATATTCCATGAAACGGCTTTTATATTCTCTTTTTATACTCTAATCATAATGCAAAGTGTCAACATCATGACCTAAAATAATTCATTCAACATTTATAATTTGTTTTTACGTACAGACACTGTTTGTCTTTATTCTACATGTAATGACTGTTTGTCCGTGACGTCGATGTGACCTTCGCCGTTGCTGTCCCGTCCGAAACGTCATGCAGTCCTTGTAACTGCCAAAACTATATATTTGTTTCACTTTAAATTTTCTGAGTATCATTGTTTGCCTAAAAAGATTTCCTTGAAAATTAGGATGAGCAGGCTGATTTTTACAAAAGTTGTTAATTTTGTGTGTATGTATATGTGTGTTCTCCCCCCCCCCCTTTTTTTTTGTTGTTGTTGCAAGTGCTTTGATGGTGTTCACCCCATGAGTGCAAAACATTTTATTATTTTATCTGAGTGACTTTGTTTAAGAAAGACATGTTCCTTTCAAAAAGTCAGCTCGATCGGTTTAGTTTTACAAACACGGTTTTCCTGTTTGTCATGATGTCTGTATATTTGCTATCTTTGCTGTCTACACTATTATTTGAATTTCACCGAAGTGTTATGGAGTTAAACAATCACTGAATTCCAATTTCAGCAGAACAGAAGCTGGACCCGTGTGAATATATCAACATCACCGCCTGCCCCAACGTACTCACTGAGGGCACCGCTTTCCCCAATGCATTCGGCCACGAAGATGCTGTAAGTTGAGGAATTGTACTCAATTAACGCACCACCTTCACATTGGATAGTTACTCGCGTTTCACTCTGTTTGCTTCCATTTTTAAAGTATTAAGGCATTACTTTTGATGATAGCATTTTCCAATTAAAAATTAGGAAACATTAAATATCTAAAGCAAAATATGAAGATTATCATTATAATGGACTAATAAAAATTGGTATTGTTATTCAATAAGAACAAATAAATTATTATTATTATTATTATTATTATTATTATTATTATTATTATTATTATCAAAAACCGTATCCAGGCAATAAACAATTGCTGTTCTAATGCTATGTCTTTATTGAATATTCATATCCATCTTTTTCACCAGGAGGCAGCTCTGAAGTCCATGATATACTCACGGTTCCAAGAGACGCCATTTTGTCCGCCATGTTTTCAATACCTTGTACCCTTCGTGTGCGGAATGATGTTCCCACGTTGCCACGTAGACAAGGGCGGGCGGATGTCGCCAGCGCCACCTTGTGAAGATATTTGCAAATGTATGTTTTTTATTTATTTATTTATTTATTTATTTATTTATTTATTTATTTATTTATTTTTGTGATTATGTGCATGCATTACTGGCAAATCCAATAACTGTTACTAGTTTTATATTTGCTATTTATTACTTTTATATTACTTTATTCATCTTATTTTCTTGATTTCCCGATATTTTTCAAATGCATCGCCGCAGCTAAACGTATAAGTGGACGGAAATAATTATAAAGGATACAATGTACAGTGTATCTGCACGAACAACTGTAATTTGCCCGTTTTGATTTATTTTGTAGGAATAAAAACAGGAATAAATACAGAAAAATATTCTTAGTGCAGGATAAGACACTTAAGCATTTAGAAGAGAGACTTAATTTCAACTAATGCGCTATCGACACAACTGTGGAGCCAAAAGTGTTAATTCAATTCAAATTTTCAAAATTTTGTCATTGTAGTTGTGACGAAAGTGTGCCAACGTGATCTTAACAGGATTGGATTAAACATCACCAATCTATGTCAACATACTGCTGTGCCGACAGGTAGGTAAGGCATGAAATAAGACCAAGATGGCACGTACACGACGTCATTTCAACGCTTTGACGTCACATACATGACGTCACACACATGTGAAACTTTGTTTTGTCTCGGTTTCATTTTTGTCTGCTGGTTGATGTGCGGTAGGGCCGATGTCAGTCTAACTGGTTGTTTACCTGCTGGTCCCACATCTCGCTGTATTAAAGTTTTTGTTTGCACCTTTGCACCCTACTTTTTCTCTGTGTGTTACATGTCGTTTACGCAAAGACGCTGGCATTCGCTATATAACAGCATATGGGACAGCGGACTATGATCCCGCAGGTGGACATAATACGTCATTGTGCCGTCACTTTGGTATGGCGGCTTTGTGACTGCTCAGATGGGATTATATATTCTATATCTTCAGTATGAAGGGTACTTTTTATAAATGATTTGATTATTGTCTTTACGTATAGCAAAACTCGGAGGAATTGGTTTTACTTACGTCTTTCCTTCAATCGATCATGAAATGATCATATTTATTTATATAATATTAAGTGAAAGAAATACGGATCTGTGGATTGGCACATATGAACAGATAATTATGTATTTGAAAGAAAGTTAAAAGTATCAACATTTGATTTCAGGCCCACGCCGTTGCGACTGGTACAGATTCAATGAGCAAATTTCTGAACTGCTAGCGCTACCGAGCGATGCAGTCCCGAAATGTACAAGTCAAGGCGAAGTTATCGACGATTCAAAGTTTTACTGTGAAAATGGGGCAACTATCCCTATCTCTTCAAGATGTGATAGACGAGTCGATTGCGTGGACGGCAGTGACGAAAAAAACTGTCCCTCGCTTTGCAAAAACCTGCAGGTCCAGTGCCACAGCGGAGAGTGTATCTGGAAATCTTGGCTGTGTGACGACATAATTGACTGCGAGGACGGAAGTGACGAAACAGAAGAAACCTGCTCACCCTGTGACATCACAAACGAATTCTGGTGCAAGAACAATAATTGTGTGTCACGAGTGCTTTATTGTGATCTTTTCGACCATTGCGGTGACCGGTCAGACGAACTCAACTGCAACTGCTCAGCGCATGGGCACTTCCAGTGTTCCAGTGGCAAATGCGTCAACTCTAATTATGAGTGTGACGAATATGACGATTGTGGGGACGGAAGCGACGAAGACAACTGCCCTTGCTTGGAGTTTCTCTGCTCTAATGGGAGGTGTATTAATCCTGCATGGGTATGCGACGAGATGGACGACTGTAGGGACGGAAGTGACGAAGTCGGTTGCACGTGCGAAGGTTTCGAGTGCGACGAAGCACAGTGCATCGACGCACGACAGGAATGTGACGGCGTGATCGACTGCACGAACGAGAGGGACGAATCCAACTGCCCTTGTCCTGGTTTTACATGTAGCAACAAAAACTGCGTCAATTTGTGGCATGAATGTGACGGTGTTGATAACTGCGGTGACGGAAGTGACGAAATAAACTGCACAAATACGTGCGAAGGATTCTTTTGCGGTCCCAGTGGTTTTTGCTTTCCCAACGAAATCGTCTGTGACGGAATCCAGCACTGTAGTGACGGGAGCGATGAAGTGGACGCCATGTGTTGTAACGAGACTGACTTTCGGTGTGTGGAAGGACCCCTTTGTATCGACACTACCATGGTGTGTGACGGAAAAAGAGACTGTCCCGACCAAAGTGACGAACGCAACTGCTCCTCGTGCGGGGAGTCGCAGTTTCGCTGCGATAACGGTAACTGTATCATGGGGTTCTCGTACTGTGACCTCGATGACGATTGTCTCGACGGAAGTGACGAAGGAGACTGCACGTGTTTTGATTCGACGTATTACCACTGTTCAAGCGGTGAGTGCATTCGAAGATCACTGGTTTGTGATGGCTACCCTCACTGTGCAGGCGGAAGTGATGAATTCAACTGCCGTGTGTGAAGGAAATTGTTTGATATTTTTTATGGTATTAATTATTATTATTATTATTATTATTATTATTATTATTATTATTATTATATGTTGTTGATGATGATAGAAAATTTTGTAAAATTTGTAATTGTTGAATATATACTGATATAAATATTCAGCAATTGATGCTGAGGTGGAGGGTGTCAAATTCACAAGTAAACGTCAAATTAAGTTTCTTTTTTTTTTGGGGGGGGGGGGTCGGGAGGGGGGATCCCAAAATTCTACTTAACGTACCAATGTCTTTTGCAGTTTTCTTAATCAAAAAAGTTGGTAATAAATGCCCAAATTTCCTAAAAATTGGGGACCGTCGCGCTCGTGAACTACTCTCTATCAGAATGAGGCCAGGTGACTACACGTCCACAGTTATGTGCACAAATCTTCACATTACAGAAAAGTCCAAAGAATTATCCAGAGAAATTATCTTTGACGATCCAGGGAAAATACAATCTCTGATCATGGTAGAGGGAATTCGCTAACCAACTTATCGTTTTATTTGGTCTTTACATAAAATCTATACATTTATTCCGGAGTTCAAGAACAGAGCAATCATGAAGCAACATTATAGTCGTTTTCTGCTTTAAAAAGTATGTATGGCATTTTTCTGGTTGTTTCCTCTGTTTTGTTATTTTGTATTTATGTACAATTATTTTCTCAAACATTTATTCGTTTCTTAATTCTATTATCGATGCGTATCCGAGTACAAATTTAATTCTCTGTGTTGCTGATAATGTTTATCGGCAAGGGTTTTGTACCCTGAGTGTCAGAGCAACGTGAAAGTTAGTTTGTTAAATATTAAATATACCATGGAGTCACTTTCACCTGGTATTGCTGCTATGGGTTATATATGAAATCAAGATCGAGCTGGCAATACCGGAATCTAGAACCTAGGGTAGGGTTTTGACTCCTATTACCTCTACTCCCTCATATACCCCTACCTCCTGCTTAGCGACGCCCTCTGTGCGTGCAGTTGTTTTTCAGGTGGTAGATCACGAGCCGGAGGACTTACGGGTGAGGGTGCCGAAATGATGTCATTGCTGTTCAGTTGTGAAGAAAAAATTAATTTTTTAAAAATTAGAATTTTAATGTTAAAACATATCTACATGGGAAACGTCTTGAATTTCTGGATGAATTATTTCCTGATCCATTTCTTCATTAATTATTTCATTTTTCATTGTATATCAGTCGACTTTGTAAACTTTTTTGTGTGTAATGTATTTATACAGAGCACATATTTGTATGAGCGCATGAGTTCATTTCTTGATTCGTGCAAAAAAAATGACTTGTCACTATACACAAGCGCACATGTTGTTTATAAGATTGGCGGATTGTACAAAACCTGCCGCACAAATTGAACAGTTGCATTAGTGATCAGAAAGAAGGCAACGGTTGGTTATTTGTAAAAAAAAAATAGACTTATCATCTGTACAAGGAAACGTCTTGGCGCAGCTGCAGTGTGCATTTTGTTTACCATTATGGACACTTAAAGTAAAGAGCCGTAGGCACGTTGGCGGGCGCGGCATGCAATGAATTTCGAAGAGTTGCTTTTGTAGGTCTAGATCATATGGCAGAGTTTACCTGGGGCTGTCGATACCACCTTATTTTTTCTAGTAATTCGATTGTTTTTTGTGTCTTTTGCATGACGTCTCAAATATCTAGCTGCAATGTGAATAACAACTGTCAGATAAACAAGACTTCAGACTTTTTGTTCTTATTTATGGGTTATCACAAACATCATAATGAGATGTCTGACATGTTTGTGGATATGCTGGAATGATTATGACCAAACTGTGGTAAAAAAACATCCTTTTCTGTCCCTGAAAGCTGTTGCAATTCTGTTCCTAAATAAGTTACTTTTATTAAAAGTTGCTGCGTCGTGTTATATCATATCTAAAAGATTCTAAAAAGAAAAGATCTAAACGAAATTTATATTTAAGAATAATTGATGGCTTTCCTTATCAGTCGTGCATGCAATCTCGAAGATTCTTTAAATTATGAACTAATTGATATACATTTTTCAGTATTTTTATTTATAATTATTATTGTCATTATTTGCTGTTGTTCATCAACGACATTCGTCGCCATATTTCCCCTAGAGCACGTTGACGCAACGATTCGTCAGAACGGAAACTAGCTTTGACACTGGTTTCTTTCAAAGAAAAGCTGTACGAGAATCAACAGCGCTATCCGCAACGCGAAGTATACTTTAGGCTCGGTTTTCATTGTTTTGATATGTATCATTGTATTTTTAAATACTTGTTTACCGAAAGACCTGAAAACCCTGACACAGTTGGTTCTGAAACGCTTTACAGGAAGCTTTAATTTTGCGTTCTGGTGTTTCGTGAGAATTTGGGTGTCCTTCCATAACTCTTTCATCGAACAACACACTTAGGGTCAACCAGTCGCCTTGTTTGAACCTTTGGCGCAAGCGATGGACGGAAAAGAAGAACTGGCCAAAACCGAGTACTGGTCGGTGCCAGAGAAAGCTGACCACCTCCCTTATTGGTTAATTGAAGGCGCTATGGCCGGTGGTCAACAGCGAGAAGTTGGCATGGACAGTAAATACAGCTTAGATGCGCTGATCGCGAACAAGGAGCGGGAGGTAAACCTCAATGGGATCATGCTCTGCAGTGACAAGGTTAAGACAGAGGAAAAAGAACGCGAGGTGTACGGTGGCTTCACGAGGCCGGGGTGGTGTTCCAGACCTTTTGTTCTGTTGACGTCCGCTACAATATTCGGCTGTGTGACGATCATGGCGTATTTTATTATACAAGGTGAGCGTGTGGTTATCTGGTTTTTAATTTATGAAATACATGTATTATGTATATGCATAAGCATACGCATTTTGTGTCCTTTATTTATTTATTTATGTTTGGGTTCATGGTTACTTTATGAGAAAATACATTGGGTATATGCAAAACCATTTCTGGAACCATTTTGGCAGATCTTTTTTGGAATTACTTTTGGATACCTTGTATCAAGTCTTTGTATTGAATATAAATCTAGACAAACTGTTAAAGCGAGAATTAAACTAAAGTACAACGCAATCAGGCCAATGGGTCTGCTTTTATCTTACGACCAGGAAACAACAAACGGTATTTAAAAAATAAGCTTTCTGGTCCTATATATCGACCCATTATCTCTGGAGTCTCTTAAGTTCTTCTTATTCTACTTCTTCTCTTTCTTCTTCTTCTTCTTATTATTGTTATTATTAATATTTTTCAGCAACCTGGAACCCATGTGAATTTGTACGCGTGGACGTGTGCCCCCACGTAATACGTTTTGGGACAGCCTTTCCAAATGTATTTGGCCACGAAGACACCGTAAGTAGAATACTGATGTTATTTCATTTTCACTATTATTATTATTATTATTATTATTATATGTTCGGATTCACGTACGTATTCTGATTACTTAATCAACTTATATTTTAGTTAATCCATTTATTCTTGCATTAAATTCTAGACCACAGCGCTGGAGTCCAGCGTCTTGGCGTCCTTGCGGAGTGTGGCTGCGTGTCACGACTGCTCGCAGTACATGGTGCCCTTCTTGTGTCAGGCGCTATTTCCCCGTTGCTATCAGGACGAGAACCGACGCCCTTTCCCTGTTCTGCCTTGTATGGAGGTTTGCAAATGTAAGACCCGACCTCTTTCACATCGAGCGATAGTTGTCTGGCAAGATAGGGAGGTACAGAAAACTGTACCGCTAGAGAAAATTGTAGCCGTACCGCTAGAGAAAAGCCGGTGATTTCCCGAGTAGGCCTACGTTGAAAACAAGAAGAGGCGTGTTAATCTGTCAATCTGATTGCACTCAGCGAGAGTCCCCAAAGAGTTTGATCAATCTAATGAGAGTGATAGTATTATTAGAAATGAGCCTTTTGCTATGAATCATTGGATATGATACTTTCAATTTTTTAATCCATTACTGACAAGCGATCAACATCATATTATTTTTTTTTTAAATCACCGTACATTGTGTATACTGGGATACACTTATTTTACAAAGACACTATAATTAGTACACGTATGTAAACATGTAAGAACAGTGATAAGTTATCACAATAAAATTGATTTAACGGTATCAGTACGACCTCCCCTTCCCTCCGGACAATCCTAAACCTTCCCAGACAATGCCTCGGACAAACAAAGATATTCTAATATAATAACCCACGTCTGACAACATCTACCATTGTCAGACTAGTTCATTTTGGGTTCTCCATCAACCGCACCGAAATGTGACCACGTTTCCTTTCCAGATGTGACATCCGTGTGTTACAAGGAGCTGACTTGTATGAATGTGGACCCTGAAGCCATTTGCAATGGCCTGGTGGATCCGTCTGCAGGTTGGTCCAGTACATTGCGTACACTGAGATAAAAATATAAACGGCCCGTGCAAATGTTAGGTATTATTCACACGGGGCGTTTATACCTTTGCTCAGTCTATATGATAGACAATTGGAGAATCTGAACTTTGTTAACCAGCAAAACGACGATGTTGAAAAAAGTTGAATTTTTTTTTTTTTTTTACAATGTCGTGTCTGGTTCATTTAAGGAGATTCATGTGAAAGTGCTATGAAAGGCAGGGTTTCGAAAAGCGTATGTTACTTACAGAAAATTTACAGCCAGTAATCTGAAACAATGAATGAAAGGGTGCGTTTTACATGTAGGTAAAACTTTAATAAGGAGAGACCTCGTCAACGCTGGATGTTAACGGTATTCAAGTGTGATGGTTGGTGGCAAGTTAACGTAACTGCTGTTTCGAGCTCAAAGTCAAAAAATAATAAAATAATGGGAAATTAGATCAAAACGTCTTTTTATATTTTTCGTAACAAATGTTTATTCTCGTGTTATCAAGTTCTCCCTATTTCATATACATGCATTTCACTCCGGTCAATTATTTCATTGCAGGTGGTTCTGATTGCGAATGGAGCCGCTTAACCGAATTCGCTTTACAAGGACCTTCTCTGGCCAACGGCAATTGCTCAAAAATCGAATGCGATCAGATCAAGTCGATAGAGGGCACCACCTTCCAATGTGGAAATGGCGCCTTGATTCCGCTCTCTTGGCGTTGCAACGGGCGATACGATTGTGAAGACAGAAAGGACGAAATGGAATGCCCTTGTACTGGCGACCAGTATGAGTGTGCTAACAAACGATGTATCCAAGCGTCACTGGTGTGTGACGACATAGATCACTGCGGAGACGGAAGTGACGAAACAGGCTGCATGCCGCCATGCCAAAGTTTCGAATTTCGGTGTCTAAATGGTAGATGCATTCCTGTCGCTCTTGTCTGCGACCATTATGACGACTGTGGTGACAGGTACGACGAAACAAATTGCACCTACAGGCCTTGTAACGACACGGAGTTCACCTGTGCCCAGGGAGGCTGCGTGCCAGAGTCAGTGAGGTGCGACTTTGTCAACGACTGCCCCGACAGAAGTGACGAAAAAGACTGTCCAAACCGCTGCGGTAGCCTGGGCTTCGAATGCTCAAACGCTGAGTGCATTCCGAAAGATTTCGTGTGCGATTACTCTCTCGATTGCGCAGACGGCGGGGACGAAGATAACTGTACGTTCTCTGACTGTGACCCCGAACGGCAATTCAAGTGCGCAAACGGGCAGTGCATCCATGCGATTTTGGCTTGCGATCGCAGTCGCACGAAGGACTGCTTTGACGGCAGCGACGAACTAGATTGCCCGTCTCCGTGTGGGGACAAGCAATTCGAGTGCGCAAACGGCAAATGCATCATGGTCGCATTCAAATGCGATGGTTACGACGACTGTGGGGACGGAAGTGACGAAGCAGACGACACCGGAAACTGCCAATGCGTCTCCGAGAACAAGACCCACCAGTGCCCCACTGGGATTTGCATATTTCCCCAGTGGGTGTGCGACATGCAGGACGATTGTGGAGACGGGAGCGACGAGAAGAACTGTCCATGCCCTCAGCCCAACGTCAAATGCACAAACGGTCGCTGCATTTATCCTATCTATCAGTGCGACAAGAACGACGACTGTGGAGACGGCAGTGATGAGGAAAATTGCTGGGATTAGAATTACACGTCTTTAATTTGATTAAGACTATATTATTAATGTGCTTTAATTGTAAAAACAAACATATAAGTGAGTGTTTTAATAATAGCCCCAGTGATAATTTTCAATGAGAAGATTGTGTGTGTGTTGGGTGTGTGTGTGTGTGGGGGGGGGGGGGGGGGGGGGGGGGGGAGAGACTCATTTCCACCAGTGCGAAGGAATTTTATGAAATACATATGGAGCGTTGTTGGCTGTTTGGCAGTTGCTGGATGGATACCACAGTATTTTTCTACACTTTGCCAAGACACCTGGACTGAATCCCTAGCATCAAGAACAGAACCATGGCGTAATAAAGACAGTGCTTCAGTGCCATTTCATGTTAGACAAGACAAGGGAGTACACGATATGTACCTCACTGGATAAGAGAAGGACGCATTCGTCCAACAGTCATATATCTTACGTGTGTTCTCTATAACTCCTCCGTCAAAAGTTATAAGTGTTTCGTGAGTTCCCCACAGCACGTCTAAGACTAACTTACGCAGCGAAAGGAGGTATCCTGTTCAATTAATCTAAACATAGTTTTATACACATTTTGTTCAGCACATTCCCTGTCGTGTGCTGTAGCCCTTCCCTCAAAGACACGAGTGTAGTGAAGCATCTTCCCCAGATGAAAAGAGCGACACAGGCTGGCTCATGAAATAATATGCAAGGCCCAAGTCGGTATGGTTGGTTTCTGTGAAAACAAGGCCAGTACACGCGTTTCAGCAAACACGCCAGTGAAATGGTGACCTTATACACACTCGTGGAAGGAGGAGAAAATCTAAAACAATCCGTTGGACTGTAGAGTTAACACGCCCTCTTAACTGACTTAAACATTGTGCTAGTAACTATGGGGAAGGGGGGGGGGGCATATAAGCCTAATAGCCTTTACATATTGTCTAAGCATAGTGTAACTGAAAAATACTGTAAACGAACAGAATAGTAACGTACGCAAACTAATAAACCAATATCGCCTGACTATATTTTGTCATCTTCGGTCGTTTAGTCGCTTGCCAGCACTGGTCAAAAGACGGACATGTAATCTTAAATAGCGTGTTATTTCCTGTTCCTATTAACAAATGAACCCAGTTTATACGTTGAAAAGATTACACAGTTCACGTCATATATTGCTGTATGGTATAGATGTACATCATGACGCTCCAATCTGTTATTTCAAATAATCTCCAAAACTCTGTGATGGAAAACAGGTGTGTACTGTAGGCCTCGATAAAACCTCGAGGTGAGCACTTTGTCATAATTTAACTATGGCAACGCGCATCGAGAAACGATAAAGACTACATAAGGAAAACGATAACAAGAAAATTTGAGAAAAGTTTGTTATTATTATTATTATTATTAATAAACAATTAATTGGTTCCAACACTACCAATATATATATATATATATAAAAAAAAGGGAGTCCATGATCGCCATTGCCTTGGATGAGACTCGGGTGTGCTTAAACTGTGCTCTGGAAATGCTTTCTCGTATGCATTGCTTGTCTCAGGTCGTCATCACAGAGGGCTATTATACAGACAGCTTTATTCTCTGCTTATAGTAAAAGGACCTGTACCCAAGTAGCGACTTACTTTTGAACGTGTTCCCCTCAGATTTATGCGATGTGATCTCCAAAACTTAACTTTTAGGCTTAAAAGGACGCCTTTAATTAGCTTCAGCATCTAAAGGCCTCAAAGTTGTCGCAAGGACTATCAGACAGTGAGCGAAGGGAGACAACACCGAGCAATGAATCATCTCTGTATCATACAAATTATATAACACGCTTTAAATTTATGTCTATAACACACTGCATCGTTATATTAACAGAAAAAGCGTCCCCACGACTAAAGTTGAATTTGTTCTATATTATTATCGGTACCAGTAAGTCAATTATGAATATGTAATTTATTTAAAAAACTAAATTAATCATTCATTCAGATATACATAAATCATATTTTATGCTACATTATAGCCATGTTATACCTTTTCGTATCAAACACGATCCTTTATTTTGATTTTTATTTCCCCAAAATTGCTGTCTTCAATCAGCATGCAGTGCCAGTGCTTTCTGGATCAGTCGGTCAGTCATGGGCGAGTTCTCCTTCAGTGCCTTCCTTTCATTCAATAAAATCCTGGAAATTAACATACCTCCATCAACACGAGCGTCTGATAATATTTCGATGAAGCTTACTTATATCTTGCAAATATATAAAAAATATTGCATAAGTTGACCTGGACTTCAGAGCAGCTTTTATTGATTTCAACACCTGTGGTAATGACGTATGCTTTCTCACTTGAAAAATAAACATTAAATGTAGGTGGCGAGATTCTGAGGTACTGAGTAAAATACCGTGGACTTGGTGGGCTTAACTGGTCTCGATTTCGTAAGCGTTTTTTTTTTTTTTTTTCAAATAAATTTTTAATTAGTATTTTTATATAATAAATGGACATTTTCTTCACTATGGACATGTATAATTTTGCATGAAGGCTACATGCACTAAGATCCTACTGTTTTACTGTTACCTTGCTATCTTGTGGTGTTTTTTCTCCTGTGATTTCAGCGCGGCTTGGATGAGAAACAGGTTGAAGACATCTCTCTACATGGACATAAAATGAAATTTATTACAGCAAAATACTAGGAGAATGATTTCACTTTATGCATTCGCCAAAATAATTTCATAAAACGACAAATTAGTCTGCCTAATGACATCAACGGAAATGTCCTAATCGGCGTCATTAAACTCGACAGAAACAAAAACAGAACTATTTCATTATCATCTTTACTTTTTGTATTTATTTTTTCTAAACGTGACCAAACAAATAATATCAAATATTAACAAAATTAAGTTTAACTCAAGAATCTTCTCAATCACCTGTGCGTGACTTCCGCCTATTTTTATGACTTTATAACGAATAGGATACAGCAAGTCAACTGCTTTACCAAAGTCACCATTATCGTATGCTTCGAAGGCTTCACAAAGAGGCACGCCAACTTCCGCTGCAACCTCATGGTTGTGGCCACGCCCCTTACTAGAATATACAAATCTTTCAAAACTGAACCACCGCTGGCAATAAAATAACGTGATTCTCTTTTAAATGGATTTTTTAATAACAAGGATTAAAATCAAGAATTTACTGTATCAAAACAAAATGTGTATTAAAATAACAAGGATTAAAATTAGTAATTTACTGTTTCAAAACAAAAAGCATTTTAGTGTTAGTAACTGAAGTTTTGATGACTATCCTTTGTGTTAAATAGAAAAACTTCGTTTTCTTACAGAGGAGGACAAAATGATAATTTTTATAGACCTGTGTGCTTACTGGAAATAAAAACGGGGGTTGAAAAGATGGAAAACAAGCAAAACTTACACTGCAAATGACTTTATCGAATCCATCATTTGTTTTGCTATTTCTTTCTCCTTAGCCCCAAGAAGCGCCATGAGAATGTGGGCGTCAGTGAAGCACTGCACGTGATCACCCACGTGACTCTGACACGTCTCAAGAATCTCGTTCCATCTTTCTCCAACATTTACTCCTAATTTTAGACAAAAACAAATGCATCAGTAACGACACAGGTTAAGCTTTTCTAAAAATCTATTTTCTATTCGCGGTATCTTATGATCACGGTCTGTGCCCTGAATATCCCGCGGCGTAATTACTGGCAGCGAGAGCCAGTTACTTATAGTAACTTATAGTAACTGGCTCGCGCTTTAGAAAATAGACTTTCCATGTGAACGAAGCCTAAGATAATGCTTGGCGGACAACTGGACGATGCTTGCAATACATGCAAACAGGTTATTTGCATTTTGTATTTTTAACATCTAGAGGTCCGGTGGACTGAGAGGAAGAGAAGGCCAATTCTTACAAAGGTACATATTTGGGATTTTCTTTACATAAAGAAATAAATTCATACTTTTTCCTATGTGTTTCCCTGTTTATTAATTTATTTATTGTTAATCCATTTCAATATTATTTATTTTTTCACACACCTTCCATCTCTAGTCTGTACAGCATAGAGCAGGCATCGGTAAGATCCAACATGTTGCCATCATTGCAACGCTTTCCCAGCTCGGCGTCAAATATGTCGAGAGCTTTCTCGTATTCACCCTTGTTTTGAAAGAAATATATTTGATGTTATATTTAAAACCATCCTACATTTATGAAACAGACATTTTTCATCCCAAAATATCATCTGGCATACCAGCTGAACAGAGGTAACAACAATGAACAAAGATATACATCACAGTTTACACAGATCTTAAAAACCGATTTGTAATACTAAAACTTGTGTAAAACTTAATAATTACAATAAAAACGTGAGAAATTATGCCATTTTGATGAGTGTGGACACGGAGCCCTACATCTCTGAAAGAAATAAACTGGATCGGCAGTCACTTTGGTAGGATAGGGCCTTAAGATTGTAAAAATCTGCTTCCGTTTTGATTGTTTGCTTTAACTATTTATTTATTCATTTTGTTACAATAATCTACAAACAGTATAGTGTTTTTAACCCGTTTTGTGTGGCTTATATAACCATAAACCGTTCAAGGTGAAAGCCAAATGGTGGAATAAAAGCATGTTTGTTTCACATGCAGTAATTTTCAATTGGAACGTAAATAATATAATATAATATAATATAATATAATATAATATAATATAATATAATATAATAATGTATCCGCCAGCGAATTGTAAAACTTGGATAAAACAAATATTCTGGCTTTTTTTCTTCCAATGCCTAATGTTTTGGTAAGTAACGAAGCTTGGATCCAGTTTCAAATAGCAAACGTAAAATACATAGATATAATGCACATCATACCTTTTCTACGTGGTACACAGCCCAATGCCAGTAGCAGTGACCAGCTATCGCTCTGCAAGTCTGACATTTAGATATAAAGATTAAGTTCCACAAAAGTAATTAAAAATTGAAGGAATGTCTTAACAACAAGCCTCAAAAATTAGGTCTATTCAGACCTTGATCAGTTCTTTTAAATGCAATGTTCTGTCTGATTTTTACATATAAATGGCGCTATATTTTTAATTTTAAATAATTTTCAAATTATTTAAAAAAGGGTAAAAGTTGAAGGATTCGTATATCTTATTACTCATTTTACTAATTAAAATGTAATCAATGTCCGATATCAGAGACCACCCTTTAAACTAACTTTTACTCGGTGCTTAAGCATACAGCTGTAGGCCTACGTCAAAAATCACATAGTCAATGTCAACAAAACATAACTTAAATGATATCTAGCTTTGGTTCAGTCATCATTCCTGCGCATTTCTAGAAATGAGATAAACTCACCATCCAGTCGCGTTCATTAGAAGACATGAGATCGATGCCCTTGTTGTGCTCCCCTCTCATCTCGTACACGTGAGATATCGCGTGAGTTGCAAAGCCGTCTTTTGGATTGATGTTCAAGGCCTGAAAGAAAGATAATATTTTCATTAATTGTTTTTCTTTAGACAAACGTGAATTCTGCATGTGCTGAATTAATGACCCCTTTCTCAAGCAAATACTACTATTTGTATTATTTATATGACGTATTTTTATGGCTATTAGAATCCCATGCCTTCAAATAAGACTGCTTATTGTATATAGCCTACATTACCGACATGACTTTATTAGTGGCATCTTTCCTTTTGATCAACTGCTTTACAGAAAATTGTAAATAAATTCAATATAAATGTAAACGACGTGTCTTTCATAAAAACCCACGAAGACAAGAACCCCAAAGGCCGCAAAGCGACCGTATCATAATGTATTACATAAAATGAAGTAAAGAACAGATTTCACATATTATACATGTACATGTATCAACATCAAGCTTATTAAGTCGAAGAGTAATTGCTGAACCTTTTTTATATAGCATTATCCCAGCGAATACCTTTGGATTTGAAGAATATCCACAACTTGAAAACAACCTTCTTCCATTCAACTTTGTAACAGATTTCTTAACAGTGTTTATCCCTTTTCAGCCACATTATATTATATTATATAAATACACATATTTACCTTGTTAGCCGTCTTCACGGCCTCGTCGTATAAATACGTTTCTTCCAACGTAAAAGCATGCATACCTGTCAAATATCTACAAAATTCAGTTGACAATGTATTTATGAAGTCAATCATTGAATGTAGAAACATGTTCAAATTTAATGAACTGCATATTTTGTGAACCACCTACATATAATGAGTCCTTCCACGAAGCACAAAAAAACTATACAACAGACTTCTTATTGTGAATAAACGGTAATAATTTTAATTATCGTAATTAAGAAAATTTTCTCGTTCAGCAGGTGCTCATCAGAAAAAATAATTTATTAACAACATATATGATATAACAAATAAAAAACAGCTAATTGCGCACGCTACCCATAGAGTGGTATGGAAGGTTTCCAAGACGGCAGCACGCGGCTTACGCTGTCTCTCATTTCCGGTTTCATTCCATTAAAAAAGTAGGTGTCAGCGGCCATTTTCAGGGCCAGTAAATCGGTCGGATGATCCAACAGGATGTCTTCCCAAATCTTACACGCTCCCGGAGTGTCCCTTTACAAACAAAACATTTAAAAAATCTTTAATTGGGTCAAGGTCAGAGAAGTTCACAGTTGCAAGCGAGCAATTACCTAGTTGAGGTCTATAAAAGGAACATAAGCGGATTGAGGTTATTGGAGCAATACTTCCGTGACGTTTTTTGGCTGATCTAAACAACATGTGTTACCGCCTAAGTGGTACTCAAACAGGACTACGTATTTAGTATTTCGTCTTAAAAATATTTTTGCCCAAAAGCTTGTCTTTTAAAAATACAATTCTAGACTGGTCTTAAATATATACAGTGTATTTAGACTGCTTTGACCCAAGATAGATCAGCAGCGCTCCAAAGGCATGAAATGTTGCAACTTTTTTTTTACAATAAGAAAGTCATTGGCGTACCTCCGACCAGACTAGGACAATGCCTGTTTAATTAAAGAGTAATTCTTCGAATTTATCTTGCCTGAAGTACTGGTCTTAAAGTTTAAGACCAGTTTAAGGTTTACTTTTGTAGTTCTTTTGTGACTCCAGCTCCAAGTTTAAATTCAAAGTAAAACAAGCAGGGACTACAAGCAACTGACTTCTTTTTTGGACGTGTGCGCAGCTGTAGAATATTCAAGGTACCCCGGTAGTAACTGCGATTAGTAGGCAAAGTGCATAACCTCAAAAGCAGTACTCATATTACACAGTAGTGATATTACACGAAATAACACAACAAAAATAATTCACTCCAAAAACACATCTGAGTGTACGTAACCCAATTTGATGTGCGAGTTAAAAAAATTCTAACCATTGTAAACAGTATATGAAAATACCAAACTTTGACCAGCATGGCCAGCTGACAGGCACTACCAAACGGACTTGAACAAGGCAGGCGAAACTGGATAATATTTGATTGAAGACTATTAGCAGTATTTCCATTGAAAATACGAAGTATTACACCTTGAACACAGGTGCGGTGCGAGGAAACCTGAGAAGAAAACACGTGATATTACGTCTAACGTAAAGAAACGGGTAGACTTTGGTGCTATTGTTTCTTTTTTTAGTACCCACTGGGTGATACCTTTGTCAGCCCAGACTAATGCTGGTTGATATGTTAAGGAATGTCTGGAGCCATATTAGAATTACAACGTACAGCAAGAGGTTTATAACGTTGGGTCCTACCACATGCAAAGAAAATTCGAGAAAAACAATCTTGTTTTATTTTTCAGTCTACTTATTCAAAAGTATGAAAATATATGTCAGAGTATTGGTTTTAATCGAAGGAGACAAGTTTAAGGCTAAATCCAACACACACAACCCGAGCTTCAGAGATAACTTGAAACACAACTCAACTTGAAATGGCAAAGGTATGCTACAGCGTAGAGATTTGTTTCAAATTTTCGCTGAACCTCAGGGTGAATAAACATTACTTAAGGAAGCTTTTTTTCAAACACTTGATTCATTTCAAATGTTTCGAGATGCAACGAGTACAAAAAATAAACAAAGGCAGCAAAGCAGTCAACTGTGCAGACAATAAACAGAAAATAATAATGCACAAAATAAGCTACTGTCAATTCTGATGCAATAATACAAGCAAAGTCACCAAATTTTAATTCTGTACAATTGGTAATTCGGATGTAATGGATATTTATTTGGCATTAGGTTTTGGGACTAATGTCTGTCAGTGTCATTGTACAATGACTATATTGTTTATCTGTATGTATGATTTATCTGCAAGTTTGGTCGAAGAAAGCAACAGTAAGTACATTTATAACAATAATAATAATAAGAAGAAGAGGAAATACTTTCACCTGATAGTATGTTCGTATAATGGTCTGTCTAGGGGAGGGGGTGCTAACATATGCCCCACATATTCCTTCTTCCCGCTTTCAACGAACGCCTCCCTCCCCCCCCCCCCCTCCCATAACAAAAAGATAAGACAAAACCAGGCAATATTTTATCCCTGTTTCCTATATATTACAATAAAATTGTCCTAGCCCAAATTTTTTTCTTGCCTTTCTTTGTTCTGCATAAATGCCCCTGCATCCCCCCATCCCATATCGCTAGTGTCTACAAGACATAACAGACTTTACCCCTCTGCCCATAGTTTTACGGCAGACACGTGGTTCCGCTCTCGATCCGTAATGTTATTCTTTGCCGCCAATTGCGCCATCTTGGCCACGGCGGCCTGCATCACCGGGTCATGTGCTATCGACTTATTTCCGGCTAACAGAGTCAGCCCATTAGCCATCACGTGTGCCATAACTGGAATAGCAGGAAATGTGAAAGCATACAATGCATGCAAGAGTTATATTTCAAAGTAATGGTAATTAAAATTTTTTTCCTTTCACCACCAAGGTATACGGTGTCCAAAACCGTTGAATAATTACTATCTATATACCCCTTTTCCTGTTCTTAAAGTCAAAAGAGTTTGGTAGACAGCTGTCCTGTTTTCATGTTTATTAATTTATTTTCAGACATCCTAATTTTTATTAATTTATCTATTTTTAAGTAAAGAGTGGCTAAGTGGACACTTACCGAAATTAGGGTCTGCTGTTGCCATGTTCTCTATTGCTTTCTGAATGCCACCAACGGAGGGGTCTTCATACCAACCGACATACTGGAAATGGGAACAGGTTTGTGAAAATCCGGTCATTTACAGCAGTATTTTCCCTGACATTTGCGATTTTTTTCTTACTTTTCTAACATTTATTTTTTTCTTATTTTCTTAGTGAACCGCATTATATATAGTCCTTAGGCTTCTATCTATATTTAAAAAAGTGCTTAAGACCTAGTTATACGGTACCTGTGTGAGGACAGCGTCGTACATCTTGCAGGCGTCGTTGCTGGTGGTAGAAAGAGGCAGTCCTTCCCGTCTCCACGCCTAGCCACATGAACAAGAACTGTACTAATTAATCAATTAATTAAAGCAGTCGTCAATTAACCAACCATCCAATTAACAAATCTACATTTATTTATTTATTTATTTATTTATTTATTTATTTATTTATTTATTTATCTATCTTGTTTAGATGGAAACAAATACATTTCTTTCATTTTCATTTAAATACAGAAGGAATCTTCTGTATTTAAATCATAACTTATTCAGCGTTTTAGAACAATGACGAACATAAAGTTAGTATTTTTTAGTATATACATTTATATATATATATGTAATAATATAGATATATCTCTTTAGTACTCTGTAAAACAGGCTAAACAGGTAGAAAGTCATTTCAAGTCCAACCACACCAACTACGTACCCACTAAACTTATCTGTGCTTAAATGCTTTCTTAAATTTCGTCATTTGCTTTAGAAAAAAATCAATCACTTACGCGGCACGTGTCACAGTACGTAAATGACACGTGAAAGTGTGCACTCTTTTCATTAGTTATCTGAATAATCGTAGTCAGTGAAGGGCCTTAGGCTGCAAGCTGGGGGGGGGGGGGGGGGGGGAGGGCAGGCAAGCAGGGGGAAGTCATGTAATATTGCGTGGGAATAAATATGAAAACGTGTCAATATGACGGGTATTGACTTTTTCTTTGGCTGTTACGCAAGACAGAAACCGCAAGACCTTAATGGTCTTTTGTACTCTTTATTAACTACTTTCCATTGGTTCCCGCGCCGCCTTCTCTCCATTTTTCTTTCTCCCTCATTCAATCTACGGCGACCTTCTCCTTGTTTACATCACATGCCTCTAGTTTAAGCATCGTAGTTTATGAGAACATGTCAGTTACTCTGCGGTACACTTAAATCCCGCTCTTTATATAATCATTCCTGACTGTCGATTACATAACGCCAATATGAAGATTAACAAAACATAGCGCCAATGCGTTGGGTAATCTATGCTTTAACAAATTAGAAAATGCACACTCGGTTGTAAAAATGCACACTCGGTTGTCAAATCTGATACTCAGAGGACACTTCACGACGGTCTGTGTAAACAAGCAACTTATTATTGACGGCGGCCCAAAACTAGGTGGCTCTCCTACGCAATAACCAGGCTGTTGGAGGTCAATTTCTAAAACTGTGGCGGTACAGAAGACTGTACAGGTCGCTGTGTTAAGGGCGCTTGAAATGAAAGACCCACAAATCTTCCGAGATGTACTAAGGATAGAAAGTGACTAGACATGATAATCTATCCCAGACAGCTTGACACGCGATGATAATGACGACGACACTTAGGATGAATTTACCTGACAGTCTCTCCAGTGTGAATGCATTCTCGGGATACTATTGTAACCTCTACTGTTGATCCTTCTTTATATCTATTGCTTCTACTGCTGTTGTTAATCCGGCCGGTGACTTTACTCACATCTAGCGGCCCTACCCTGGAGTGCAATATCTGATAAGCTAACAGTCACCCCTAACAGTGAGCTTGTTTGTAAGAGCTAGGTCAACGCTTCAAGTAAATGTAATGTGTAACGCCATCTTTTGGTCGATAATTTTCTCTCAGGAGATGTGGCCTCTATTTTTGAGATTTCTTTTCTTTAATAACTTCTATTTTCATTTATGAATTTATTTTTGTATGTTTTGACGAACGAATTCAGTTTGATGTGTTTCGAACATGGCACGCTTTATATCTCTTATTACTGCTCTTTTTAAATTTTGGATAAAAAACATTTACATTACATTTTTAAATAAATGGCAGTCCAAAAGGACACAGAGGGATAGGTGACAGCACAACCCCTCAGAAAAAAAGCATTACAAGAAAAAAACACCAGCACATATACTGGTTCTCCTCTACTCTCTCTTCGTACGCTAAAGCTTTCTCTCGAGGCTCTGCAGTACTAGTGCTGTTTTACACCGATTTAAGTAGGGCGTACCCTGAGTGTCAGAGCAACGTGAAAGTTAGTTTGTTTAATATTTAACATACCATGGAGACACTTTCACTAGGTATTGCGATATGGGTTATATATGAAATCAAGATCGAGCTGGCAATACCGGAATCTAGAACCTAGGGTAGTAGGGCGGGGAAATGAGAAAATTAAAACACCCTACATATTACAGAAAATTGTCCTCAACAAGATTCAATGAAACTGAACATAGAGCATTATACCCCGAGCTACTGGAGACTAACCTCTCTGGTCAACAACACTTACCACCGCCCCCCCCCCCCCCCCCCCCCCCCAAATATTTTATCACAATTTTCGGGTAAAAAAGACAAAAGAAACACAAAAATACAACCCAAAGAAAACTAAAACAAATAAATTGAAATAAGTTTTATTTTCATTATTAACCTCAAGAAGCAATTGGCTCCAATACTATAATATAAAATGCGGGCATTTATGAGCGTCATTGCGTTTGGTGAGACTCGGGTGTGCTTAAATTGTGCTCTGGAAATGTTCCCTGACCTACATCACCAGTTTCAAATAGTTGTCAGCGGACTCTTGCACTGACAGCGTTAGAAGTCTACCCATATGGAAGAGTAACTAGGTCTCCAAGTATTGACCGACTTTTGAAAAGGGGTTCCTAGTTTATACAACGAGATCTTCATATATATCAACTTTTAAAATCCGATTCATCAAAATCTAAGCACGCCTTTGTTGCACCAATTAGCATCAGTACGAAGTACCTGATGAGTGTCACGTTGTAGCAAGGTACTAATATATTCTATAGAGAACACAGGGCAAAGCTGTGGTTTTCAACTAAAAATCACCCAACCACTACCTCTGTTCTACTGTGCTGACCCCTTGGCTTACCAAACTGCATAGAGCCACAAAAATACTCAACCTGAGGTCCAAGTGACCCCAAAAAGTAATAAGAAAACGAACAATAATCATTTAATGAAATAAAAACAAACGCGAGCCAAACTTCTCCAAGAACAAAAAACATCATTCAAAAATGTGTAGAACATAACATTCAGTTGGGGGAAATTCAACACGATCCTTTAAAAAAAAAAAAAACTTAGATCAGGAATAGGAGCCTAGGGCATTATATGTTCATATATTTATATATACTGAGGCATTGGGAGGTATCTTCCTCATTTAAATCAATGTGCATACTATAGAGAGACAACTTAATACTTACAACATACTTCCCAACATTCCATATTATGACACGTGAACAAAATGAGATTATACATTTATACATCAAACCATGGATAACGGCAAGCCTTCAGCCCCCCCCCCCCTCCCTAAACCCCCTTAAAAATGCCCCACCCTGATTTAATTCTAGCAAAACACAGAAAATGAGGAGTGGTCATATGATTGAGGCCTTTTCACACTGAGGGTTATACTTCAGACAGATAAAGCTGCATCCCAAAGTTTGGAAAAGTGTTACCATGCCATTTTGTTAAAAGAGACTTCAATCCCTTTCACAACTTTCCCAGATGGTTGTTTCCGGTTGTTTAGTTAACTTAAGTTATTCAATTGAAAGTCCTCCATCTTAGTTACTCTGTCACGTATGCAGCAGCCAGGCTTGAAAGTTGTCCGTCTCTCAAAACCAGCACAGTTGTATTGCTAAGACACAACACTCAATGTGAAAAGACCTAAACAAATAAATAAACCCCAAACTGTTACCAAAGTGATATTTAAGTATGTTAACAGAGAGCCATACTGCTATGTGACATTACTCACAATATGTATATCATAGATTCAGAAGGACACAAGAAACCTTACCACTTAATATTCAAAGAGTCGACTACTGCTATTGGTTCAGAACTAAGTAGCATTTGGTGAAACAGCCAATGGCAAATGGCCTCTTATAACGGAACAGATGAAAAAGAAAGAACACCTGAACCGTGTCAAAGAACCGATGAAAAAATGCCTTGCATTATGTGTCAGCCTTATTAACCACTCGTAATTTCTGTAACAAAGCAAATAGGCTGTTAGCAACCAAAGTCCACTTAGTTCCAGGTGTGCTATTGAACAGAAACACCTATTTCAACACCTAGAGTTTTACTTCTGTATCTAACTAATTTTGCATTTTTTCAACAATGGGCTGAAAATTTAAACTCAAAAGCACTGACTTTTGAGAGCATCTGGTGTTTTCAAAAATACTTTTTTTTTTTAGAAAAATGTTTTTTTTTTCAAATGCTGTTTTTTCTTTTTCTTCTTAAATATAAAATGACAAGACCCCAAGGAAGGACAATGTATAAAACTCTCCTTGGGATCGAGTTGCTAGTGGTATGTAATACAAAGTCTCTGCACCATATTTAGTAGTTTGTATATATCTATATTTATATATATATTTGGTTTCTTTCACAAGGATGGTCATGTATCAGTTCCATAGGACCTCACTACTGAGATGGAGTCACATGATTCTGCAGGCCTTGTGTCCATTTGAACGATTCTTCAGGCGTGATTTGGGGCGGTACTTCTCCAGAAAGGCCAACTGTTTGGTGTTGATGGCACCTCGGCGTTTTCTGAAAAAGTGAAAATCAGTTTCCTTTTATCTATTTTTTTTTTATTGCCTGATTAATAAATAAATATAATGGAACCTGAACTGACTTCCAGTACTGTGGCACTCCCTTTCACTCTTAAACTTCTCTCCAAGGACCTAGTTTCAAAATGAAATAGGCTGCAACAATCAGAACTCTGCCAACTAAGCATATAAAACAATTAAAGGAAGCATCAACCTTTCAGAGGTCCATACTGGCAATAAGTTTTACTTAAGGTAAGTCTTTATCTTTAAAAACATTATTATTATTATTAACATTTTTGTGACTATTATTATCACTGTTACTATTAAATTATTATTATTATTATCATATTATTATTATGACTTGAGAAGCAACTTACTGTCTTATGAGCTCCACAGCATCTTCATACTTCATCCCCAGTTCTATCAGTGCTAGTGCTACCAGGACAGGGGCTCTGAAAGGAGAAACAAGTCTTCATCAAGTGCTGTCAAACACCTAGCTGTGTGTGTGTGTGTGTGTGTGTGTGTGTGTGTGTGAGAGAGAGAGAGAGAGAGAGAGAGATTGAGCATGTGCACCTAGAGATAATATGCCAGTGAGAGAGAGCTTATGTTTGTCTGAGGGTATGTGTGTGAACACATTGTGAACATAGAGGTAAGAGCTCGCATGTTTGTGCGTGTGTGTGTGTGTGTGAGAGAGAGAGAGAGAAAGATAACGAGAGAGAGAGTGAGTGAGCATGTGTATATGTGAAAGAGATAATGTACCAGAGTGAGAGAGAAGTTTTTGTATGTTTATCTGTGGGTATGTGTTAGAATAAATGAATGCTTTGTGAACGTTGAGTAAGAGCTTGCTTGTGTGTGTGTGTGTGTGTGTGTGTGTGTGTGTGTGTGTGTGTGTGAGAGAGAGAGAGCAAGAGCGAGCGCCCAGGTTATCTCACCTCCCCAGTCCAGCCACACAGTGCACGGCCACACACGAGTCGGGGTCCTCCTTAAAGCGGGTCTTCAGTAAGTTGAACCAGTCATTCATCACCTCGGGTGGCGGGGGATTGCCGTCATCAAACGCCCAGTCCTGGAAGAGGAGCAAGGAAATATTACCAACCAAATTGTATTTGATTTAAAGATAGCCCATTTCTGATCTGTCCAATTACCTAACAAACTGACATACTTTACATGACTATCTTTCTTGGCGTTAGTAAATGGGTATCATTTTCAAAAGCAGAGATTTCTGCCAAGGAAAAGAAGGAAAAAATTAATGTCAGTCTCACAAAGCAGTCAGAAAAGCCTCACCAATACTCTAATTCCCTCCTCCGACAGTTGCTCCGTCTTGTATGTGGGCTCACAGACACGAACCACATCCTTGGCATTATGTTTCTTCAATTCCTGGAGGAAGGAAAAAATTTCACAGGTCAGAAACTACTAACTTAAAATTGAATAATGGTTCAGAGTAATAGTATTTATTTCTTGTGATCAAAATCTTTGGATTTTACAATAAAAGAATTAAAAAAAAAAAAATTAATATATTATCAGATTAAGTCATTAATATGGAAACATGAATCTATAAGTAATCTAACAATTCAACAAAATCTTTCATCTTAAACAAGGACTCGTTGAATATAAGAACAGATCAAATATGAACACAAAAATAACCTAATTGGAGCAAAAAATTAAATTAATTAATAAATCATTAATTTCTCATCCATATAAAACAAATCTAACCAGATTCAATTCATCAGTCACACCCACCTCGATATACTTTTCCATGGTCACATCCGTGGGGCGGTCTGTGATCAGAAACCTCATGTTTTTGTACTCAATAACAGCAGGGGCTGGCTTGCGGGCCTTCATATTAGCTGTCATAACGCGGTGAACAAACAAACAAAAAGACAAATAGAACAGGTGTATGATACAAATTGGCTAAAAATAAATTAAAAATAGAATAATACAACGTCAGAGTGTCGATTCGCCTCGCAGCTCCAACAAGTTAACTGTTAGTGTATGTTAGCCTCTTGTTCCTGTTGGAATCAATAACAGTAATAATCCGATTTTTTCCCACTCAACAGACAGAATCAGTCCTCAGTGTGGCAAGGAAGTTTGTTATTAAGTGCTGAGCACAATTCTTTTCAATTAAAGGCAACAAAAATGTAATTTTTTGTGCCTTCAGCAAACAAATCCACTTTCTGCACACCACAAAGACAATCCTTGTTAAGGCCGTGAAGAAATCTCTTCGTCGTCAAAAAAATTTCTTTAAAACATTCACCCAATCCTAGACAAGGCTGTATAGTCTCCCCTCGTAAACCTTACGCCGTAAATATACCAGTAGAGGTCGCCACAAGACAGCAGCACTGGCACCGGAGCTTGCACTGGGGGTAGTCGACCGCCTCTTTTACCCCATTCGTAATCCCACGCGTTGGGAGAATGGAAGCTAAGGCTGGATGCTCCAGCAAGCAGTGAGCAGCGAGGGCCGAGAATTTTCGTAACTTGGCAGAGCACACTTAAAAAGGCGTGTTTCCACTTCTCCTTTCAGAGTAGGGCAAACGCGTGGTGTTCAGATATCCTGTTCTCCTTCGTCTTCAAAGTCCTTGATTGAATGAGCAAAAGTTATCTGGTTACCGTGGAGATATTTCTGGTTACCAAGGAGATCGACCTGGTTGCTAGTCTACTTGTGTTGGGCCTGGCAGTATTCTCCACTGTTGGTGACAAACTCCATAAAGGTGTGCCCAAACTCTCCAAAGAACTGAAATCATGAAAATAAACCCAGGTAAATAAATGTGATGACTACTCACCAAATTCCACCAAAACTGTTTATATTATAATGAACCAGACAGGGGGAAAACTTTGGAGATACTGACGGTCCAAAGCACATTTCCTGCACATTTTACCCAATTACGTACTAGTACTAGCTAGTAAAGCTGACAGCTCAGCTCAGCTGTTATATAATTGGAAATTAAACAAGCTTTTGAACAATACCTAGAATTATACGGGTTCAAAATTATAAATACAATTGTATGTGGTATTTCCAGTATTAACTGACAAAGAAAATTTGCACTTGTTGCCTTTTGGGAAGTATGAGGGTTTCGTATGGCTATACTTGGAACTAGTGACTGGCATTAAAACTAGGAAATCAGTTTTCAGTAATACAATTCACCTGTATAAGAACAGGTGTTTGACATTATTTGAAATGCATGCATTTGTGTGCATGTGTGTGTTTGACAGGAGAGAGAAAGAGAGAGATGGGTGAAGAGAGATAGGATGGATGGAGAGAGAGAGAGAGAGCGAGAGAGAAAGAGAGAGAAGAGCGAGAGAGATGGGTGTAGAGAGAGAGAGAGAGAGAGAGAGAAAGAGAAGAGTGAGAGAGATGGGTTGAGAGAGAGAGAGAGAGAGAGAAAGAGAAGAGTGAGAGAGATGGGTGGAGAGAGAGAGAGAGAGAAAGAGAAGAGTGAGAGAGATGGGTGGAGAGAGAGAGAGAGAGAGAGAGATCGAGATCCAACACATTTCCAAAATTCTAAATCGTCACATCATCTATACAAGCCAACATGGGCAGAAGGGCAGTTATCTGCTTGACTGCACTTTCTGTATAGAAAAAATGTACCCCTCCCTTGTAAGGAATCTTATACAATGATAGAAACAACACCCCACCCATCTCCAACAGCATATGACAGTCACTGATATGATTCTTTTCACTTAAACCAGGATCATATTCCAGAATGACTTAATAGAACACCCAACTATCCAGATTTCCATGTTAAATCTGAAGTCTTCCACCTCCATTTTTCTAAGCATTAATTATGCTTAACCTTACAATGTTTAACTTGGCAAGTAGTAACTCCATTCAGCTGCTCACACACCTGTATCACAAAAGCAGATACAGCCCAAAGACTGAAAGCATTAAAACATATATCAAGTCAGCATGGCCCTTTACCTTTTCTACAAAGGAGTTATTGCTGGCCCTATGACACTTAGTTATGTTCCTCGTCTTCACTAACCCTGCCCCATTCACATCAGACAAGACACCAGTACTTAGACAGACACACAGATGTGTGGTGAGACTATGAAACAACCACGCAGACAGGGCAAAGATTTACTAGACAATTCATTAATCTATACTTGTACTAAGCAGGCAAAAAATCATGACACTGTTGTAGTTTATATGCACCAGAGATATCTGATGACAAAGCAGATGCTTAACAAAGCAGTCATCATACAATAATACTTCTACGTTGTTTAACAATAAACCTAAAACTAATAACCTTCTAAAACTGGGGATGTTCTCTGAAATAGCCATAATCCAAAACCCCACCATTACTTCCCTTGCTCACCACAGCAGTGCAATTTCCTTAATGTAGGGACCTGTGATAAGGGATACCTTGGCAGATTACTATGGGAATGATATATAAAGATCCAATTAGCTAATGCACTCATTTTATGTATGTCAGGAAATTAACATCTTTCCATCATTTATCCAGACAGACTCTTTGAGGGAAAGTATGGCTATTACTCAAAACTGTGAACAATATGAATTGTAAATAATTATACAATCACCGTATGTGATCACCATATAAAATTATACCTCAATGCTCCATTCAAAATACCACTGGCACAGAAGAACAAACTACAACATCAATGTTGTCACCATTTAGGTGATTAGTCAAAAGCACTAGCGAAGCCATTAATGTTAGTCATCGGGTGAAAAAAGAGTTGCAGGACTAAATATAAATCAAGATCCCAGACATAGTGTTGTAAAAACCCATATAAAATACAATGCAAAAAGGGCATTTCAGACCACTCATCTAAACCAAGCTGGTAAGAACCAGACTACCATATGGTAAAAACAACTATACTCATTAAAAAAATGCATTTTGACCTTACTGATAGGACAGAAAGGTGAAGTGCGTGCATTTCTATAACTTCCGCAAAAGCAAGATAACAGTATTTGCATTACCTTAGACGGCTGTAGATTGCAGCATAGGAACACACAAACAACTAACTAAGCTCACAGCATATATGATTCCACAGAGCACTTGGGGAAAGGGGGGGGGCTATCTCTGAAACATATACTATTTTGAGCAAAAGCTTAATACATACTCATCGGACAGCATCAGTGACATTTCTACAGGAAATATTTGACAGTTTTTGCCAATTCATCATCCATTTGGTGAAAAATGAGTTACTTCATAGGTGCAGCCATTTTTTCTCTCAGTAAATGACAAATAGACATACCTTTTTAAGCTTTACTTCTTACTTCCCTGGCAAGGCAGGTATATCCACAGCATACTCTCACATACATTTATAACCATCACTTTTTGCATGGGCCACTGCCAAAAGCATGATACTTAACAAGGGAACCTGTAATAAAACAACTTTTCCAAGAACTACTCAGACACCAGAGGCAACTCTACTGAATACATTCACATACTAGTACATAGGATGGTCTAATTGCTGCTCAAATCATGGCTATAGCACAGCTTATAACCCTATCCAAGGGCTAACAATAAGATTGTGAGGACATTTGTCCCTTGTGCAAGTTCTCTCCCAAATTTACTTTTGCACAAAAAGGAATTTACTTGCCAGAAAAGAACATTTACTACTAAATTTCCTCTGGGCAGGTGCTCTCCCAAATCTACTTGCACAGATGGAACTTACTTGCCATAAAAGAACATTTACAAATTAACCCCCCCCCCCCCCCCCCCAAAAAAAAAAAAAAAAAAAAAAAAAAGCAAACCCCTGTCTACATGAACTTGTCACCTAGGGTATATCATAAAAATAGTAACCACCCCCACTGACAACACTAGCTGCCATCTAGTCTCATGTCTTATTTCAAAGTCTTGACTTCAAGCCATATCAGCTGTGTATTAGGGTAGTGACATGACCCTAGCCTGACCTGACATTTCCTCTAAGGGACCTGAATAACACATCTAAGTGTGAGACTTCACTGAAGATGTCATCACAAAGAGACAATTGGAGTCACCATGACTGACAAAAAAATAAGGAAGATACATCAAAGAGAGAGAGGTGCTTTTATCCCTCCTTCATCCTTGGCCCAAAACCTTGCCCACAGTTTCTTCTCTGCTTTCCTGAAACGATTTCATACTTTGCAGCTAGTCTGTACTTGCAAGTCCAATACATATATAAGCAGATGTTTTACTGTATACCATCCAGGCAGTGATTTAAAGTATTCATAGCATCATACATTGACAGCCAATACCTTGGCAACAAATCAACATCTGTTCAACACTGAGCTCATCTAATGGACTGAAAACAGAGTAAATTGGAGGATCACAATCACCAATGCCTGCACCAGGTCTGAAACTCGAAGAAATAAATAGTTATCTACAAGACTAGTATGCTATGTATTACCTACATTAATGTCTATTAACACAGTCCGGGGTTCATTCCTCATTTCAAAACATACATATCTGCTATACAAAGATCAAAATCAATGAATTGTGTCTTTTGGTTAATAAGTACTCTACGGATTTTCTTCACATAAAATGCATTTCTTGCAGAACCCACCTTATGCCATAGAGATTATCAGTTTCTTTTCAACTACTTAAGATATATGTAAAAACAAAAACAGGCATTCAGACATGGTCAGCCCACGACTCCTATCTTCCAATTCAGTAGCAGCTAACATAAACTGATGTCTGGAATAACTGAGCTATTTCGAACAATAAATAAATAAATAAATTAGCAAGTACATATACCTACTGTGCCTGCTATACACTGTTAAGCCTTCAAACTATACAAGTATACATACCAGCTAACAGCAACCTGTCAGGTCTATAATAATAACAACAATATCGCCTACCTGTATCCCCAGAACTGTGCAGTCATGGAAAGCATCTGGAGCCCCTAAAATTAACTCCCACCTCACCGTGCAATGCACAGGGGCAATCTGGCACACCAAATTTATTTCTTACCTTAGTCACATAATCATATTACCTGTATTTAGGTAAATAGCACTCATGCTCCGAAGCCATGGTTCTAATTAGGACAATTAAGATGATAATCAGGTGACTCGTGTGTGTGTGTGTGTGTGTGTGAGTGAGTGTGTGTGAGTGCAAATGTGTGTGCCTACATGTGTCGTGCATGTACGTGTGTGTGTGAATGTGCATGAGTGTGTGCATAATTCTTTTTTGCATCAAAAATATTATTGAGCCTAAGATGGAGAGAGAATACACATTCCAGTTAACACTCTCATACAGCCTTTTCCACCAATATATACTCACCCAGCAGGATTTCGGGTATAGTAAGGCAGAAGGCAGGCCAGGTGAACCCTGGTCTTACCTCAAATGCCAAATGCTGGCCTGAACTGTTGGATGTAGTAAGCACTCTCTCTTATTACCACCTAATCCATTACCTGCTAGCGAAAGGGCAGCCATGCCGTATTATTTAAGCCGTTGAGAGTATTTGAACATGTTCTCTCATTTGCTACTGTGAGGATAATGTATTATTTTCCTCCCTTCAAATCAAGTACTTTTTTTCCTGTGGAAAGAGAGCTATTAAAAGGGTAAAACCATGAGTACCCCCAATAATGTTTATGATTTTATGAACAACTTTCAGTTGTAGCAATACTGCATTGACATTAAACACCCATAACAGAGAAAAAAAAAAAAAAAAAAAGAACATGTTATCTATTATCAGATTAAAGTCCAGCCTTCATCTGTGAGGCCACGACCGGTTGCAACATGTTAAGAGCTGATCTGACATAACTATAATGAATGTCAAGTACAGTACTAAGAACATACTATAACGATAATAATTAGTGATATTCACAGGAAAAAAAAAAGGCCCTAATTGCAATCCCCACCTGCAGCTCAGTTATGTCCAAAATGAAGCTTATTTTGCCTCACATATAACAAGTTCACCTTCTAAATTATCCCAAATACTAATGGTGAAAGCATACAAGAGCCGTGCTGCAACAACTAAATTACTTACATATATATTTTTGTCTCTAATTATGAACAGTCTTGACCTTGTCAGACAAAGATTAATCTGGAACCATCTTCTCTTATCAAGTACGCAGTGTGTAAATTGATTCCGAGATTCATCTTATATCATCCTTATTTTCGTTAAGTCATACACGGCTATTGTGTCAATTCCATACTTGAAATAAGCAATCTTCACCATAACACAGTAACATAACGATTCCTAGAATGCACGCTGAAGCCTTATGCAACATTTATCCAGAAAATCAGTTCATATAGACCGCAATACCTCACTTAACCCGCTTATCCATATCACTTTGCCATCATATACACAGCAGTTTACTCCAAACCAAAAACAATCAAAGTAAACCAATATGGTTATCAAAGTGGAATAGACTGAACAATGGTGTATCCAGAGAGAGGGGGAAGAACACAGTGGGTGACATGCTCTCCTTTCCACCCTTTTGGAATACCCCATACTCCCCCAGTAAAACTCCTCTTTTTCTATTTCTGATTTCACTCAGTAAATAATTTTGTCCATGTGCCCCCCTCCCCTCCAATAACACACCTCTCCAGCTCTGTCCTGAGTCCACTGGTGCCATGCAAATGATGCACTTACGAAAGCAAGGCTGTCACTTCCAACAACAAACATCTCAACTCCCCAGACAAAACTATACACATTATGCTCCAGACAAATCCACCAAAAACATTCTCCAGCCCAGACCAGACCCAATAAAGTTAGCTTCAAATCCTGGCTTACCTAAGTATGTGTACGCCAGCTTTTGGCTGATATTCTCTCAGTAATAACATACCTTTCTCCCCAAGACACCACAGCCAATCTTGGGAATTCCTTTTAACTGATATTCACTTTCAAACTAGCTGCAATCTTCTTCTGAAGTGTAGCCTACATGTATCTAATTCACTCGGCTCATTACTCCCCCCACCCCGCCCGTATTTTTTTCAACAATAACTCACCTATCTCCAAGTTACATCCTTTCTTTGAAGTTTCTTCCTGGTTGAAATGAATCCAAAACAAATGCGGTGTCCAACCCCTCCGCAGCCCACAAATATGCTAACTGACAGCAGTGACGCCACAAATAACAACAATAACAAAAGCTGGGAGTATCAGTCAGATTAAGATAGGTTTTCTGGGGGGTTCTATGAATAGACAGCCGCCTCATAGCACTGCACAGGTACAGGAAGCAAAAAAATACCCATAATACGGAATCCAAGACAGTTTTCCTCTGGGCACTTTGCCACACAGTGCTAGGATCTCAATATCAAAGGAAAATATAACACACCAAATTATGAAAGAAAATGAAAAAAATATGAATAAAATATCCTTTTCTGGTTAAAAAATAAGAACATATCTTTTGGTAAATAAATAAATAAAACAGATTTAACCCCCCCCAACATCTGACTATGCAAACTGTTTGACCTGGTAAGTACAGGAATTTTTTTTAAATGATTGGCATCTTTATATGCAGAAACCAGACTCTCCCGTTTTGCTCACCTTGAAGTCTCAAGTGACAGTATCAAAAACCCTAGGTAATACATGCTATCCAGACAGTCAGTTCAGATGAGGATTGTCAAAAACCTTGAGAGAGTATAGGGCCAAACCCCCATGCCCTACAAAACAATGACTGCCACTATGAATATATGCACACACATACCTGCCTGCTACAGTTAAGGCTACAAAGTGAAGTACTGGTGCTAGGAATAAACAAACAATAAAATGATGCAGGTCAAAGGTCATCATCATGACATCATGGCTGTCAGCAAAGGGATAAAAAGTGTATGTCAGGGTTCTCCCCAGGATTTGAAAATAGCCCTTATTTTTTTTTATGCGAGAGTACCGAAGCTCGCGAAGCGAGGCACAAAGGGGGGGGGGGAGTCCAGGGATGTGCCCTCCGGAGGAAAAACTTTCATTATTTCATGCAAAAAGGGTGCAATCTCATGCAATCTGAAGCTGTCATTAAATCGTTACGACATAGCCCACTTGCAGGACCAAATTTTGCGGGAAAATCAGGGCTAGACACTAACTTTTATGAGTACCTGTCCGAATTTCAATCCAACCTGTCCAACAAAACTAATATTTTTTCTATTCATACCATTGAACTTTGTAAATAAATATGTGTAGTCATACATTTAATGCATTTATTGCCAAGACATTAAATTAAATGAGCCGGAAAATGCACCTTAAAGTGGATTTATTTTCAGATAAAAAGTTGTTTTTTCATACTTGTAAACTCCTGAAGATTTAATCTTGCATATAAGTCTGATTTAACATTATAAAGTTTCAATCAGGGCTTCTCCTAGGATTTTGGGTACAGGGTCTGCTAATTGTAAATCTGCAATTTGATAACAAATTCACATGAAGTTTAACCAAAGCAAAATATAAATACCCTGAGTGGCAGGTGGGTACTGTTAGATTAATTTTATTAAAATATTCAAAAGTTCACAGGGCTAGACACTAACTTTTATGAGCACCTGTCCGAAGGACAGGTGCTCATAAATTTGACCTGTCCGATTTTCAATCCAACCTGTCCACAAAACCAATAATTTTTTTTTCTATTCATACCTTTGAACTTTGTCAATCAATATGTGTCATACATTAAATGTATTTATTACCAAAACATTCAATCATATGAGCCCCAAAAATGCACCTTAACGTGAACTTATGTTCACATAAAAAGTTGTTTTTTCATACTTGTGAATTCCCGAAGATTTTAAACTTGCATATAAGTCTAATATTTATTTAGTTCCAATCAGGGCTTCTCCTAGGAATTGGGGTACAGGGTTTACTAATTGTAAGTCTGCAATTTGATAACAGATTCACATAAAGTTTAACCAGAGCTAAAAAAAAAAAAAAAAAAAAAAAAGTGGGGTGGGGAGGGGGTACTGTTAAATTAATTTTATTAAAATATTCAATATTTAAAATATTTGAATAAAGTTCAATGAAAATTAAAGAATATTCATTTTATAATACTTTACTTATATTTATGTTAACAATTTAACTTCTTACGGGGTTATCACGTGTTTGATTTTGTAAAAATATATGAATTAAATAAAATCAGTATCAAAAAGTTCCCCTTCTTTTTATTTAAATTCTCATATTTGTTATTACTAATTTCTTCCTTACATTAATATCACACTGTTATATGAGAGCAATGTTAATTTATCATATTCCAGCACTAAATTTTAAGCTGTAAATAACAGAGGTGATGCTAGAGTCCTTAAAGAAAACATCAAACAAAATTTCTGGTTATATCTTGGCAAATAAACAACATTTCAACAAGATCTTCAGTCCCAAAGATTTCACTTTCTATAGTGAGTAGATAGCATACGTATGTGATTGACAGGCAGTATGTTGCCTTGACAACGAACTATATATAGCCAGTTCATCCAGTCCAATCTGGCTTTGTAACCAGGCAGCACAGTACTTGTGTAAAGTTTCTGTTTTTGGAAGGGTCTTTATTACTAGAGCACGTAGGATTTTTAACTAAATAAATGTTCAGTAGTGAACCTGATATGTGAATAAATTTTGTCTGATGAACTTCTGGAGGGTGTTCACTTTCATAATTTGGCGGTAAGTTTGCTCAGACTTCGTTTTGCGACTGCATGTGTTTTGTGCCAAAAGTAGGTCACACTTTTCAATGCCGTCTAAGAAGAGGCAAAAAGACGTTCGTATGCAACAAATAAAAATGATTTTTTTAAATTTTGCTCCACATTTCTCATAAAACATGACCTGTCCGTCGGACAGCCAACCCTGCAACTTCACCTGTCCGAACTGAATTTTTACCTGTCCCGGACAGGCGGACAGGCACTTATGTCGAGCCCTGGTTCAATGAAAAATTAAAGAATATTCATCTTATAATACTTTACTTATATTTATGTTAACGATTTAACTTTTTAGGGGTTATCTTGTGTTTGATTTTCTTAAATATATGAGTTAAATAAAATCAGTATAAAAAAGTTCCCCTTTTTTTTAAATTCTCATATTTGTTATTACTAATTTCTTCCTTACATCAATACCACACTGGTATATGACAGCAATGTTAATTTATCATATTCCAGCACTAAATTTTTAACTGTAAATACTATAGGTGATGATAAAGTCATTAAAGAAAACATCATACAAAATTTCAGGTTATATTTTGGCAAATAAACAATATTTCAACAAGATCTTCAGTCCCAAAGATTTCACGTTCTGTAGTGAGTAGATAGCATACAACGTATTTGATTGACAGGCAGTATGTTGCCTGGACAACGAACTAGATATAGCCAGTTCATCTAGTTCAATCTGGCTTTGTAATCAGCATAGTACTTGTGTTGTTTCTGTAACGGTCTTTCTCTCTAGAGCACGTAGATTTTTAACCAAATAAATATTCAGTAGTGAGCCTGTTATGTGAATAAATTTTGTCTGATGAAGTTCTGGAGGGTGTTCACTTTCATAACTTGGCGGTAAGTTTGCTAAGACTTCGTTTTGTGACTGCACGTGTTTTGTGCCAAAAGTAGGTCATTCTTTTCAGTACCGTGTAGGAGGAGACAAAAAGACGTTAGTATGCATTAAAAATGATTTTTTAAAAGATTTTTGCTCCAAATTTCTCTTAAACCATGACCTGTCTGTCGGACAGCCAACCCTGCAACTTCACCTGTCCGAGCTGAATTTTTACCTGTCCCGGACAGGCGCTAATGTATTAAATAGCGTTGCATCTTTTCTGACATTTTCTCTTGCCGCATGGATACATTTATTTATAAATGATCACGACTGCTACTATTCTTCAGTCAAAATAACATGAAGGATTGACTATTTATTATATTTCTCCAAAAATATAGATAAAGCAAACAAATCTCACAGAATTACATTGATGACGAAACTAATAAGCGGATGTTGATATTCGAAACTTGTCAGTACGCAGGTCCCGCGCCCTCAACATAAGATGTTATACTTGTATTACTGCGCCAGGCAGAATAAAAATAAACAACTTATCGCGCACACAAGAGATCCAAGTACGCACACAGTCGTTTTTATTTTACGGTTTACGTCGCGACTGTCAGGAATAAAGGCATTAAAGGCATTGGTCACACACACACTCTTAAAGGGTATCGGAGTTCAAAGAAGCGTATCGGCAAAAAAAGAAGCGTATCGGCAAAAAAAATAGCGTATCGGGGCCGATACGCTATAAAGGCCTGGGGAGAACCCTGTATGTGTACTTGGCCAACGAATGTTGTGGAGTATTTCTTTTTAAATGGGACAGGGTTTTTTTCAAAATGCATTCTGATCAATTTACTTCTAAAGTGAAAAGAAAAGATCTATCATACCTCTGACAAAAATTAACCAAAAAAGAAAAAAAAAACAAATTGCTACCTATGAAATAGAAAAGATACAATTATCAAAAACTTCCTCGTGCTGGCATTTTTACTCACACAATGTTCTGAATCAGAACTAGCTTAGTCAACGATACTGGAATTTGTGTATTGATGCAATAAAAATCCACAATGCAATTGCCTATGGATTTTCTATGGCCCATGTTGAGGATACTGAATGCTGTTCAAAAAAGACAACTTCCTTGTGGTCCACTGATAAAGCTGATGTCACTGAAGTTTTCAAAAGGAGTGGGGGACAAAGACATGTTATGTCATCTAAAGTTATACCCCAGTTGTAAAAAATAAGAAAAAAAAAAATAAATAAATAAAAAAGAAGGAAATTATGACTGAAATTTTCTGAGAATTTTTCCAAAACACGAGACAATGCTTATCATATCAAAAGAAATGTGCTATCAAAAGTATAGGTTCTCTTAGTACCCCAGTACCACAACAGATACTTTACTAAGATAGAATTAATCAATTTCATCCTCAATCTATATTTTTCTATAAACATTCAAGCACAAGATGTTGTGCTTGCGTGTGTGCTTATGACTGTGGGTCCCACTGACCCATCATTCATAATTTCTTCAAAACATCAAACACATCAACAACTTCAAGGCCAGAGAACATCAAGACAGAATATTACACTTCTGGGAAAATTACATAAATATAGCATTAAACATCAAAATACACTCAATGTAAACAACTTACATATTAAGTTATTTTCACGAAAGGAAAGCCGTACCTGCATGTGATTCTCGTAGCTTTCTACTCCTCAATCCACAGATTCATCCCACACGCACAATAATCTACTTATCAACAACCATCAAAACAACAGCAGGCACTTTCATAACACACTGCAACTCAGAAAACTGACTAGCCAAGTCCACTATGTCTCACACAATGTATTAGTCAACCAATAATTAAGTCTTCAAAAGAGACCATACTTTACCACAAGTGATCTTATGATCTGATGATGAATCAGCTTTGTTTTAGTCAAATTTTGCCTGAAAAACAGTCCACAGGCATGCCTCCTCTTTAAAATACGGAAAAATGTCCTTCAAGCTTTGACTGCTAAACTTTTGTTTAGCCAACTATGACAAGCAGATTAGGCTTTTAGTAGCTTCGTTTGGAAAATCTTGACATGCAATCTTGAATTATCTACTAGTGCTTGTTTTTTGCCACCTTTCCTGGAGCACAAGTTCTGAAATGTAATAAGTAACTTAGTCTCCCTTCATTTCCCTTTTCTAATGCTGTTGACATTCTAGAGGGAAAATGTCCAAGAAATTTAAATATATTATCTCCAGACAAATATATTAGCTACTGTCAGAAATGAGTATACTTTATACAGGAGTTGCCCCTTAAATAACTCAAGTGATTGTTCTCTTGAAAATAAAGGTACCAGTAGGCTAGGGATAAGGATTGTTTGGTAATTTGGGGCAGTGGCTTGATTAGCTACTGTCAGAAATGAGTATACTTTATACAGGAGTTGCCCCTTAAATAACTCAAGTGATTGTTCTCTTGAAAATAAAGGTATCAGTAGGCTAGGGATAAGGATTGTTTGGTAATTTGGGGCAGTGGCTTGACCATATGCCCTCTCCACCGCAAAAACCCTGTAAAGATGACTTATTTTGTTGTCAATCAATAAGAAAACATCAGTAACAAACCTGTATGTACATCCTACGGTACCTAGTACACCTTTACCATGAGGAATACATCTGTTTTCACAACCAGTTTATCTGCAGAGGAACTAGTCTGCGGATCAAATACAGTGCAGACTTGACAGTGGATTTCTGCCTCCCACGCCTGCCATCCCAGCAGGGGAAACTTGGCACTCTTTAAAGTGGGTGGCACTTTATTAGATCCCCAGGCTAGTTAGTCCCCAGATCAACTGATCCAAAATGTGCTCTGACTCCCACATTTACAAATGTAGAAAAAAAAATGTTCATCTCCCTCTCTCTTTCTTACCCAAACGCACCAGCTCATCAACCTTGAAACTCACAAATCACATCCATAAAACAAAGGTGCGACTGACAAGTGTGACAGCTCATTTATTAAAAAGTTCATCTGATGTATATTTCTTATTATTCACTGGACATTGTGTGCAGAGCCACTGGCCAAGGTGTGCCAAGACCACACTCTCTTGGACTGTGTGCAAAAGTAACAACAGAGGAGTTCCAAGATGGTCTGTGTTCGTAAACCTTGTTGACTGGAATCTTATCACAATTCCTTTTCTCTACATCACATTGAACTATATTGTTACAGCAACATGCCTTCTCCTCCAGATCAAGGAAGGCACCTCCAGTGCCGTGTACCAGTAGTCTAGACTGGGTTATGCTATTCAGTTCTACTTGCTATGAATTGCAGTACAATGGCTTGTCTAGACAACACCTGACCTTATGTTGAATATCTTCAGACTATGTGTGCCAATGTGTCCCAAATAGTTTCACTGGTCAAAATGCAAATGCAAAAAAAAAAAAAAAAAAAAAAAAATCAAGTACGTCTGACAAAATTTGACAGAAGACACAATTAGAAGTAAACCACTCTTTCAGAAAATGAATGCAAAATCCAAAAAATTATTTCTCCCAACTTTTCACTGATTAGACTCACAGCTTTAACAGCTTATAGAAGTTTTGCTACAGATATAAAGAAAAAAAAAACACAAGAGACAGACAAAAGATCACAATCACCTAAAAAAAATCATATGATAAAGCAACTAAAGATTACGACACCTGCACCTCACAATCTTACGCACTGTCTGTTCCGTCATACTGTGATTAACATGCAGGTAGGGAAGAACAAGCCCAGACATGCAGGTAACCTGTCTTCCCGGTCACCACTCAGCTTCAAAGCTCAGACAGAATTTCATGAACAGTAGCTGGGTCAAGCATACGGCTTGAAGTCAGTGTGTTAATGTCACCTTTTGACCTTAATAATCAATAGCCCAAGTTCTCAATTATCATATACCAAATATGCAAACTGCTGGAACACAATGCTTAAGATTTTTTTTTAATTAAAAAAAAAAGACTGCATTTCTATCCCCTTCATTTTTGCTTGCACATCAAACTTAAATATATAAACCATTACTCAGGTGGGAGAATGGACATTACCTAGCTATTGTAATCAGCCTTTTTTTTCTTTTTAAGTTCATTTCCAAATGGAACTTGTTTTCATGATTTTCACTACAAATATTTAAGATCATTTAATATTTTTAACAGATACTGATATCCACCTTAACCCAGGAATGTGATCTATTAAAACAACTTAAATTCAAATGTCTCAATGATTTCAGGAAGTCAAATAATCAAAATGATTTTAAAAAATATAAGGAATGTAAGAGTAAGTTTAAGGCACTCTGTGAAACCAAGAAAAATTCTTACACTGCAAAAGAAGTCGAGAAATTGCACGCTTTAAAAACCACAAAGGAAATGTGGAATTATATAAAGTCTCTGAAAAGTGCTCAGTCTATTAAAAAGAATAATATCAGCCCACAAGCATGGCAAAATCATTTTTATAAGTTATTAAATGAAAATGTAAATGACACAGAAAAGAGCTTCATAACATATATCGAACAGTATAGTGAATGGTTTGAGCACATACAGCCTTTAAACAGTTGCAATACTCTAAATGAGCCATTCACCATGGATGAACTATCAAATGTTGTACGCACCATGAAAAATGGAAAATCTCCAGGTCCAGATGGATTAGTGATTGAAATGTTTAAATATGCCTTCAACCATTTATCACCACTGTTATTAAATCTTTATAACACTGTATTAACAAGTGGAAAATTTCCCTCTAGCTGGTGCAATGCCATTCTGTACCCATTGCTCAAAAAAGGAAATGTAAATGTGGCAACAAATTATAGAGGAATTGCCCTTTTGAATGTCATGGGAAAAATATTCATGAAAATTTTGAGTAACAGGTTTAATAATTGGGCAGTGGAAAATAATACATTGATTGAAGCTCAGGCTGCCTATAAAATTGGTTACTCCACTGTCGATCACATTTTTACATTGCAGGGTTGCGTACAAAAATACTTAAGTCGAAGTAAAGGCAGATGCTACTGTATTTTTATAGATTTCTCAGCCGCTTTCGATAGTGTTCAACATAAATTATTATGGTATGTACTTGCAAAAAATCGTGTAAATGGACATGTCGTCACAGTTTTACGCTCTATGTATTCCCAACTGCAATCATGTGTTCTAACAAATTTAGGTCTTACTGAGTATTTTAAATGTAACATGGGCACTCGACAAGGATGCATGCTAAGTCCTTTTCTATTTACATTATTCATAAATGAATTTTATCATAGTTTGAACAAAGCTGGATGTCAGGGTATTTACATAAATGAGGTGTTTCCAAATCTCATGTCTTTGCTCTATGCTGATGACATTGTTTGCATCTCAGACACTGTTGGGGGGTTACAGAAACAAATTCATCAATTAGAAAAATATTGCAGTCAGTATGGTATGCTAGTAAATGTCCAAAAGACAAAAATAGTAGTATTTAGGAGAGGTGGTAAAATAAAGAAAAATGAAAGGTGGTTTTTCAAGGGCAAAAATTTAGAAGCAGTACCTGCATACAAATACTTAGGAACATATTTTGGTGCCTTCCTCGGTTGGGGTAAAACTATCCAACATCAAATCAATCAAGCCAATAAAGCATTATTTGTTGTTAAGTTATATTTGAAAAAACAAGCATGTATTTCCTTTAAGGAAGCTTTCTTTCTCTTTGATAGAATGATAACACCCATTCTTTTCTATGGTGCTGAGATATGGGGTTATAAACCAGTAGAAAGTATTGAAATCTTCCAAGCAAAATTTTGTAGATATTTATTAGGTGTTAGTTCAAATACTGTGACGGAAGCTGTACTAGGCGAATGCGGAAGATATCCATTGTATACCAATTATATGGTAAATAGCATAAAATATTGGTTAAAACTTGTACATATGAATGAAGATCGTTATTCTGCTCATGTATATGACATGCTATTTAAATTAGATTCAAGTGGAAGGCACACTTGGGCCACAGATGTTAAAATGTTGTTATATAGATATGGCTTTGGATATGTCTGGGAGGCTCAGGGTGTGGGAAATTCTGTTTTATTTCTTAAAGTTTTCAGAGAAAGATTAGTAGATAATGCTGGCCAAATATGGCACAGTGACATATGTAAGAGCAGCAAACTGGATACTTATTCATTATTTAAGAGCACGTTAACACTGGAGTGTTACCTATTAAGTGTTAAAAATGTAAAACATAGAAACTCATTAGCAAGATTCAGATGCGCAAATCACCTACTACATATTGAGAGCGGTAGATGGAGAGGTATAGAAAGATGCAATAGACTCTGTTTAATCTGTAAAAAACATAATATTTATGATGTAGAAGACGAATACCATTTTTTAATGACATGTGTAGCATATACAGAATTAAGAGGAAAATATCTGCCAGTGAATAACCCTACTAAAGAAAGTTTTTTAAGATTAATGGCTACAAAAAACACAAATTTAATAGCAAATCTGGCTGCTTATATATATAATGCTTTTTTATTAAGAAAAGAAATTTTGAGTCACTGACAAAATTAACAATCCTTAATACTATACTATTTTATTAATATTATTATTATTATTATTATTATTATTATTATTATTATTATTATGTACTATGGGCCGGAGGCCTTGGAAAACTGAATAAAACAAACATCAAAATCCACCTTACCCCTTCTGTATCTTGTTCTCTTGACAAGCGTAAGACTACATCAGCAGGACTATACCTGATACAGTGAATTAGCAGAGAATACACTTACCTTTAACCACTATTGCAAAGCCATAAAAGACAATCGATCAAATAACCAATCAGACTCAGTGTCCAGCTTCCCTAATTTCATGCACACTACGGCAAAGTATTCAGAAACCGAATTGTGTTAAATCGTGTGATAAAAACAAAAGCATATGTCATCAATATTTGAAGACGATCAGCTAGACAATAGAAGTGAATTTCCAAGTATATACAGGGTTTAACCACATACAGGGTTTAACCACAAACTAAAGACATGATAATGACTCCACTGCAGAGTCAGACATTTGAGGCCAACAGTGTGTGTTCAACTTTACATAGTCAATGCTTCAATAGAGATACTGTTGTTGAATGCAGGTAACAAGTCCAGACAGGAAAACTTGCCGTACCCCAGTTTTAAGTACACACATTCCAATGGAGTAATTTAAACAATCTTATCAGCATGCAAATTTGGCCCTGTGTTCACATACCTTTAGAAGACTCCTTCATACTGATTCACAGAGCCAAGTCGGAAATAAGCATCTCTAAAAAAGCAGGGCATAACTACTAGTAGGGTTCTGTAAGGATCGGGGTGGTTTTATAAGTGTGTCCTTGCGTGCGTCCGTGCGTGTGTGTGTGTGTGAGAGAGAGAGAGAGAGAGAGAAAATGGAAGGGAGGAGAGGAAAGGAAGGGAGTAAATCCCTAATCAATACTTCAGCACTCCTTACCTCCTGTGAACTCCATTTCCTATTTAGTCTGGACCAGACGGTGCCTGTACCCTGATCCACTCCCTGTCTGGCCCCCTACTAGTACTAGTACTCAAACAGCCGATTCCCTTTGCAAACTAGTCCTCTATCTTAGCAATCTCTTATCAATGGATAGCCTACTAAGTATGTGTAGACGTCTTTAAAGAGTTACAGTCCAGACAGAGAGCTGCCATAGACTAGTAAGCTAACAATTCATGTCAGTCTTCAAGAACTACCACCACCCACGTGTAAACAGCAGGACAACGAGGGCCACTGGGGGCAGGTCATTCTTCAGCAAATATTCCACCACTGTACACGACCTATAGGCAACATTCCACAGCGGGTGGAAACACAATGCAGTCCCCTCTACTTGACACAGAAGGGCTACAAAGCGGGCCACCGGTTCCCTCTGAAGGTGTGACCTCCCGCGGGGGTCAATGCTTGGGCGGTGAAGTGAATGTAGACAAGGGAGCCAAACACAATCAATTAAACCGACGGCCTTTCGTTCACTTGATCTGCTTGTATTAAAGACAAATTATGGTTAGTGAAACCATTGGTACTATTACTCTTTCCTTTTTTTTTATACCTTGGTTATACCTCCCATGTGGACCATACCTTTTCATTATTACTTTGATACAAAACAACTCTTACAAATGTGTTATTTCTCCTCTTCAATACTCCCCCCAAACAACTTTATAATTCAAAAGGACAATATTCCTCGTGACAACAAAATTAACTAGCATAAATCAAAATACAACCTCGGTGTAACATAAGGAGTCAAGGAGGGGGGGGGGGGAGACTATTTCAAGGTTATTTTTATGAATGACACATACTCAGCTGACGCATAGTATTTGACCATGTGTTTGTCACATGAAAAATCACCTCGTCTCATTCACTGGTCATATACAGTGCTTGTGACAACAGTTTATGAGTTAGCACACTGAAAACTGTGTACTTGAATCCAGCCTATCTTACAGCAGGGCCTACTCCACAAAATAATATTATATAGTAAATGTAAATGGTTTTAATATGACCAAATCACTTGTCTGTGAGAAAACAATAGCTTATTAACAAATAGGGAGGTGTTATAATTCCTACACATTTTTAGCTGTTATAATACAAGCACTGCCAAACATTCTGTAACTTGAGTATAATCACAGAAACACTGCAGTTTTCTTGGAGCTGTGCCACCTGTTCAACACTTGTTAATGAAACAAAACCACAAATGACGAACTTCATTTTGTGCTGCCTTTTTCAATCTGATCAAAAAGTAACAATACCAGTACCTATATATATTCATATATATCGACAAATCAATACAAGATGGAAAGTCCACAGAAATAGTTTTCATGTACACCAGTTAGCATAGGTAGCCGTAGGTAGAGAAATAACATAATTGATTTCTCCTTTCACTCCAGCCATTCTCTCCTGTAATTACATGAAAAATTTGAACAATATAACTCAGCAAATTAAAATATTTTGTTGATACAAAACTTGAATATATATCTAAATTTGAATATTTAGGAATGTAAGATGGGTGCTTAATTTGTCAAAAAAGTTAATGTGTCCGAAAATGAGAAAATCTCAAAAAAGCAAAATATTACAAAATGTGGGGTGTTTGAAAATTTCAAATAATTACCGTAATTGTGACTGCCCACTGGTTGATAAGAAGCAAGTTCACCGAGTTTGCAAACAGATGAAAAAATCAATCACCCAATTATTAATCACTGTGATTCAAAATAAGGACACCACAGATTATACATGTAGCTTGAGAAGTCGGCTTCATGCAACACTTCACTTTCTCAGTCTGTTTTCCACAAATATAAGGAATGATTTTCTGTCCAAAGCAGATCAAGCTGTTTCCAAGAAGCCTCAGTAAATCACTTTCTAAATTTTCAGCACAATATTGAAAAACAAAGAGCAGAATACCAGGAAAAACAATTTTAAAAAACCTTACTGCCCAGAATACTGCTGATGATTGGCATTTTCCAATATCTGAAGAGAGCTTTAAACTAAAATCAAACTATTCCAAGAAAACACATTAATAAAAAAGCATTTGTTCATAAAAGCAAACCACTTAGAGTTACCCTATTTAACCCGGGGAGAATGCCCTATCACGTCATGAGCAAGAGTATAACTGACGTAAATCATTAACTATGCTTAACCAAAGATTTCAGGACATTCACACAATAACGCCAGATAACATAAACACCGTTTTTCAATCAGTTGTCTCTGGTTTGAACCGCTTTTGTCCAGTTCAGTCACTTCACAACACAAAGGAAATTAAGCGAAATTGTACAAACAATAACACCTGATACATATCTAGAATAAAATTTTGATCAAGATGTCAAACCATCTATTTATACGATGGGATTCTCACCCACCCCCCCCCCCCAATCCCTTAAAATGAAATGATGCCAATTCTGCTGAAGGCACTCTAATGGCCTTTCATATTCATTGATAAAATGACAGATTAACTTCAAGCTTTAGATACAAGCAGGGGATTTTTCTTATTACAAAATGACTCAAGTGCAAAATGTGTCTTTAGAATCAAAGTCTGCAAATAAAATTAACCAACTAGGCTGCCTTTTAAAGAAGAATTTAGAAAGTTGATTTGTTTGTTAATATTGTCTTTCATTGATTTCTTTTTTTTTTTTTTTTTTTGGGGGGGGGGGGGGGGGTCTTTTGCCAAGGGTCTATTGAGGCAACTCTTCCATGTATTAACCAGGCCATGTAAAGTTCTACTAGGCACTAGTAGCAGTCAATTTCTTAATCTGGAGCACTACAGGAAGCTTTACAGCTCCTTGAGAAAAGGACCCAAGTCTACCTAACGATAATCTAGAATGCCAGACAGTCACATGATTATAAAAAGGACAGGACAACCAGACATGCTCTCCAACCACAAGCAGCTTACAAAGCAGCCCTAATCAAGTAGTCTGACCTTTCAATTTCTAGAGCAATATCATCATTTATTATGCCCTGTCTATATCTGCTCTATTGATTTACTTTCAGACCAACTAGGAATCGGAAATGATGCCAATCATTGTCCTATCTTTCCATGCTACAGAAGTAGCCGAACACAGGAATATGGCGGCTTTGATCACATTAAAATAGCCTGAAAACATATTAACTTTACAACATGAAAATGAAAGTGATCGCTTTTGCTGCCTTTTATCACAGTGTCAAATTTATGATTTGACACCGCTAAAAAGGCAGCAGATTATGATGAAAACCAAAGAAACAGAAATTATTGAAAAAAATATACATATATAAATAAAATAAAACATTGTGGGTAGGTCACACGAAACAAGTAAAAATAATATACCCTAATCTCCTGGGTGCTGTCATTGAAAAAATTACTTAGAAAGATGGTTTGAATAAATAAAAAATTAATAAAGATGATAATATAAAATGTTACAACATCAAAATATAGTAATATTATTCACAAAATTTTAGAAATATCGTACTAGTAAGAAAACTGTGGCATTCAGCTCCTATCGAAACTACACTGTATTGACAATATGAGATTGACAGAACTGTTGAAATGCACTTGTCATATATATGACATTGCCAAAGTGTCAAATAACACAAGAATGTGCACACAGTCACATTTCAACATCGGCTAACTTACCTGAAATCACTACCAGATGGACTAACTGATACGTTGTGTGTCAATGAAAAACTTAATTTAAAGTCAGCAAAAATATCGCAGTGAGGCTGGAGTCACATCAAGCTGTGCTGCCTTCTCAGCGTCTAAATTTATACCATTCATACCGTCATAAAAATTTTCATTCCCATGCTGCATACCGCATACAAGGTAAATGACCGGGATGACCGCGTCAACTATCATGAATGAAAGGTTGCCTATTTTGCCTGGAAACATAAAAATAGAACGCTTTGTATTAATATTGATAGTCACTTACCAAAATATTTCCGCACATTGAGCGCCACTAGAAAAGGAAACCAGTTTCTCGCAAAAAATATTCGGGAGGGACCTCAGCTACGCCAAGATGGCAGATTTATAGTATGACGTCACTAGCCAGTTCATTCACGCACTTGGGATGGTTAGGAGAATTTTATTTGTCGGAATTATTGTTTTTACTTTCTTTGATTACATAGTGTAAAGGCATTTAAAATATCATAATCATAACTTTATACTTACATTGTGCATTGTCTTCATATTTTATCTTATAAACATGCTCAGTGTTGAGAAAATACTTACTTGAATTACTGAGCTTTAAAACAAATTCTCCTTACTAGCTAGGGAATTCCTTGCACTCTTTTTATAACCCAACTACCGCAGTTGCAGCATGCGTATCACCCAAACACAACTCAACAAAGTTACACTATCAAACGTATCAAACGCACTTCGTGATGAAGTTTTGGCGTATCGATTTGTCATAACAAAATATATTGTTTTATACATAAATGATCTCATTTTTTATGCAAAGCAACTAAGTAAACATTTTTTCCTCTAGTTGCAGTAATTTCAGGCGCTGTTCCAAGGCCTACGACTGTTCAAATATGGGCTACTTGGCAATAAAATCGATTTATGACCGCGATTTCGATAACTGAGAGCCCACCCTCTTTTTATCAAATTCAAATCATTATAGGCCCAAAGATCAGTTTTACATTAATTTACATTTGAAGCCCAAATGCATAATTTATTTTATTAATAATAGATCGACGTAGGTCTACTTTTCAAAGGTTGTTAAAATAATTTTGTTCTTGAAAAAATTATGTGCTAGCATAACTTCACTCAAAAGGCCTACGAGAAAATGCGCTTTTTCATCTTCCGTAAAATATTGGGTGTGGAAGGGCGAAGAGAGTAAATTAGATCTTTGAAGCTAACGGACCCGGCCCATCCCTGCAATCATTGCTGGTAGCCGCGATCGCGAGCCATGATTTCAGTCACAAACAGAAACGTTTTATAATATCGCATAAGAAAATAACTTTTGAATTTATATATAAAAATTATAATAATGAATAGTAGGCCTAAATAGGACAGGGGAAAGAAAGAAAAAAAAAAGTGAGACTGAAAATGAGTCTTATTACTAATCTAAAAAAGTAAGTAAGCCTACTTAAGCCTAGTTGAACGTATACGATACAAACTGATATGGCACATTTTACATTTACAACAATTTCTTTATTATTATTATTATTATTATTATTATTATTATTATGTCTACAAGTTCATAGTAAAGGTTACGAGTGCTTTCTATATGTGACTTTTAAATTGTTTTAAATAACGATAAAAAGGCGGGACAAATATTGAACAGAAGTGCTTAAATTGCCACTAAGAGAGAAAGAAATCGCTGTAGTTGCACGGATATCGACGCAACACATTTTGTATCATTATATACAGGTTTGTTGCAAACGAGCAGTTTGTAATGCAGGTGCGTCCGGTCAGGGACGCTGAAGTAAAGTGTCTAGTATCAAGTTTCCAGGTTTTGTTTCAAAGTTCAATTGTTCATTAGGTATTTTTACTAAAAAATTTACTCACCTGCTTTTTTTACTTACCCACTAAACAGTACACAGACGAGTCGAACCGGCAAAAGTCCGGTTTTTCATCATATTAATAGTTTATCATATAGTGTTATTGCGTATTGATAGGGCTTATTAATGGTTTAGATTACCGATACACTGGCCGTCTGTCCCTCCCTCCGCAAAACAGTTTCTAACATTTGGGCATCAAAATCGCTTTCCAGTTGCCATAATTGTTTTTCAAAATAAACAAATAAATAAATAATAATAATAATATAATAAAATAAATTAAAAAATGAAACAGACATGAAGACTTTTCTCTTCTTTACATCAGTTTTTTATCCACAAAACAGAAACAGACAATATCAATAAAATATGTTTTTATTGTTGTATTATAAATATGAGGTACATAGGGAAAGAGCTCGTTCTCTGCATGACCTTCCCACTCATAACCAAAATAAAAGTACTGAATGCAGTTTCAATTCAGGAGTTCATTTAAGAAGAGAATTTGAGAAAAAATATCACTTCAATTGAATTTTAAGGAATATTTCAAACCAAACTCCCTGTTATCAAAAATAAAAGCTTTACTGATGAAAATATAAATTCTTTATAATCAACCTTTTTCTCCAAGTTTCTAAATACTTCATTTTTATTTAATTACAACTAATTACTGTGACCTGACAATTACCCATTTAATTAATTACCTCATTTAATACTCAGTTAATTCAAAACCCATATCACTAGGTGTATAAACAAAAAACAAAAAGTTGCAAGAACAAAATGTCAAGTTACAAAGTCAAGCAAAACTGAAGAAACTGATACACCCTTTTTAAATAGTATCATCAATACTGTGACAGTATCATCAATACTGTGACAGCACCACCACTTTCAGGACACTGAAAACTCACCTCTCTACTCTGCACTTTTATTGTACACACATGCATCTCACAATCTTGGCAATCACAGAGATATGTCATAGTAGAGAGGCTAGTTTAAGTGTTCTCTGAAACTCTGGCCATACATAACAATGATTTACCATAAATATGCTCAATTGTAACTCAATTATAATACATTGCATAAGCTATCAGCAGAAAAACCAAAGATTTAAAAAATTGCACCTGACAAAGCTTCCCACATTTCTCTAAGCAAACTTAACAAGGGCAAATAAAAAATTCCTGGAACATGCTGTCCTACTAATGCCTAATCAATTCATAGGAAGTGAGCTGTTGGAAGAAAAACTGCACACACTTTGGTATTACAAACACCCTTCATAGAATTCTAATAAGGGATCTTAATAACCTAATAATAATAATGATAGTAAATCTACACTATATCTAACAGACAAAAATACAAAGAACGAAAAGAAAAAAAAAATTAAAATTTAATGAAGCACAAGAAGGTGGAATAACTTTCGGACTTCCCCATTATTACTCCAAAATAGTAGATATTAAACAACTTAAAGATTCATTTCTAAATGCTTTGCAGAAAAAATTTTTACTGAATTCTCCTAAGTAAACTACAAGAGCAACAATCCAAACAAACTACTTTACATGGGCTCATTTTGCCACCAAATTCATAAGTGGATTTAGAGACAGGGCCAAATCTTTGTAGACAATACACTATATTCTCTTTTGAATTCATAATTATAACAAAATTATTTTATATGATTTGTGCTAGTGTGCTATCTTGATATTATATCATGATGCTTTGCCCAAGTCAATCTTCTGTTGAATTGCTTTAGCAGAGTGATAGATCATTGAGTCTATAAGTCCCGCAACTGAAAGGAATAATAATAATAATAATCCCCTTCACATGTATAGTAGATTTTTTTTACATAAAATTATCAAATTTAATGTAATGCCCAAAAATTCAAAAGACTTCTTTAAAAACTAATTTCATAAAATTATTCTTCGTAATTTTTTTTTGAAAGTTGTGAGCATATTATCATTAAATATTGATACCTCAGAAAAGATTAACGAATACAAACCTGTAAATATGCCCCCTATTATTGCGCACACACTTGTAAGAAAATGCATAAAAGATCTGAAAAGTGTAAAACTTACATAATTATCCTATAATCATAATTATTTGTAAATCATAATGCATAAAATGAAGGATTATCACTAGAATACGCTTGGCTAGTGTAAAACTCACATAATTATCTTATAATCATAATTATTTGTAAATCATAATGCTTAAAATGAAGGATTATCACTAGAATATGCTTGGCTGACTTCACTCAAGGGCTCATTCCATCTCCCTCACAAAATGTATTCGACAGTATTGGTATGAATATCACTATTCACAAGTTTTTTTTTTTCTGAAATAGTAAACACTTTTTATCACCATAGTTGACCCAACTTCAAAAATGATTAAGAACTTAGATCAAATTCCGATTCAGAGTGGACTTTTTCCAGCCCTAAGAGCCATTCTTTTGACCCACCTCCCAATCCTTGATAAGTAAATTTTCCATCTGCCTTTGACCCCCCCCCCACTCCCCAACACACACACACACACAGGTCTCTTTGGTAAAAGAATTATCGATCATACCTTTGTTTTTCTGTATATTTCACCATCATGGGTGACAATTCATACATGAAGAAGACACCTGGTAATCCCGTCTCCCCCAGACCTTTACTGATCGTCTTGGAATGCTTGGTCACAGAGTACTGATTGGTGGTGAGGACCTGAAACATGGATTATCAATTAATAACACATTGGAATGCTTGGTCACAGAGTACTGATTGGTGGTGAGGACCTGAAACATGGATTATTAATATAATAGAAGAAGTTGTGGTCACAGAAATTTATTATCATTTTTTTAAACATACCAGTAGAATATGACTAATGAATGATGTGAGAGAGAGCATGGTATACTAGTATGTTGGTTACATATATACACACACAAAATAAATAAATAAATAAATAAATAAAACGGGCCTGATGTTATAAAATTTGTTACACATGGTCATTGAGGTTTTCTTGAGGCAATAATAAAACTGGTTGAATTAACTTACCTGTCCCCCTACCTTCACATATGTTGTGGGAACTATTTTCACAAAATACTGGAACATAGCCGAGGCTGAAATATGCAAAATTAGAAAAACCAATAATACATTCTGTTGCATATTTATGGCTTGGGCTTTTCTTATAATTATTACTTACTGCAGAAATGTGAATTTTTTCTTGTTTTCCAAATACACATTTTAACCCCCCCCCTTCCTCACAGAAAAATAAATACAATGAATAAATAATAATAATAATAAAAATAATAATAATAATAATAAGAAGAAGAAGATGAAGAAGAAGAAGGAGAAGATAAAGAACGAATAAATTAAATCTAAAAAAGGTGAAGTAGAGGTAGGTGAATCTGCATATATTTGGGTTGGTTTGCAAAAATATTTAAAAAATTTGTTCATTCATTGCATTCACTTTATTATAATATTCACTTAAACTTATTCGTTTATATGTATTTCTCTAGTGGAATTTTTGGTAGTATACTTCAGTAGCTCGCCTCTCGTTCCCTTAAATTACCGGTGTAAGTCATGAATATTTGCAGTGCTAAATCGCCTACTGAAAATGTCCTAAAAACGTGCATTATTATTTCAACACGTTCAACACGTTTAACAACTTCTTGCCGGAACGGGAAGTCGGAAGCCGCAATGCATGCCGGGTATTTGTGGAAAGCTCAGGGTGAAACTTTTCACGTGTAGAAAGGTTATCACCAATATCAATACGTGGACGCAGATCAAGGACAGAGAACACATTAGGTACGATGAAACTATGAAACTGTACCTGTGCAGGTACACTTCATTTGACTAATATGGTGCTGTTGCGCTTAGTCTGGATTCTCAAGTAAAGTCTCGCTCTCTTGCTGCAGCGTGTTCAGTGTAAATTTCTAAAATATATGTACGTTGTGCGTGGTGTTTTGTGGTATAGTAAGTCACGAAAAAAACATGTCGCATTCTTGTAGCAACCAGCTAGCAATGTATCCACTGCAGATATATTGTCAATATGACAATAATAAAACTTGGAACTTCTGCTTTGTACTTGTCTCTTCAAGTTACACAAGTTCGGGATTCCTTGGCTTTTCAGCTAAAAGCTGTTGTATTGTAATAGCGAAGTGAGTCATGGCCAGTTTTCTGTCATACAAGCGAAAATCTCATGCAATGCAGCTCAGTTATTACACAGGCAGAAAATGTACGGCGTTGTCAGTTCAAGTACATGACCAATATAATGCACTGTTCCTAATAATTTGTACATTACAATTATACAAAATACTAAATTATGTAAGGACAAATTGTACACATAGTAGTTTGTCAAGCATGCATTTGAAAGGAGAAAGTCACTCATGTATATTTTGTAACCTGGTATTATGTTTTTATACCCATGTATATCTTGTAACCCATGGTATTATACCCATGTATATCTTGTAACCCACGATATTAGGATATTAACCATGTACATCTTGTAACCCATTATATCTCCCTAGCTTTAACAGAAATCCAACACCATGCCTGCAGTACCTAGTGGCTACAACAGAGGAGGTGGACAGCCCAGTTGCTGGGACAAGATCAAGTTTGGATTTGGAATTGGTTTCTTGGTTGGAATGTCCTCCGGGGCACTGTTTGGAGGTTTCAATGCATTTAGGTAAGTTTTGTTTTATTGTTCAGTGTCTTAAGGGTGCCCTATCTGGGATTTTGGCACTTACTAGTAAGCAAACTTTCTTTGAGAGAAATTAAAACAATTTACTCTTATTCAAGAATCATTGCCCAACCCATCTTTGCTCTTAGATTTGATGTTTTGCAAAAAGTCCTGATATCACTTTCCCTAATCACAGCAAAAGTACTTCTGGTTTATAGATATAACAATGGATTATAAATATAATATATATCTGGTTTTTTATTCACATTGCAGAATTGGATTGAGAGGGAGAGAATTTTTCAGTGAGCTGGGAAAAACAATGATACAAGGCGGCGGCACTTTTGGAACATTTATGGCTGTGGCGTCAGGTATACGTTGCTGACATCTAGTGGCCACATAAGAGAAAAAGTTTATATTTCTACAAACTATGAAGTTTTGGCATTTACGAAGGTTCTGCTGGTAGTTGTCTGAAGACTGGCAAGTTTCTTCAATGAACAGAAAATATTGATAGCAGTTTCAGCAGTTTTTCCACTTAACTTTACAAGTTTACTGCCAGGATTCACTTTATCTATTACTGCAGTTTTCAACAAGGGAAACTCAATCAGATCTTATTTTTATTGTTATGGTAACCATGGTTTTCAATGTGGAATTGTTTACTGAAGTTTATTGACAGTATCAGTTGTGTTAAAATTTCAAAAGGAAAAAATTAACAGAACTGTTTATTATATGCATGTAGTTTTAAACATGGATGATTCACTCACATTAGGTTGAGAATTATAGCGGAGTGATTAAATGTCACAAAGAAGGCCGACTGCACTCCAGGGCCCAGTTCCACAAAATAAATTATAGACTGAAACTAGGCCTCAACATTTACACCAATTTTTGTCTACTTCGATTCAGGATAATTTTGCAGTAATGCACTAAAATAGAGTAATTATTGGTCTGAAACAATGGTCATTCCTTTCTCTGTTATAAGACATAAATCATTTCACTGCATTGGACTGTGTCTGATTTTACTTGGAATCAAAGTAGACTTAATTTTTGTCAAGAAAGTTTTGACCAAATTTTAATTTACTATCCCTTACGGAAATGGGTGGAAGAAATGCTTTAATAAGTGGAAGCCCACTTGTGGCAAGATGAGGCATAAATAACGGCACAGGATTTGTTGATGGAGACTTTCTTGCATGGTGCATGACAAGTTGTATGCACTGCAAAAAATAATCAGAGAAATAAATGGCGTTTATAATAATATTTTCTAATCATAGTTGTTGTTGTTATTCCAAGTCTTTCGACACTTGCCATTTATTTAGAAAAAAAGCCAGTGAACCAGAAAATGCTTGGACTAAAATAAACTCTGGTTGAAAATTTTTAAACGGGGGCAGATTCAGATATATATTTTGACAGTCCTCCATATTATCTTTGTTGATTCATCCTCCAATTTTGACTGCCTTCCCACAGAAAAAAAGTAGATGCCTGTCAAGTTAAACTATAAAAATACTGAATGCCTTCCGGAAGACCCAGAACACAACTTCCATCCAATCCTATTAAAATCATAATCACGGATAAACAGACTTTAACTAGGAATGTGGACTTACTGAGATGACCAGGTTACTTAGAAGGCCTATGAAACTTTGCCAATTTTTCATTTTACCAAGGCATACTTGACATTTGTCGGAGGAAAAAAAATCAACTGACTGGTTTTTATTAACAATCTAATGCATTATGAGATACTTAATTTACACATTAACCCTGTATAGGTAAGTTTCACTGGTATCATGAAGTGAATACGTTACGTTGCAAATTATTTTATTTTTGGCTCATTACCAAGACCCCCATAACATAAGATCTAGATAATTACTGCCATGCCACACCAGTTGAAAAGAAAGTACTTTTTAAGTAGGACAATACTCACATTCTTCAGTTATAATCTCTGTGTCATCAAGTGGGTTTACTATGCCAGGATAATCCTTACCAAATGAGATGTGTTTTATATAATGAGTCAGATTAAACTGAAAGAAAACAAAAAAATATGAAATATTTATTATTTTATTTAAATAAAATCTTTAAAAATACTGGATGTACGTGTTTGGTAAGCTGGATAATATAAAACTGGTAGTTTTCAACATATAATTTCAGTAGTGTTCACGATAAAAACAAAGCTGACATGTACTGCTCCTTCAGTACAATTCCTTACTTTAGACACAATCCATGAGCATCTAATGAAGGGCTTTACACAATATTTTATTATACACTCAGTGATGAGACAACAGGCTACCTCAGATGATACCCATTAACTATATTCTTTAACTCTTTAATTTGAGTCAGACACGAAGGGATGTTTGCTTGGTTAACATTTACCTTTTGTCCAGGAAAGGCTTGTAAATCATGGACTGAAATAGAAAATGATGTTTTTTTTTTTAAGTAAATGCTGATATTATGCAAAGTATACAGTCATCTTGGGTGATACAGGTAGACATTTTCAATATCAAGGTCTTCTTATGATGTTGTGATATAAAACACTCAGTCAGTACCTGAACATTCCTTTCTGTCCACAATACAAGTATACCATTATTACCATATAAAGTGATTAGCTTAAAATTTAGCAGTCTTTGAAAAGATCAATCTTCCACCCATTTTCTGAAATGCCCAAAGTGAGTGGCTATTTATTTCTTAAAACAGACAAGATTTTTTTTTTTACCTCTGACTATTAATTGTGGGACCAACACCTATAGTTCAGTGGTCATATTTAGAACTTAATTAAAAATCATGAAATTTTGCACTTAGGCAGAAAATACTCATACCGGTTACCAGCAAAGACAAAACTGTGGTTGTGTTCTGTACTCACCGTGAACGTGGTGTTGTTGAAAACTTTTTCCTGGTGCAAAGTGGAAATTTCCAGCAACCTGAAATCAAAATAATTCTCATTAATATGCTATGGTTAAGACACCTGTGCCAGCTCAACAGGTAGCATCATTCTATTACACAGAGTTGATACCTCAGTCTATGTAACCAAAGCCACATGCAGTTGGATAAGTCATATGAAAATAGTGCTATCTACAGTAAATCTCTATGTGCTATATACATAAAAACATAAAACCACAAGGATATCTTTACCTGTCACAATTTTTTTCTTTATTCAGAGATAGTCCAGTCTCACCTTTTTATTTTGTTTAAAAAAGCTCAAATACTTTTCCACCAATATCATGTTTCCTCCCCCATAATTTATTGTTCAATTATTAACTTTTCAATTCTTTATTAAAAATCAATTAAAAATCATTAATTTCTCTACTAAGAGACAACTCCCCACCTTGTTGACCTCTAGGTAACCATGGATACGACAGCCTTCATTTTGTTGTGCCTTCATTTTGTCAGACCAGCCTTCTCGTGTGCACTGGTCTATACCATCAGGATCATTGAAAGCCCAACCTTTTTTCCTGTACGCCTCTCTCACATCTTCACAGGTGTTACAGCATCTGAAATGTTCACATGCCATTAGCTAACTTTACCTTCACAAATTATACTCTAGCACCCCTATTTATGCACCGTGGTAAATTAACTACAAAACTTGAAAAGAATAATGTAAATACAAGTGCTTAAGTGCACTCAATTTACCCTTGGTTTACTCAAATATACCAAGAAAATGTAGCAAAATGCTAAGCCTGTGACTCTTATTTGGTCAAAAAAAGGAGTTATTTTGTTTTCATTTTTAAAAAGACTGAAATAGAGTTCTGCTCGATGCAGTGGGGCCTTAAACAGCAAAGGGGAAGTAATGATACCAGTAATGAAGAAATCATTTAAGAGACATCCATATCTTACTTTAAATCAGGTGTTTCTGCTCCATAACAACTCTCACACCTATTGGGATCTAATGGCTTCTTAACTGCATCAATAACTTGTTGTGAGCTGTCTCCAAGTTCTGAAATAGAAGGCTTTCAGTTAATTTCACTTTTGTCTCTTTGCATATCAACAGCATAAGAAATAAATAACATGTATAAATACACTCCAGCATTTTTATTCTAGAGGATTTAAAAATGCCACATCTGTGTCTGTACATAATTATGTTGACATTATCTCTGCAAAATGTCCCATAATCTTTATCAATTTGACTTACTTTCCTTTTTTGGTTCATATACTGGCTTCCCATTGGCATCTAATCTAGTTTTAAAGATATTATGGTCTATATCAACTTGCTGCTCTCCAGAAACATCCATTGCATCTATGCTCACAACTGAAACATGAATTTTAAAGATGTAATTTTGCATATTTCAATTTATTGCTTCTTTTAAAATATTTCATTTGAGTATGCTTTGATGAACATAATGATGTTGTACATGCTGATTCTCTTCTTATTTCAATTTTTCATCTTTCTTAGAGGTAAATAAATCAACAGAATTTCAACATTAATGGTCAAAACAAAATAAATTTTCAAATGAATAAGAGACACCCCACTATGATATACCTGATGAATTGGCCTGTGTTTACCTGCTTATGTGCATCTGTGCATGTGTGTATGTGTGCATGTGTGTGTGTATGTATTAATGTAAGTATGGCTGTATTCATGCATGCCTTTTGAAAAAAAAACAGTTGAAGACAAAATGTGACCTACATCCACATGCAAGTTTGGGAAAGGTGACATCTACGTTGATACGCAGTTTCTGCCCTCGAGAGGTGTCCACAAACAGCTCTGCATTGACATCAGTTGACAGGTAATAGCTCAGTTCAGAGACAAACAGGATAAACATCAGCAGTCCACTCACAACTGTCACTGTAAAATTGATAAGAAATAAGAAAACATTAAATACATGGAGATTAACTGGACCCAAAGGTGACAATGCATGGTTATATTACCACTTGTAATTAAAAATAATAAATTGAAAAAATGCATATATAAACATAAAGGATTTATCAAATTGCAGGTTATATAACAACTTAGGCCCTACTGGTACAGTGTACGTCATTAAGACATGGAGGGGGATGGGAAAGTTCAAGGATTTCTCCAAAATTCTGTGATCAGCATGTCAATCTCAATTATAGGCGTCAGTGGCTAATTTCAAACAAACTCTATTTCATTACCCTTAAAGCCCTTCATCTTAACTAGTTAGCACCCCTAACAGTCGAAACTCCTCAAAACGTCTTTACTTGTGCTGAGTTGTGCAAATAACTCAAATGCAAAAAGACTGCCATGCGTTTTCCTGCCATGTTTTTGCTGCAAAACTGTCGATCTTCCCATGCTTAGCACAGTTTGTCAATATAAAGGGAACTGTTGTCGCTTGTTATTGTATTATTATCTTATAATCGAGCAACAATAGGATTTCAAATAGTTGCCAACACTCGACCAATGAAAAACTGACAGCATGCGCGCTAGGTTACACTCGTGATGTCTTTTTTCTACTTCGCCGATCATAAAAACAACAACCCCATTGGCCACTCACCTGTAGCTCCTGTGAAAGTTTTTACTCGAAAATCTTCCAAAGTTTTAGGGTAGGCGTCAAATTGGCGAAGTTTTGACCATATTTCTTTGCCTGCCATTTCGGCTTCCTCTCAAGCTTGTTACCGATCTCCAAATCTAGAAGAGTTGCCCAAAACGAGCCCCTCCTTGAGTCAAGAGGTAGGGTACGAGCACAAGTGAGTGGTTGTCCACTAGTACTAGCATGTAAAATATAGACTAATAAATAAATCAATTAAAAAAAATGGCATACTGGATAGAGACGTAAAATGGGACCTACATGAACTCCCTTTAGTGTCTTTTTAAATGTGCACATTTTATGTGGATTAAAATTTGTTTGTCTCACTGGCAGGTCTTTCATTTCTTCTTCCGGGTTCCTTCTGGAGAAAAAAAAAAAAAAAAAAAAAAAAAACTTTTTTTTTGGAGTGTATACTGTGAAGTTATTATCCCATCGCTGTTCATAAGTGTAATGTTCTTTTGGGCGGGTTTTCTATTGAACTTCTGGAAGAGAATTTTATTTTTTAATTATTCGCTGGGCACCACTAATGCGACTTTTTGCCCCAGTATTACAAATCACATAACACGTAAATCTGTTTATTTATTTATTTATTTATTTATTTGGAAGACCCACTGTACAATTTGAGATCTGTCTCTGCAAACAGAGTGGAAATAGGCTACACTCAGTCTGTTCCACCTCAACTACAACTCAATTAATCACAGAGGTTACTCAAACTCCGAATAAATTATAAATATACTCGATGAAGGGAATTCACCACTTTGGCGGCGGCAGCAGAAGGAACTCATGAAAACTCGCGACAGGCAGAAATTCCGCGCCATGTGCACCGACCAGGACGGCACAGCGACGGCAGCTCTGTGTCCACGTTACCAGAGACGGACACGCACACACTGCCCGTATTCATGTATCTTAAATCAGCTGCCGGCACACTTTACACGACAACAGCAGTGACAACTAATTATCAACATTGAAAACGTAACAATATTGTGAAAAAAAAAAAATACTTTTTTCCGTTCATATTCATATTCTAAATTAAATTCTTTTATTTTATTTTATTTTTGACCCCGTTTTTTTTGTATACTTAATCATTGTCGGAGTATGACATCGTTTCATTTTAAAAGAATCAGTTATTTAAGAATCTGTAAGAAAATTTATTAATTTATATGTAAAGCTTTATTTTGCAAAAGATAAATATTAAAGTAATAAAATTAAAAATTTCGGGTTTTCGGATGTACAGACACGCCATTTCACAGATAAGTATAACCTATAGATATCAAATAGACCTATACTCGTACGCTGTAAGCAAGTTTGGATCAAATGCTACACCCCTCATTTTTAACACCCTTAATTTCTATAAAATTGTTTAAATAAGTGTCTAAACGTAACACTTGATTTATATGTCGATCTGTGGGCGCTTACTACGCCTAGCCCATGCGCTACAGCATGTACTGTGCAGATTTCATATAGCCTATACCATCCCAGCTTAATTTGAGTCTTTAATCGATCTGTACTGTAGGCCCCTATATACAGAATATATATGGCTTCTCGTAACTTACAATGGTCAAAAGAAGACCTAAGTAAACTATAATGAAAACTCAAAGTTTTGCCTTATCAAATTCACGTTTTGGGGAGCATATTTCTAACCCACAGAGGTGAAGACAGGATCCATATCATACCTGGACCTGGCTATATAGTGCACTGTGTATAGCTGTCGGGGCTTTGATAGTGAGAATTGCTTCGCTTTGCAATGTTGAAATAAAGCGGAACCTTTGAAAAAAATATAACCTCAGCACACTTACATAGAGTTTTAAGAAGCCCAGTGTGTAAAATTTACAATGAAAGAAGCAAATCGCTGGTCCAAAAATTGCAAACGAAATACGAACGATTTTCACCCACGACTCTCAATTATCCAACATGGCGGAAAGTTCTTTCTGTATGTATCGCCTTTAAAAAACACTTTAAAGAGACTAAATCCTTCATTTTGACATTTTACTATAAAGCAAAAGGTTCTATGAGATGTGTTTCAAGTGTTTAATATGTTTTTCTTTCAAAAAGTGAGGGAGAAGCCAAAGATTTCCTATATATAATTTAGATAACACGATTATAGTATGGATCAGGTTGTGTTTCTTAGGTCTTGGTAAATATTCGAATAAAATTAGAAACCGTGCATATAAACACATAAAAATGGTCTAGCACGAATCTTAAGATATCAAGGTTTGACTTCATAAATGTTTTTAACATAATTTTTGGTAATTGGGCTTTTTATACCATTAGTTCTGCAAATATTTGAAATAAATAACACAACTAAGAAATTAACATTGTCTTTTCAATACGAAGGTGGCCTTCAAACTCTATAAAATGTAGTCAAATTAATCTTTGTTATGTTAAGAATAATTCTCATAATTCACTTCACCATATAACACAGTGAATTTGAAGCAATTTTTATCCAAAGAACACAAACTAACACACATGAAGTGAAAGCGGTTCTCCATGTTGAATTTTCCTGTGCATATGGGTGGTGTGTTCTAAGAGGTCCGCGCGGACGCTTTAAATAGAAGTGCCTTTTAACCTTGGATCATACAAATCGTTTAGTGTTAACAGAAGATAGTCATCGACGTTTCACCTGCAAGTATAGAATGGCCGACGCCGCTGCATCAGCACCTGCAAAGAAGGCTACCAAAGCCAAGCCAAAGGCCCCAGCCAGCCACCCGCCAGTGGCCGAAATGGTCAACGCTGCCATAGGTACACTGAAAGAACGTGGGGGCTCTTCTCTCCAAGCCATCAAGAAGTACATAGCCGGTAACTACAAGGTGGATATGGTAAGAGTCTCCCCCTTCATCAAGAAGTACCTGAAGAGCGCCGTCACTGATGGTAAGCTTCTACAGACCAAGGGAAAGGGAGCAGCCGGTTCTTTTAAACTCGGCGCAGCAGCTAAGAAGCCAGCAGCCCCCAAGGTGAAGAAACCCAAGGCAGTTAAAAAGCCCAAGGCGGAAAAGCCAAAGAAGGTAAAGAAAGTCAAGACACCAAAGAAGGCCGCAAAGAAACCAGCAGGAGAAAAGAAGGCAGCTAAGCCCAAGAAAGCGAAATCCCCCAAGAAAGCCGCCAAGACTGCCAAGCCCAAAACCGTCAAGAAAGTGAAGACCCCGAAGAAAGCAGCTAAGCCTAAAGTAAAGAAGACCCCTAAGAAGGCCGCCAAGAAGTAAACCCGATGTTTCTGACGCATCAAACAAAGGCCCTTTTCAGGGCCACCCACATCTTCCTAGAAAAGCTGTACCAAATGTTCTTATCGTGCATGTGTTTTGGGAGGGGGGTATTTATATAAATATATAATTTATTTTTCCAAGCATGTTAGGAGTTAAAAAATTACTTTCTTAGTAATAATATTCCTGGAATGATTCAGATATTTGGGTGTTGCGTTTATGCTCCCCCCCCCCCCTCAAAAAAAAAAAAAAAAAAAAAAATGGAGAGAGATCAGGACACTAAACTTTAAACGAGGCCACTGTCAGTGAACATGTGAACTTCCTACTTCGCAGTCCTCCACACTCTTCCAGAATCATGAAGATTATGTATTTAATAATTTTTTTATGTAAACACTACAGAGAGAGTTATGAAGGCTATTTTTTCTGAGAATGTGGACCTTTGCACATCTTGATCAAAATGTACACGAAAAAGACCTTTTTCTGGCAAAAGGGTTGATGCATCTTAACTTCCTGCCCTCCCCCCAACCACCCCAAGTTTCTTAGTAAGTTTCTTATTACTAATGGAAAGCAATTTGTTGGCCGCTTTGTTTAGATGTCATTCTTGTGTAACAACAAGCAAGCTGCCAATCTCACTCAGATACAGACTAATGTCAGATTATATATATGTGATTGACGTTCAAATGATGATGTTCAAATGAAGGTGGCCTGTTAACTTTTAAAGTTAAGAGAAGCTCATTGATCTAATACTCAAAACTTTCTTTCATTTCTTTTTTAGAAAGATTCAGTTTGATTGAAAATTTCCTTGACCAAAATACTTTCAGCGATAAACACTTGCTATACATGTAAGACTGGAATTTAGTAGTTATCTTACAACATTTTATTATCATTTTCAATTGAAAATGTAGAGTGTAGAGCAAAGATGTGTGATAACATTTACTCAGTAAAATTTGTTCTGCATTTGCGTTAGATTTGAACCCTTATATTGGACAAAGGCAGAGCAGATATATGTCAAGTCTTGAAATGGCTGTACCTGGTTTAAAGTAGGATTATTTTTTATACTATTTCATTTTTTATTTTGGCTTGTATTGAATTAATAAACAAAATGTCATCAAGGATCAGATTTACAAAAAGAGCTAGAATTATAGCCCAAAGAAGATGGAAGCATTTTCAGTTACTCCACTTTTCAGTGATTTTCTGTATGTTTTATTATGGAGACATATTCAATGCCTGCAACAATGCCTGTCCATGTGTAAGATGAGGATATTTTCCATTACTCCAGAAATGACTGTCTCTGTGTATGAAGAAATTTTCAGTGACTCCAACAATGACTGTCCATGTTAAGACAGACATTTGCAGTGACTCCAACAATGACTGTCCATGTTAAGAGAGACATTTGCAGTGACTCCAACAATGACTTTCCATGTTAAGACAGACAATGACTCCAGAAATGACCTTCTCTGTGTACAATGAGGATATTTTCACTGACTCCAGAAATTACTGTCCCAGTTTTCAGTGATTCATGGTTCAGGACTCCCCACCAGCTGTATCTGATTTATGATGAAGACATTTTCAATGCCTCTAGCATATCTTCTACAATCTTTACATCTCCACTTCGATTCTTGTCCAGTTGTGTCTGCTGAAATAAATGAGTAAATCCATGAGTATATTTTTTTTAAATATAATTTTACATCACAGACAGAGAATGAAGACAGGAATGAAAAATCTCTTTCAAAAAATTCTTCTTTTGGATTTCAAATTGAAAAGTTTGTTAACTTTGGAAGTGAAAACCCCCAATGACAGTAGAATACATTATATCAACCAGATGAATGTAATAACTGACTTCAAATTTAATAATGAAAAAGTCCATCTGTCCACAAACACACAGGTGAAAGTAGAGTATAACTGCTTTGTTAAGTGCCTTCAAACACCCCCTCCTCCAGTATCCCTTAGCCTTCCATTTGGCATGTATTTAGTAGTACAATCTCAATTCAACTGAGGCCAGTGACCATGAAGGTTCTGCACTTCACACATACCTTGTACCTGTCCTTTATTTGTTTGGCCGCCCATGCCGCATGTCTGGCGTTCTCCGTCTTCTGTGTGCCTTTTTGACTGCTGACTAAGTTGGTGGCTGACTGAATTATTGGAAAACGGATTATTTAACACACAAAAAATAAATAAATAAAAACAGAGAGAGAGAGAGAGAGAGAGAGAGACATGACATTATTATAGCAATTTTGAGCCAGGTTCACTTTTGGACTGGTTTTGTATGTTACACTCTTAACAAAGTAATTTGCAGTCAGGGCAATAGTTGCCCAACCTGACAGCTTTGTGGAACACAGCCCAACATTTCCAAAAGGTGTAACCACTGTATGGCAATGTGTTTGTTGATTGTGTTTAGAACAGATTTAAAACATTAATCTATGACATTGAAAATGTCCTTTTTTACCTTTTTTTATAGAATTTATTTCATGATTGATTATCATATTATCACACTAGATGTGATCTGTATATACTTACTAGATGTAGCCCAAACAATGCCCTCATGTTATTAGGGTTGAGCTTGGCAGCATGTGCAAAGTAACTTCTTGCTTCCTGGTATTCACACTGACTGTATTTTATCTGAAATAAATACAATTAATTTAAACAAATTAGCAAAATAAATAAATAAAACTGCACAGTCACAGAATTATAATAATTGTCTGGGAAAACGGGGGGAGGGGGGGTCCTAAAATCATCAAACTTTATAAATCATAAATCTATATCCTTACCTCTCCCAGTTTCTGATGATACAAGTGGTTGTGTGGGTTGCTAAGGATGCACTCTTCTATACAGAAGGCTGCCTTGTTGTAGTCCAGCTCGTGGAGGTACATGTCACACAGCTCCAGCCATGCCTCCGTGTCCAAACTATGCCTGAAATTGAGAATTCCTTTTGTATATTTTTGTAGGCATTGTATATTTTGTATATGGGTTAGTATGTAAAACGAAAAAAAAAAAAAAAAAAATTAAACTGGTCTTTGCACAGCCATTTAGTGAAAAGTTGAGAAATGTGGCATGGGGTCTAGAGGGCTGCCTGGACCAATGATATTTTTAGACATCTCATCCCTGCTCAACGAATACAGAGAGACAAAGTTACTATAATCACTCCTTTCAATAGGTATTTGTTCAGTTTTACACATCTAGAAAAACGCAGTACCTATACTATAATAGTACTCACTCCTTTAGGTATTTGTTTAGTTTTTCAACTGCGTCTTGTATCTTGTTCTGTGCTTTTAGTATTGCTATGATCCTCTTTGTGGCAATCTGGCAAAATAAGAACAAATAAAATGTTACTTCACAAGCACTTGCAGACTCCAGGTTTTGCTAAGGAGGTTCACACAATGAAAAAAATGTTGAGTAAAACAGTAGACAAGGATAATATGATAATATAGGGCATAAGGATGGAAATGTGCTTTATTTCTTGTGATTGTTATTCTGTAATTTGGTTGAAAGAGGAAGGAGGGTTTAAACTATGACATTTGGTGAAATAAAACATGATATAGGAAATTTCAGTCATGAGATAAAAATATAAACATTACTTTAAAATTTTTTTTTTTTCAATTTGCATTACAGCACCCGAATCCATCCATTTTAAATTTCAGCTCAAAAACTGACTTTTAAGTTTTTTTCTGTAAAAAGGACGATGTGTTGTATTATCTTTGGCATAAGACACTTCCAGGAAATGGACCTCTGCTTGATATGTTCTCAAATACACTTACTGCATTTGTTTCATCCTTTTCTAAAATGTCTTCATATATTGCCATTGCTCTATCATACCTAAAAACATTTAAAATCAAGATAGATTAGTAAAAATAATAAATCTAAATCTGCAAATCTATAATAATAAATATCTATATATAATAATATCATAATAAATCTATCCGTGATCAGAAACTCAGTCCCACAGTTGACAAGGTCTGGCTTCATTATACAACATTTTAAACTTGTCTGCATGTAAAATCATAAACTTAAGGGGCATTTACTGTAATTATACTTTATTGCACCAATCACATACAGTAGACCAAGGTTATTAACTTTGTCACTTATCCAGCAAGGTTCTATAAAGGATGCTTTGAAGCACAACTGTCAGACATGAGCCTAGGTTTCAAATAAAAAAAAAAAACAAACAAACTCTCAACATTTATCATGGGACAAAAACCCACCTAACCTTGACAAATCTCAGGAACCATCAGAATTGAATTAAAAAATGCTGAATTCCACTTTTCCGCAGAAAAAGCTCATGTCTGATCTGTGACTTCTGTCAAATTTGCCATTGGCAGTATGCACCGTGTCCGGTAAGGTGAAAACTGCACAAAAAGGGTGTTTAACAATGAAATAGCTGTCAGACATTTGACTGAAAACTCATAAGTAGAAGACGGCTGAAGTTATCATACCCACACGGTTATTGTGACTTACTCTTCTTCTGCTTCTAAAATCATTCCTTCTAACTTCCTCACTCTCAAACTATTTGGAAACTGTGCCTTTAATGCCTGATAGCATCCCTGGAGTAAAAAACAATTAAAGTTACAGAATTGCAATCCCCTTATTCCCTTAGAAAAAATATAAACAGCATGAATTCAGATAGAAACCTGAACCGTTATATTTGCATGCTTGTTTACTGAAAGGCAGTCAATAATCTAAAATGGAAAATTCTATTTTCATATAGCATATGCTTAATATTCCTTGTACCATGCCAAAAACTTTTGGAACTATGAATTTAATTGTTTGAGAGAAAGATGTGACATGATTGTTCAACTGGAAGTAAGTTTGGTCATAATATTTTGGTCAAGATTTTCAATGAGTTCATGTTTCTTTGAAAATTTTCAGTTTTGAGATTCTAATTTGTGCACCTTTATCATAACAAAGCACTGCCATCTCTCATCACAAATAATAAAGATGATATTAGGACATTACCTCAGCAATATCCAGCTGCGCACAATCCAAAGCAGCCAGGCACACCTGCTCATATACTAGCCACACTGGAGAGAGAGAAAAAATGAACAATTAAGTCTTCAGGTATAAACATTTCTACAGGCTTCTGAGCCTTCATGAACAAGACAATGTCTTACTATTTTCATGGCCAGAGATTAGTAGTGCCACCAAGAAAGTGAACAAAGCATTTACATTTTGCTTCAAAATAGTTTGACAGTTTTACAATAAACTCTGAAATTGTACACAATTTGACTCACTGCTTCAGTAACATTTTTGTTGCAATATACAGTAACTGATTTAATTCTGATACTCAGAACATAATGGGGCTGAAAAAATATGTTAAAAACTGACACTTTTTATTTATACAAAAGTCAAGGTAGCTCTATAAGGTTTTTATTCTTGTTTGAATACTTACTCATAAAAATGCATATGGGTACAGTAGTATTACCCAAGCTTTCAGATGAAACATTATTTAAATATCTGTGTTAAAATTGGACCATCATGTTTATGTGGTTGGCAACTAAAACAAAGCAATCATTGCCTGTTTAAATTATTTCTGAAAAAATTACCTTCCTCTCCCAAACTGAAGCTGTTTTTCACAAGAACCTCTTCCCATATGTCCACAATCTTTTTGCTGCAGCGTATCTGGTCCTCTCTGACTTTTCTTAAGAATGCCTTTGCTTCTGAAAAATGATTGTGATGCTAAATTAATATATTTTACATGCCCATGCATTCTAAAAACGTTGACTACACGTGAGCACTGTCAATTTCATTAAAAAAGTTTTAAACAACGACTGCCAAGTCACATTTTTAAGTTAGGAAAATTACCACCTGAACCACACATTGCCTTCTAAAGAGAATTTTCAACACAACACACAACAGATTGGTGACTAGTCATTATTGACACTGTTCACAGCGTCGTTCTTTTTTTCAACAGATTGTCGTCGTACGCTCTTACAGTGTAGCACATTTCATAGCGTATCAAACTATTCAATCTGGGCAACTATTTCTGAAGCTTTCGCACATCTGTGAAAATTTCGAGGAAACAACATCACACATTTCATGCTTTCACTGTTAATCCGATAAAATATACATACTCACCGGCTACAGACATTAAATAAGCCATCTTGTCTTTTCTTGTGAGAAATTGCGTGAGAAAACGTGATTTCCGGTTACGCATGCGCAGATGAGATGTTTCTATAGTTACAAGAAGCCTGGTGCTGGAAGGAAAATATCTTGCTTATTTTGTCAGATTTCAAGCAATTTTCAACAATCATGATTCCACCAAATGCTTCTCTTGTTAAATACGACAACCCTGTCTTAGTAAGCAGGAATACAGACAAGAAAACCCCAAGGGTAAGATGCATTTTATACTTTCTTCAAAGACCCTGCGTCGTAATTTTTAGATCGAGCAAGATTCCAGATTTTAATTTTAGGCAAGACATCGTTTTATTCGCAGCACTTTATACGTTGCAGACTGATGATACTCCCCCTCTCCGCCTCTTTCGATTATATTTTATAATTTGCTCAGTAAATTTGAATCATTGCCTGTTTTGCAACAGGATATTCATATTGTTGAAAATAAATCATAGATCATGCGTGGAATACCTTCGCTTGCTAATTTTCCCTGCAACTTCTCTGCTGAGTGGATAATATTCGAGACCCGGGTGGAAGTGAGAGGATCATTATTGAGTCTACTACAAAGTGGTTTTGCCCCAGTCCCCTTCTTTATCCTCTTCAGTATAGTTTATATTTACTTGTATATATTTACAGTATATGTATTCTTTCATATTTATATTTTTTGTAGGCAAGAGCACTGAAGGTCAGTTCTCCACAGCCCCCAGACCAGGGTCCAGTGCCTTCACCTCCAGGAGGGAAGAAAGGAGCTGTGCCTCCCATTGATGCTAAAGCAGCACAGCAGACAGATGAGATCCTGAACTCAATCCTTCCACCAAGGTGACTAGGGACATTTTGTTTTAAAATTTTATTTTAAGCACACAATTTAAAAAAAATTATAAGTAAATAAACAAATAAATGAATGAATGGATAACTAGAGTATTCAAATGTGACAACTAACTTGATTGCATTGCCTGCAATGTTTAATTGATTTAATTACATACAATTAACAAAATTTTGTGTTCAGTGTTTACAAAATAAAATGTTTAACTCCACCTTGACATTATAATATTTCAAAGAAAAAAGAGGCTAGATATCCCACCACATTTGTCTTTGGTTTTCTTTTTTTTATACCATAATTTTTGAAAAGTATAGATTCAATTTGATTCTTAAAACATTCAAAAATAGACATGCAGAAATATAGATGTGCCACAGTGGTCATCTTTATATTAAATGACCTTTTGTCTCATACACACACAGGGAGTGGACAGAGAATGGTCAGTTGTGGGTCCAGCAGGTGTCCAGCACTCCGGCCACCAGACTGGACGTGGTCAACCTACAGGAGGAACTGGACAGAAGGCTGCAGCAGAGACAGGCCAGAGAGACTGGAATATGTCCTGTCAGGAGAGAGCTCTATTCACAGTGCTTTGGTGAGCATTCTGATGATATGAATATTGATTTTGATAATATTCAGTTAAATTAAAATGTATGAATGGTGGAAGTTAAACTGGCATTATATTCAATACCACAATATTGAGGGTTTTTTTTCATACAGTGCTTTGGTAAAGATTTAAATTTTTTGGTAAATTATGATGCTTTAAATGACAATATAAACACAGGCATACGTTTATGAAATTAATACATTTTGAAGAGAACAGTAGAATTAGTGGTATGGTCATTATAAATTAAAGGTGTTTTATCTAACAAAGTCTAAGAAATAATAAATTTAAAAGGAAACATTTTAATTGAATTACAATTTACAGTTGATGCCTTGGTTGGTAAGACAGTAAAACCCTGTCTCATCAAAACAAGTTTTATCACGGTCAAGTACACTCAGACTCTGAAATGACAGTTATATTTATATCCTTGTATTTGTTCTCCTCAGATGAGCTGATCAGGCAAGTTACCATCAACTGTGCCGAGAGGGGGCTGTTGTTGCTCCGTGTCAGGGACGAGATCCGCATGACCATCGCAGCCTACCAGACTCTGTACGAGAGCAGTGTGGCATTTGGCATGCGCAAAGCTCTGCAGGCAGAACAGGGCAAGGCTGACATGGAGAAGAAGGTATGTTATGAGAAAAAAATTAGAAAATTATATATGCAATTATATGTGAATCGCCATTATGCTTTTAAATTTGAGTTCAGTATCCCACATAAACCAGTCTGAGGTAAGTTTCATGAAGCCCATGAAAACAAAACTTTAAGTATACTGCAATGCCTTGGAGTTTTATATCTCTTCTTTACAAGCTTGAACCCATTTTCATAAAGTCTGCATTTTGGATTTCAATCAGGTACTGTACTTGCAAAATAAGAAGGTCAGAGTCCTCAGATTAGTCCTTTTGACTATGACAATACTATGGACTATGTCCTCATTTCACAAGCACTCAATTAAAATCAATAATCCATAGTATTGTCACAGTCACAAGTACTAAATTTTAGGACTTATTGCTAAGAAATCCAGAAATGTATACAATATGTAGAAATGAATGTATAAATGTATACAATATATAGAAATATATTTGACCTTCCATCGTATTGTTAACTGGAACGAGTAAAATTATCATATAGCATGTATCAGTAATCTTTTGTTTTCACCTCTTAAAAAAAGGCCAGATATATATACAATTTTCTGACATCAGTATATCATATATATTGTAAGTAATTAATGTTTGTTAGCTGAGCTTGCTCTTTCATAATCTTCACTGTTACTTCAGATTGCTGAGCTTGAAAACGACAAGCGTGACCTGGAGCGTCAGGTGAACGAGCTGAAGGCAAAGTGCGAGCAGATTGAGAAGAGAGCCGCTGAGCAGAGAGCTGTGGAGGAGAAGAAACACACGGAAGAAATTCAGTTCCTGAAGAGGACGAACCAGCAGCTCAAGGTAAGAGAGAGACAGTCTGCAGATCTATGATATATTATGATAATTATTCTTCCTTAAATTAATTTACGAGATGTACAGAAATTTTTACTGCGACAACACTAGCATTGCTTCTTTTTCACAAATTGAAAGCTTTTGCTGATAACACGTGGATTTACCACAATACACAGTTATTGATGCAGATCCAGTGATATAAATTTTGAATGAATTTATTGAATCAACTTGTTGTCAAGAAATCTTCAGAAGAGTATTTTGTACATCTGTAACAATTGTAAGGCTCTCCTAACACAGTGTTATTTAACAAGTGAAAATGCATCGGTGGCAGTATCATTTAGCGCACACACTAGACGCTGAACTTGATGTTGTCATATTTTACACTGTCAAAATCAATATTATATATCACATAACCATATGTTTTTTCTTAGCATTGTGAGCCATCATTGTTACTTTGTTAGTGATAATCTATTTGGGTATTCAAGTCATTAAATGTAATATTTGCAGCAAAAATAATTTTCTTTATATTTGCATTTCAGACACAACTTGAGGGTATCATTGCTCCAAAGAACAAGTAAATGTCACCACAGCCTAAGAGACTTCATTTAAAAAATTTGGAAATGGAAGAAATAAGAGCAATAAGTTTCAAAGAAAAATTAAGTTTATTGTTGGTCACAAAAATATTTTATTATTCAGCCCATATGGGTAATATTTGAATTCTACAAATGAAAACATACTAGACCATTCCATCCCAAATAGTTGTTCGTTTTAATTGCCCAAAGCAGATGAGAGACTTCGGAGTTGATCTGAAATTAACTTGTGATGCCATCTGTTGAGAATTTTTACTCATCTTGTGCTGCCACCTGATGAAAAATTGGGGAAATATTTGGTGATAATGATGACATCTCATTCCAAGTAAAAGGATTATTTACACTGACATTTTCTTTTGGATAAGGATATTTATTTCCATCAAATACTGTGAATATTCTGTAAATGTGTTTTAAAATATTCTTTACATCATGATGTATACTGGGTAATTTTTTAAGTAATAATTTTTTCTCTTAGTGCCTGTTTACTATCATATTAATACAGTATTATTTTGCACAGAGCTTAGTCCGTCCAAATTCACATGTATATAATTTAAAATAAATTTGTATTTACTTTTAGTTTAAGTGAATGCCTTCAGTTTTATTTCCTGAGTTTTTTACATATGCAATTATTGAATTGTTTCCTAGAATCCAGTTGGATTTCGCCCTAAGGCTAGGATAATTATATATAATATCACCGACTTTCCACCTCATTTTTAAAAAAGAATGGTTGAGAGAAAACCCAAAGACAATTTGCCCAAGAAAATATAAACACCTTTATTTCTGAAATTCTATATCTTGTTAAAGAGTTTTTAACTCCCCGCTGCTTGCTTGGGTTTCTTTTTCCTCCAGTTCAAACTAATTTGTTCCTTCTAGATCATATATTTTCCAGCAAAATCCATAGCATGAGACTGTTGATCCGACTTTGTTTAAAAAGTCATATTTTGTTATTCTGTAAACCAAAGTTTCTGATTATGTTTTTCTTCATATTCAATTAATCTAGGCTTCATGGAAACTGCTGTTCTCCCTGGTTATCTCTCTCCTGTGGCGCCACCCATCTTTCAATTATGACCTCCTGGGAATACAAAAATACATTAATTTTGATTATACAGCAATTTATCAAATTTGTCAAGCAGAATACATGTGAGCATTTTCACAATTTTTTTTCTAATAAAATAAAGAGGTGTCCAGTTATAATTTTACATCTAAATTTAAGCATTTTTAGTTTAAACAGAAAACCTGAATCAATATTAAATACAAAAAAATGTTTTTCTGCTAAAAAGTACTTTTAAATTATTTATCTATGTTGTTGAATAAAACTATCACACTGGAAAATGCCCATTTGCCCTCCTAGCAAATATTTAAATTAGTTTATTACTGCTACCTGCCAAATACATTGTGAGGAAATTCTTTTTCCCTATTGTTCAAATCTCCTTGCACATTAAAATTATCTCTTTAAGTCTTTAAAAACATTATAGCAAGTGACATATCAAAAACCCCAATGGTAACAAAATTCAGTAGAGACTTTACCATTATCTTAAATTTTGGAATGCAAGCTGGAGAGCTAAGATCCTCATCAGTTACTCCTCTTGGTCGTATTACATAACACAGCAAAACTTCCTACAAGAATGTGAATGTAGAAGCCAGTTAGTGATAAGAATTTTTAAATTTTATTAAAATACAAAATGCCCTTGTCTTGACTGAGATGACTGTGATTGACTCTGACTTACTAAAAATAAGCTTTTTCTTTGTGTGAAGGAAAAATTAAACTAATTTAAACATTATTGACATCACATGAAATTAAATGCACAATGAGTTGTACTCCTTTGAACCCTCTACCCCCATTTTATAAGTCACAATAAGAGCTCTGCTTGTATCTTCAGGGTGTTAAATTTCCATTATCAATTTGAAATTATAAAAAGAAACTCGGACAACTTAATTTTTGATTCTTCTAAAGAAACTAAAAGAGCAAAAAGACATAATTTATAAAACCAAGTAACCATATTTCACAAAATAGTGGCCCTTGCTTCAGTAAAGACCCCCACTTTACCTATATTGCAGTGGTACCAGTAGGCTGTGGTTAGTAGATTGATGCAGTAATACTGAAGACTAATACTGAATATTTTGGAATGGATACAAAAATAGAAGCCTCTGTAAAAATAAAGCCCTCCCCCTCCCCCCCCCCAAAAAAAAAAAAAAAAAAAAAAAAAAAAAAAAAAAACCTATATTGCAGTGGTACCAGTAGGCTGTGGTTAGTAGATTGATGCAGTAATACTGAAGACTAATACTGAATATTTTGGAATGGATACAAAAATAGAAGCCTCTGTAAAAATAAAGCCCTCCCCCTCCCCCCCCCCCCCCCCAAAAAAAAAAAAAAAGAAAGAAAAAAATCTTAACTCTAATAGAAGCAGGGCCCACTTGTATGTAACATATTTCACACCAGCTTTTACTGTCAAAATTAAACAAAAGGAAAAACAGAATATCTTCCCACTGACCTTGGACACCTGTTCAGTGACCCTGTTCATCCCTGCCTGTGAGGTCCAGGACAGCAGCTTCTCTTGTTCCAAGTTTTCTTCCTTCACAGGAAGTACCACCACGGAGTAGGAGGAGTGATAAAATGGAGGACCCTGTTTATATAGGACTGGAAAATAAAACAGCCTTTATTTTGTGTCTTGTCTGGAAGAGAAATGTAATTTTTTTCTATTTACTTGACCAAGTTTTTAAAGTCATGTCTTTAAATCTGAGACTACAGAATTTGAGTGAGTAACCTAGATCTGGACAATACATTCATTTTATTTATAATATCTAAACTTGCAAAGAAAAAAATTTAAAAAAAATTCAACAAAAAAATGTGAGTAACAAATAACTTTAAGGTGTACAAAACATAAACATAACCCAAAGCAATATAATATTTGATTATCTTTGTACTCTGTTGTGTGGGGTACTTACTAAATTCAGCCCCATACTTAATTCCAGTTTTTGGCACCCATCCTTTACTTCTTAGGGAATGATATGCAATGTAGTTGTTCAGGAAGTTCTTTTGTCTTGAGCAAAACTTGCGCCACATTTCTGTCAGATTTAGTTTCTTCTGCAAGTGAAAATTAACAAAACTAAGTTTAACGTAAGAACTGGCCCTAATTTGATTTAATTCACAACCTCAAAAAGTTATAACATAGGGTGTTGAAAGAGTAAGATATCCTGGTATTACATTTGAATTTGTTAATAAAATTCAGTCATCACTTTGTATCATGATAATTTGGAAAAGTGAAACTGGACGAATATTGTAAACAATTAATATGTAATATCTTGTGCACCCAGATTCACTTCACTGACAAGTAATTTTTACCTTAGATTCATCATGTACAACGAGGCAACCTAAACCGTATGATAGAAAAAATGCCTGGAAAAACAAAAAATAAGAATTAACTAGTGTTTAAGATATAAATTGGTCAATACTGTCAGTAACATTTATATGATTCCATTTTCTTTTTTTAATAACCACAAATGTTCAATTTCAAATTTGCTCTTTGTGATTAGATAAAATTGTCTGGTATAACATCAAAGCTTAAACATACTTTACGATAAAATAATTTAATAATATTTCATAAATTTAATTATAGCTGTAAAAATGATCCAACAAAACTTAGATTCAAATTGAACTCACCTCTTCTAAACTAAGACACAAATATTCTTTGACTTTGTATTCTTCCCTTTTCTGACATGGCCTCCATTTCAATCTTGTTGCCATAGTGACATCCTCCTCCTCCTCTTCACTGCTCTCTACTACATATAATTCACCACCAGGGTCATCCATCAGTGATCTTTCATCCACTATATTATCATCCTCACAGTTTTCTCCATTGTCCGACTGTTTAAAAGCCTGCTGTGATTTCTTATTTTCTTGTGATGCAATAACACTATTTAATTTTGATAACTGTGAATCTTTCTGTGATTTTAGACTATGAGTTGCTCCTGTATTTACCTCCAAAGGATCGACATCTTGTGGTATATGATCTGACCTTGACCTGAGAGCTGAGGTAGCATTACTTTTGTCATCAATTTTTTCTGACAAAACTGTTTTATCATTTACATCTGAACTGTCTGCATTTGAAACACCATCTGTCACATTGCCCCAAAACTCAGCAGATATTCTTGAATCAGCATTTTCCCAGGAAGTTGAGTGATCTTGACCTTGACTTAATGCATTTGTTTTATTTGATGATACTGCGTTGTGTTTATTTTGGTCTATTTCATTAACTCCACTTAAAACCTTGTTATTCTGAGCAGTCTCAGAGACACCCCATGACATAGTTCCAGTATCTGTGCCACCTTCACCCCATGGTGACCCTGACTGGCCTTGACCTAATTCTGTCTTCTTATCCTGTATATCCTCTGTATCTGAGGTTCCCCAAAACTCTTCAGCATCCTTTTCATCTACCGCATCCCATGATGAGTATTCTGATTTTACCTCTGGTGTTGCCCAAAAGTCCTCAGATTCCTTCTCACTTACATTGTTCCAGTCCATGGGATGACCTTCACCTTGAGCTAATTCCATTTCTTTTTCAGATTTGTAATCTGAACTGTTACTGTCTATATTGCTTTTAGATTGGCCTTGACCCCATTCTGATTCATCATTATACATACCAAGGGCACTGTTTTGCCCCCACTGTTTTGAATGCCTATTGCCCTTTGAGAAAATGCTCTTTTCCTGATCCTCTGATGAAGATGAATTAACTGGGATAAGAAAAATATATTTAAATTAAAATATTTTAATTATTCAAATAGGTTATAATTTAAATAATTTCATCTCCAATAGCAACATCTGCTTAAGTATAATGAATCATATTTTTACATATTTGATAAAATAATTACAAATTCAAAAGGCAATAATTTCCCAAATTCAAATCAATTTTCAGTTTTCACACAAAAGAGGCAATTTTACTTTAATTTTCAAACTTAAATTTCAATTAAAAATGTGTAAGACATTTCAACAGAAATCACCATTTTCTTCCCCTTTCATTTTCTTCATTCCATCTCCAGCAATTCTATTTTGATCTAGACTCCGTGTCATTTGTTCCTCCATGTCAGTGTCTATGTATTCTTCAGCTGGCATTTTACCCGCCTGGAAATCTGCCTGTTTTCTCCATCTACAGTGGCGCAAGTACCTGTCAAAATACATGCAAATACAACTCTTATTATTTATCGAAAACTGAAAGTCCTCTCATCTGATCTCACTGCTTTTTTTAATATGATCCTTCAAACACAAAGGCATGCATTATATTTTGATTTATAAAAAAAAAAGCTGATAAAAGATTATTAAGTTTTATTAAAAAATTATACAGAAAAAAATCCTTTGCAATTGTGGTTACCTCATCCAATGCAACTCTCATTTAAAAAGATGAGTTTGTGATACCATTTTCCTTTAAAAATAAATTCAGTTTCTTTCCCACACAAGGTATTTGCATGGCCCATACAAATCCAATACAACCTAAAATTGTAAATGAAGCCAGTGCTTCACTGTTACGTTAAGCATTGCCGCCCTATTGATTGATTAGTAGCTATTTCCCTGAAAAAGGTCTTCACAATCCCACCAGGGAATTCGCAATAATCTTATAAAAGACCTCATCTGTATGCTAATTCCTTCCTCCACTGGAAAAGCTGTGATCTTCTCTGGGTCTCACTGACATAAGAATTGAAACCTATACATCTTTGTGATCTATCTGTTATTACTCAATTAGCTGCTTAGCGCCATTGATGGATTTTTTTGTTATCATTCTGATAAATGAAAATACAGTAATTTCAAAGCATGGCTGTAGGAATAACAGAAATACTGTCATAGAAGATACAACTTAAAATAGATGATGAAATGAAGCCTTTTTTATCACTGTTACTAGCCCCATAAGGATTCAATTTTGCAATTATAAGCAAAATGCCACAGCTTCAAAAATAAGAAAAAAGGGACCCTCCACGCTAAGCCTACTCAATAGTTGCACTGCTGCATTCTTAGGAGTAATTTGTGAAATGATGCGTCTATGCCAATCCCGCCTCCCCTGAGACACAAACCTCCTAATTCAATCAATACATACATATCAACTGCACATTTGTTGTTTTTAGGACAGATGTCTGCCAAAATGTCACAAAGATGATTTTTTCCCCCAGCTCCCAACGAGAATTATTTAAATACTTCCTGAGATAGTAAATTATTTAGATGTTATTTGACGACTCCAGTTAGTCGTTAAAAAGAGAGTATGCATCAGTGAAAATGTGCTTTTAACCAACCACGGATTTCTCTGTGAAGATGGTATGTCTGTTTGTTACGTGGATAATTTTTTCCTCCTGATGAGGAATATCTCTGGATTTAGTTAGTCATCTAGATGTAATCTGAATACTTAAGTTAGTATTACAAGTAACTTACAGGTAATCATGTACATGCACTAGTCTTATATTTCTTTCGCCTTGCAAATAAGAAACAAAATTATATTTTCCAGTGCCATAAATTTTTTCACTTACCTGTATGGCAAAATATAAAATTAGGCTATTTGTGACCGGGTGTTTCCTTTTAATTCTTTTTTTTTAATTTTATTTGTTTATGTACTTATTTATTTGTATAATTCATTTATAGTTAATAACTGTCATTTTTGTTCTATAATTTGGATCAAAGTCGAGTCAAAAACGTATCATCTAATTTTATATATGCAGTATTACATTTTATCATCACAAGGTGATTGGGATTGGAACCTAAAGCATAACAGTCTACTTGAAAGTTATTCAGAAACAGGATATATATATATTTTAAGTAACAACATCCATCATTCCATCCAATGCCCAGGGGATCCTAATGCCAAAATAACTGACACTTAGGGGCAGGCTTCACCGACCTTTTGTTTACATCCGCATGTTAATTCAATAACTTGAAGATGGAACACAAAGATCATTGCCAATGAGTGTGAATAGAAAGGTTTGTATGCGGTCACGGTTGGATGATACTCTCACAGTAAATTGGGGGTGAAGACTAAATGGAATAGGGATAATTTGCTTTGCAGTGAAATGTCTCAATATCATAAGAATAAGTTTTTATATATATATAAAAATGAAAAAGAGTAAATTTTATTAAATTAATATATATAACTACATTCTTGATTATTTCAATGTGTGGTGTTTTCAGACAATACTCCAAATTAATATTTATACTCATATGCCTTATACATGTATTTAATTATGAAATCTATCTGAAATCAACAAATTACTTACAGTTTCATCAAAGAAACATCACACACTAATTATACTTCATAATAAAATATTTCAGCTCATTGATTATTTAAGAACCATCCATGTGCACGCCAAAGATAATAAGGTCTAGGGAGTCAACACACAGGAAGACTTAAGTCTAGTTATTCGCACATATTTAGCAGCTTGTAATCCCTGTGGAGATTAGTGAAGACAGAGCACCGGATCATTATTACGTTTCTATTTCAATCTCTTAAAGGCAAACAGCAAGTGTCTACGAATCAATTGAATGTACAATGTCTAATGAGAAGAAGGGAATACGACTGTTAGGATCACATTTATTTGAACTTTCTTCAAGTGGTCATACTTGAATGAGAATGTGCACTGTTTTTAATGAGAAGAAAGGAAAACGACTGAGTCACAATGTGGATATGAATTAACACACTGCTTCTAATGGGAAGAGAGGAATAAAATAGACCATGTTATAAATTTTCATCATTTTCTTCAAGTGGATATGAGCAGGTGGATATAAATAAATGGGGATGTTTCACTGTTTCTAATGAGCTGGAATACTCAAGACTGGAAGTTGAAATTCTTGACTAAACAAACAAGACCGCTTTGATACCATTTAAGTTGTTACCAGTTACACAGATGGACCATAAATTAATGATCAACCTAGTTTCCTTGAAAAAAGCATGTTCTAGTCAAAGCTAGAGTCTTTTCGTTTGTTGCTGTTAACATAATGGACCTCATAGTTACATGCAGTCAGGCTATTTCTTGGAATTTAAATGATGAACTGCAGTCACCAACTGAAAGGAAATAGCAGAATTATGAAACTCTGTGGAAGACAAAGACATGAAAACTTAGTTCAAAAGCAGCAACTACAGTGCAAATACATTTAAAAGACTGTTGTTCCTTAAATGCCAAATCAACAGGACAATGCTGGTTTCAAAAATATTCCAAATGTGCACCACGTCTGTTCATGCTCATAGCTCTATCATATACCCCAGGAGGCACTGGATAAATAATGGTATACATGTCCACTTCTGTGCAGTTATTGTTATCGTCGTCATTTTGGCAACAACTGTTGTGGTAGATGGACAAGACACCAAGGTCAACAATCTGGAGAAAACCAAGCAGTACAGGAGGCTAGGGGCTTTGGTAAGTATATGAAATCATGTCAATGATGTGACACTTCAGGGGTACTGTAGGCATAGTTAAAATCATGAGAAGCAATGTATCAATAACTGGTATTTTATCAATTGCAACTCATCTATTTATACATTCATATGCATTTTTTACCATTTTAAAATCACAGCTACTTAAAAATAAATTACTTATTTTATATCTATTTATTTTTGCCAAATACTTCAAAGTTTCAACTTTAACTATGAAAAATGAAAGAAATCCATATCTGATGTCAAAAAATGTAATTAATTTTGCTGAAACTTAAAAAAAAAAAAAAACATTTTAAAATAGAATAAACTCTATTCACTTAGACAAGGGAAGCACTTGCCTTATCCAAAATCGCCCCAAATTTAATAAATGAAAACTCTGCGTAATCTAAAGGAATTAGTACTGGTAGTGTACAGGTTTGCTTGGTCCTTTATCAACACCCTGTGTTTAAGAGCATGTCTCTGCCATTCCCAGTTACAATTTAAGGCAATGGCAGACAGTTGTCGATAATAGAGGAGAGAGACCAGAGACCCAGTCCGGAATTCTGGGTGCACTTCAACCTCTGGCTACCAACATGATCAATATGAAAAGAGAAAGAAAAATATCAACAGGTTCTTATTCCTGTATAAAAAGGCCTTTTTTGCCATGTTCAGCTACAAAGTCTGTTTCTCATGCAATATTAACATTAACATTATCAATTAAGGGGGTGGGCTGAAGTCAAAAGTCAAAAGCCGAAAGTGCATCAAGTAGGTACTCATAATTCTGACTTTTTGCCTCTTTTAAACAGAGCATGCTCAAAAAATATGTTGACAAAATAACTAACTGTAAAATATCTTGTCCCTTTTCATCCCAAATGTACTAACTTTTATCCCCCAATGGCTTCCCCGCTGGGTTACACAGCAAGATTACAAGTGGGTTTGGACATATCTGATGCACAAATCCATCAGTCCGTGTAAAAAATTTCTTCTGGACAGGCCCTTAGATACTCATAACCTTCAATGTGAAAAAAAGTCTAAGGACAAAAAGTCTAAGGGCAAAGCAAATCTCATTTACTGTATCAGTTCCTTGAATAAGGAAAGATCTTAGACTAATTTTATTCACTGTCTCCTTTATTGATCAGGAATGATATTATTTTTTTAGATGAAAACCATGTAAATTATCAGACAAGATTACAAAGAGATTCAATCAAATTCATCTGGGATCTATCCTCAACATATCTCAAGTTCTTAAACAGATGATATGCCTCTTTTAATTTACTAAAAAGCTGGATCTAAAAGTTCTTGAAATCCCGAGAAGAGAAAACTCTGCAAATAAATGAAAAGAAAATTTGAAATAGACTTCAGAATAAGTAAGTCTGTACTGTTTGTATAGCAACATATTTTTAATAACTCATTTGATGCAGTTTTACAAGATGATACCAAAGTGCTTTGACTTGCGCAACAATTTTTTGATTAAAATTGTATTTAATCTACGTGACTTTTCCTGATTATAACAAATATTATCTAATCGTACAGGTATTTCAAACATGCCCCTCCTTATCAAATAATTTCTCTTAATTTTTACATTTTATTCAATCAAATTCAGTGTTACAAAACGCTGCCACTGGGGCGTTACTGCGGACAGGTGCGTGACCAGTGCTGCGGGATGATGGAATGTATAACCTACGATGAGGAAACAGACAGCTGGCCAGCATGTCCAGTGTACGCCCTTTACAAAGAATGTATCTGTGGACCTCCAGCAGGCTTCCAACATATACACAGAGTGAAGCCAGCGGGGGAGAAAAAATATGACCCTGTAAGTATGAAGAATAATCTCCAGCTTCTTTCATTTTTTTCAACACATCAGTACTCTAAGTGTAGGTTGGAGCAAAACTACCACTCTGTTAGTATGCAGAGAAATTTACCACCCTTTATCAATAAAAGAAAGCTGGCAATTAGGATCAGGGAAAAATCAGATGTGATGCAATCAATAAATTAACACCTATAAGTAATTATAGTAATAATAATAAAATTTTTCTTAAATGCAAAGAAAAAAGGTATATTCAGAAAAAAATAAGATAAGACCCCAGTCTTTAAATAAGAACTCATTGGATAATTAGCCTATGGAGATGCACTGGATTATGTGGATTTTTTTTTCACAGATATCTTCAGAATCTTCAGAAAATAAAGGTGATACCATAAAAAATGAGAAAATGGACAATTTTTTGTGTACAGAGAGAGAGAGAGAGAAAATGAGACAGCATAAATGTATATTTTGTACAGCCTATTAAAATGCCGCACCAAATATTTCTTTACTCTCAAAATCTGAATATAGAGATAAGAAGTTCACTGTAAGCCAATACCCATACAACTTGGCTTGGGCATTTTGACTAACATCCTGCTCAAAGCAACATGTATACCCACCGGACGAGATTATCTGCTCAAGAAGAATTTGCTGACAAGTTTGATTCACTTGAGATGCTGATATTTCCATCAATGTCCGTTTAAAACTCATTTAAGGTATTCTACGGGGACATATTCCAAAAAGACAACAATTTAGGGTTAGCCCAGTAAATAATTGGTATTCTGGAAGAAGACAGTTTCTTTTTTTTTTCTTTCTTCTTTTTCCTAAATGTCCACTAATGAGCAAACTAATGACAAAATAATGACAACTAATGACAAAAAAATACCAGCAACTACATATTAAGCTCTTTCTTTGACAGAGGTAATGATGTATATTTTGTTATTTTTGGAGTCTGCAGTTACTGGTGTTTTTTTTTTTTTTCTTCTTTTTTTTTTTTTTCTTGCTCTTTTGCTCTTGTCCACTAATGAACAGAAAAAACCAATCCCCTCTTTCTTTAGGAACAGTACTGATGCTCATTCGACATTTTTTGAACCAAAATATCTGAGAACCCTTTCCTCCTGACACGAGCACGCAGCGTATAATTGATCAACTTAACTTGACAAGGCAAAACATTAACTTAATAAACCAGTACCATTATTCCATTACAAGATTAGAGTTTAAGAGATCAAACAGTAGAGTGACTCTGCTATCCCATGACAAGTTCCCATACTGCCATTAGCTTTTCCGCACATCTGAATAATTTATAACTATAAATGGCTTCTGTCATTCAGACTGTGGTTCTAATATCCCTTAAAAACAAGAGGGACATGTTCAATCATTTACTACTTGAAAAATGTCCCGTTATAGTGATAAGTGATTTATTTTGTATCAAGTGATAAATAAAATGTCTGACTTTTTTCAAGATGTTTGCACATTGCAGAAAGAAAATCTGGAAGAATAATTTATAAGAGATAATGTATATTAATTATGAAAAAAAAAAAGAATAAGATTAAATATTTCAAAAATGAAGACGTCCATGAAAAGACTGATGATAAAATTTAAGTTCTGTTTAAAGTGATAAATGATTGAAGATATTCCTCTAGACAATTCTTTGCTGAAAAAAAGCAACAGAAGCAAGGAATTAATTCAAATCCCCTTACTTTTTTTAAATAATCATATTCCACATTGAAACAATTTTTCAAAATTAGGCCTTGTGAGTTTAGCTAAATGTGAAATCTGTAAGTGTTTACTCTTCTTATATTTACATTGGTAAGTCTCCAATGTGCCATCTTAAATGCTGTGATATTGAACTTAAAAAAAAAAAAAATTCACAGCAAAAGAAAACTATTGATTTTTAATCATCAGTGCACAACTTGCTGTAGAATCCGTGGAAATGGATTTATTTTAATCTTGATCTTTATGGAATCATTCAAGCGCTGAAACCCAATGTCTGACTTTGTTGTATTAAATTTTATTATCATTTATTGAGGCACTCACAGAGAAAGGATAAATCAGTGGTATACAATGAAAAAAGACATAAAAAAGTTAAAGATATTTTATAAGAAGATGGTTCTGAAAATTTATGGCAAAATCATAGCCATTTTCAGGGATGAGAATGCCATTTAGTGAAAAATTTTGAAAATATGGCGTGGGATCCAGGGGGCCCTCTGCATCTCAAAAATGATATTTTGGGGTCCCAGAAAGTCAGAAATCTGCCAATAGACAGAAAAATCTCCTAACTGCATTTTTTCTTAATCTAATACCATTGTTAATTTTTTATTTCAGGGGGCCTTTACTGGTGTAAATTGGTATAACTGCATTATTCTTAACCTAATATCATTGTTAATTTTTTAAATTTTGGGATGCTTTTACTGGTAATCTGTACTTAAAACGTATTTCAATCAATACAAAATGAAATGTATTAAACATAAACATTTGTATTATTAATCTGTATTGATCAGGCTACAAAGAATATGAAGACTTAGTAAAACATCCGTAATTTATATCCTTCCAGTGCCATAATCGCATCCCACAAGGCAAACCGTGTGGCAAAAAACAAGATGGCTGCTGTGGCGTGATGCACTGCCTCCAGTACAACTGGAAACCCTGTCCCAGAGATGCCGCCCAAGAAGACTGTATGTGCATGCCTAAAGGGGGCGGTATTGTTGCCCTGCTAGCTAAATATGGCAACGAAAACCAGGCACCAACAACGAAAACTTGACCTGACAGTCAGGCTGGACAGTTGAAGTTGATTCATCGACTAAAAGAGCCTAGTTCTATTTGGCTTGCAAAGTGAAAAATTACTGACTCAGAGTCTATTTTGAAAATGATTGGACATTGATATGCAAAATATGAAGAATAATAAAAAATTCAATGTCATGTTAACTGCTATAAATTGTACTGTTATAATCTGTCATAAAGAAAGTTTTATTATAGTCACTTTGTGTATGAAGAAATATTGCTGAGAAGTGCACCTGTCCTTGGTTTCTATCCCATACTGTATAGATCAAATTTAAATCTGGGCCTTTTCGTATATATAAAGCAGTGCATATTTGTGTGTAGCACCAGTTTGCCTTGTCAACTGCCATTGCAACTCCCCACACCCTCCCCCACCCCACCCTAAATCCCCCCTCCCCCACCCCACCCTGCCTCTGGCCCTGTATAGTCATCATCTACTGACAAACACTGTCAGCTAGGTAATAAATTTTAAAATTCCTAAAAATATGCATCTGTACTGAATGAAATATTACCTTAACTGGATGTCCACTAATACTGAAATGCTACGTAAATCCTGTACCTGTGTTTCTTCATAACTTGCAAAGTGTCCCTGTCTTGTCTAGCCTGGCTCTGTAAACTTCTGATGCCCCAGCGAGAAGTGGTTCCCTTCCCAAAGAAACCCTAAAATATGCAAGATATGAAACTGTAAAACTACTAGTACTTTGTGGAAAAATTGTATGATATATGTGATATATATAGTACTAATGCTTATCTTTTGGTTTAATAAAAGAGGATTGTTTTAGATGTGATCTATTCAAAATCATCTCAACTAACACACATTACTCTCTCTCTCTCTCTCCTATATAAACCACTATATATATACTGGTATATCTCACTCACACAAGTGACATTTATGTGTTTAGGAGTATATAGACAAAACCACACAAAATCTCTCTTTCTCTCTCACTGTAGCTCTCTTTAGCTCTCTCTCTCTCTCTCTCTGTCACACACACACACACATTGCTATATATTGAATATCAAAAAATATACATTTACACACAAACAGAGAGAGAGAGAGAGAGAGAGAGAGAGAGAGAGAGAGAGAGAGAGAGAGAGAGAGAGAGAGAGAGAGACCGACCCACACACACACACACCCTGTTCTAGGATCTATTCTGTCCACTGCCTCCACATTTTTGGCTCAAAATTACTCTTGAACTACTACATTGATAGTATATGAGTAACGCCTTACCATATTGTAGATAAGTTTCATGTCCCCACTGTGCTTGATGAACACTGATGTGCCCACAAGTTCACCTGAGGGATATAAACAAAATATGGTTGAATATCAATGTTTATCTTCTATGCACTTTTGGGCTGAAAAACACATCATGAATAATATATTTTAGTGAATGTAAAATTTTTCAAGAATGACATCAAATAAGAGCTTAGACAATAATAATGATGCTGATGCAAGGTAATAATGGTGTGATGAAAGGATTTTTTATATTAACAATTAGGCTTCTTGCCAATCTGAAAGGTATTTCTCACCTTCATAATAATACCAATTTCTGGCACTTGCTGGTTCATTAGTTATAGTTGCTATTGGAATAGGGAATGGGGCCTCCTTCTGTAATCGGCACCAGCGCTTGCGTTTCGGAGCTCTTTGTGCACTTCTATCCATACTGGTATTATTAGTCTATGTACCATTTAATTTTAAATATAATATTTAGAATACTGAAAATGGAAACAAAGCAGAGTAAAATTACAAGCATGACGAATAATATCTTTGCCTTCTATACTTGCTTTAGTACTAGTGTAACAAACACTAATTAAAGCATGATTATTCGTGATAAACTGTAACTTCTACTCTAACTTCTCAGGAACTGATACTGATGAAGGATACCATAGACTGTACTGTAGCGTTTGCGGTTTGGCCTTTGAAATTTTAATACTCTGAGGGCCTGTGCTTACCATTATATGGATCAAAACAAAAAAAATACAAGAATTAAGTAAGATCACACAGATTACCTTAATTTAAAACTATGCTTATAACAAAATTAAGCTTATCTGCCTCTAAATCCAAAATAAATCGAACCTCTTAGCTGCCTCTTCGATTCACCACACGTTTCTTGTCTTTAAGCTCTTTCGTGAATGGAGACTTGAAAGTGGATAAAAACTTGACCCAGTTTTTACAACACGTTTTCCGGTTTTCAAACATGCTGAAAATTGTGGTAAAAACATTGTTTCCTGTTTGAGAGTGAGTTATTGTGTTAACTAAGAAGATAAAATGAAGGTCAAGGTTCTCTCTAGAAATCCAGATGATTTTCGGCGAGAAACCAAGCGGGATATACAAAAATGTAAGAAATACTGCCTGCAAGTGCAACTAATTAATAAGACGGTTCAACAGAAATTGGTGCCACGTGAAATATGAAAATGCATTTAATTTTTATTCCATGAACAAATGTTTTCATTTTGTCGGAAAATGTTTTCTTTTGTTTAAGGTCAAATTCAGATAAAGTTTGCTTCACGAACAATAAATCATTTGATTACAGTACCTCTTGATATGAATTCTGCATAATTATTATGTCATTATCAAAGTAAAATTAAAATTTATGCCATTTTTAGTTTATTGACCAAAAATTTTACTTGTTCATGTCTAAGTCCAGAATATGACACCCTTCTTTATTATGAAATCAGTAAATTTGAGGTCAAACAGATTTATGATCTAAGATTTAATACTAATTGTTATTTATTTATTTATTTATTTATTTATTTATTTATTTATTTAATTATCTTTTTTACTTTCACCAAGGGGGCTATGTTTTTTCATTTGCTGGTTTGTTGCATTATCTAAATAAAAGCCTAAGTCAAAAAGTTACAGACAGATTTCAATTTTAATAATCAGGATACACCAGAAATGATTCGATTTTGTTGGTAACCCACCAATTGAATAATAAATAGTAATTACAAGTGAACTTTCTTTTATGGCAATTCAGTGCCAAGAAATTATGACCCAGCTCTGCATCCTTTCGAGGCCCCAAGAGAGTACACACGTGCTCTTAATGCAACGAAGTTAGAGCGGGTGTTTGCAAAGCCGTTTCTTGGGTCACTGGATGGACACCGGGACGGTGTACACTGTATGTGTAAACATCCGACTAGTCTGTCATTATTACTGTCTGGGTCTTATGATGGAGAGGTGAGTGCAATTTAATATTCAGACTGGTGATAAAATAAAGCATGATGGAGAATTCTTGCATCTTGAATGTATCCGCTAGTTTTGTTATTTTATTATAAATTTCATAGCAGTAAAATAGTCCTGATCAGTTTATAGATATGATGTTCTGATGTATCAAAATGGGTAATATTCTGCTGTTTCATTCAAACTGTTGATAAGATAGCATGAATAAGAAAGTCATATATTTATTGAAAATCTTTCTTGAGACACCTTCCATCTTGATTGTATTCTATTTATTGTCTAAAATATATTTTCAGATTCGTCTTTGGAACCTACCAAAGAGAGAGTGTGTGCGTGCTGTAGCTGCTCATGAAGGCTATGTGCGGGGCATGTGTTATAACCCAAGTGGAGATTATTTTTATTCAGTAAGTGTGTATACTTAAATCACAATTTATAGCTAAATACAAAATACCTTTACATTACGTATGCCCTTTAGACGCCATGTATGCTATGGTAAATCAAACGTTAGATAAAGAATTGTATCTTCTTGTGTTACTGATTTTACAGAAAATGTTTAAGTAAAATGGTTACCTTATTTCATGCAACTGAAAAGGAAAGAGCAATGGTAAAAATAATGAAACCTAAAACAGTGATTAAGAAAATGTATTTCCAGTGTGGAGATGACAAGATAATTAAGCAGTGGAGCATGGAAGAACCTGGTTATGGGGAACACATGCAGCCAACCAACACAATCCTGGGCAAGGTGGGTGACATATTTAATAGAATCTGGTCCCCTTACCCTGTTTTGTTCAAGTGTATATTTATGACAGTTTCAAAAATTTTAATCAGAGAATTCAATACAATGTTATCTTCCCTAGAGTCTCATGACTCAGAATCTTCATCTTTGAAAGTTTTTGATTTGTTCATGTGTACATTTATAACAATTTCAAAAATTTTAATCAGAGAATTTAAAACAACGTTATCTTCCCTAGAGTCTCACGACACAGAATCTTCACCTTTGAAAGCTTTTGTTTAATATATCTGTACATATGCCAGTCATGGTGTGTAGTTGATAGGAATATTGTTTCTTCTGTACTTTATTCTTTCTTCCTTTTTCTCCAGACAATCTTCCATGCCATGGACCACCACTGGCAGGACAATGTCTTCGCCACAGCGGGTCAACAAATGGACATTTGGGACGAGGAGCGGTCAGAGCCCATGAGGTCATTCACCTGGGGTGTGGACAGTCTGAACAGTGTCAAATTTAACCCCATAGAGGTATGATGTGGATACACTAACAGGAGTAAACACACACACACACACACACACGAACTGATGAAGGTCACATTGGCATGGAAGTCTGCCCCCCCCCCCCCCCCCCCCCACTCTAATACACATAGCCCCTTTATCAGTTCTTCTCCAGATCCTATGGCTAAAATTTTGCTTGAATAGTTTTGTTATGTTTAATTTTTTAAAAATCTGTTTCCAGACACATATTCTTGGTGCCACAGCCTCGGACAGAAGCATCATACTATATGACATGAGGGGGTCTGCGCCTCTAAGGAAGGTGAGGGTTTTTTGCTTTTTCACCATTATCTGAACCCTCTTGGTATTTTTTTTTTTTTTTTTTTCGCTGAAGTGAGTGGATAATATTGGTGAAGTCAAAAATTTGACAAGTGGGATGTGTTTCTTTTTTATTCTTGGAATTTTTCGTTTTCTGAACCCATTTTTTTGCTAAATCTTGATGTGTCAGCAAGGCGAACTCTTTGAACTTAATGTTCACAGGAAAAGATGGTTTGATTCTATAAATGTTTGAGTTCCTGTTGAAAGACAACAACAGTAGTGCCATCTATGTTCCAGGTGATTCTTAAGCTGCGTTCTAATAACATAGCATGGAACCCTATGGAGGCTTTCATGTTCACTGCCGCCAATGAGGATTACAAGTATGTGGATATAATCTCCTCATCCCCTAGTCTTGGAAAGTTTTTCCTTATCAAATAATATGCAATTGAGTATGAATCTATATAATTTTACAGTGAAATTAAACAATTAAACAACAATATTAAGATTTTCCTTTAAAATATTGTTTTAGCTAGACCGAGTCGAGTACGTCTTTCTCTCATTTTCTCTTGCTTGCTAAGTATATATACAATATATTGTAAAACTCTACAAAGTGGAAATGTTTTCTTTTATGAATAAATGAATGGAACTGAATGTTTTATATATCATATTAACTGTATTTAACTTTTCCCCTAGTCTGTACAGTTTTGACATGCGGAGACTTGATCGCCCTCTCAACATTCACATGGACCACGTGTCTGCAGGTAGGTGCTGACATCTATTGTCATATTAATTTACTATTATTTAGAAATGAATTACATAGTCTTGAGGTGAGATTACTGTCACAGTTCGTGCTAGAAGGGATCATCATGGTAATTCTGAATTTAGAATTGATGTTTGTGTTTTCACATAATATTAAAATATTATCATTTGTTGTGCAATCAAGTAAAGTTGATAAAAAAGTTAAGGTTACTTGTAATTAAGTAAGACTTCATTTTAAAAGCATAATGTTCAGTGTGACATAATATAGTTAAAGAGACCTGATAAACACAGTTATTTCTTAATTACAGTTTTGGATGTTGATTACTCCCCCACTGGGAAGGAGTTTGTGTCTGGAAGCTATGACAAGTCCATCAGAATTTTCCCCGTTGATAAGGGACACAGCAGGTAACACATATTTTTTCACCTTTTACCTTTGGTTTTTGACCTCGGAGTCAAAATTCCCACTTTGTTCACAATCTTGGAATTAGTCAACAAAATGCTGTCTGCCCCTGACCGTTTCAACTTTGGACCAGTAGTCTTAGGAGAACTGCTTGTCTGATTCAATTTTGAATAGTGTGAAGATGATAACTGGTGATTATAGAAAAATTAATCTAGTAGAAGTCTGGTATTAGTGTTATATGGCTGTACAGGTGGGTTGACATGGACAGGAGGCTAAGATTCAAGGAAAAGAAAATAGCTTCTTTACCTCCCCCCCCCCCCCCCTCTTTTGATGACCCTGGAAAAGCAATTCAAAATGAAGCAATTGCACCCCATTGCTGGCAATGTTTGAAATTACCATGCTATATAATTATATCTATTTGTTTATATGTTGCACATATGTGGATCTTTCATTTTGCATCCTCTATAAGCTAAAAGCCTGTGGTTCCATCAGTTTTGCTGTGCTCTGTATTATTGATAATTGTGTTATAAGATATAATGACTGCATTCAGAGCCAATATGGCTATCCACTAAAATGCTTGCTGTCTAATCTGCTCATAGACACTGAATAGATTCCCTGTGGGGAAGTATTCAAGTGGGTCGGCCATATTTGACCCACGGACTAGTTAGTCCACTGTTCTGAATGCAGCCAATGATATGCCTTTCAGGGAGGTGTATCACACGAAGCGCATGCAGCGCGTGATTTGCGTGAAGTGGTCCAGTGACAACAAATATCTTCTGTCAGGCTCTGATGAGATGAACATACGCGTGTGGAAGGCGAGGGCATCAGAGAAAATAGGAGTGGTAAGTTATTTATTATTAATTTCATCTATTATATATTATATTATTCACTAATGGAGTAGTGAAAGTTTTATTAATTATTTATATTTTTTTTATTATTTATAATTTTAAATAGGAGCAGTGAGTTTTAAAATTATTTTATTTATTTTTATCTACAATTAATTATTATTTTTAAAAAGGCATAGTAAGGTTTTTATTTGATACTTTTCACTTGACCTTGTATCATTTTGAAAGTCACGCTATGAACTGTAAGCCAGAGTTTTTAACATGTTACCCTCAATCAGGGCAAGTTACTAATCATGGCAGTTTACTATATCCAAAATTGTTCATAGACTTACAATCATTAAATTCCTGTTATCGCATTCTAACTTTTTAGATTTTGAGTTGGTTTTGTAATGGAAATTGAGAAAGGTGAATTTCACTCTGAATTATTTTAGGAAAAAAAGAAATTTAGAATTCCAAAATTGGTTTATGGATGTACATATTATAATAATTACTTGTCACTTATCCACTTGTCTTTTTTGTTTAATATTTAAGTAATTGAAGTAAAGTTTCATTTCAAAAGATTGTTCATTAGTTACTTTCGATTAATACATCAGTTCTTTCTTGCTGCAGCTAAGACCAAGAGAGAAAGAGGCCTTTGCATATAGTGAAAAACTGAAGGAGAAATTTTCACACCACCCCCAAGTTCGCAGGATCAGCCGTCACCGCCACGTCCCGAAGATGATCTATAACGCCTCGAAGGAGATAAGAGAGATAAAGACATCAAAGAAAAGAAAGTATGTTCATAATGGTTTAAGATTTATATATATAGTCATATTAAAAACTTTAAATGATGAAAACTGTGAAAAAAATTAACATGAAATGACCTAGTATTAAGCATAAATTTTGTTGTTTTTTTTTAGTTTATTAAACACCAATGGACATTTCTGTATATAATCCCAAAATTGCAAAATAAGTGACTGTCATAATTTGAAGACAAAACTTAAAACTTACTTGAATAATACCAGATTGATTATATCACTAAGTTCCTTTAGGAAAAGTTGACTGACTGACCTTTTTAGAAAGTAATAAATGTGATATAATTCTGTTTAATTTGTAAATAATTTGTTTTTTTCGTTTTTGTAGTAAATATCATAAGTTATATATTTACTCTTCCAGGGAGGCTAACAGAAGAGCACATAGCAAGCCAGGCGCTGTTCCGTTTGTACCAGAGAGAAAGAAACACGTCGTTGGAGAGGTCAAATGAAAGGAATATTTCATTATTTCCTCATTTATGTAATGTTCTAAGACTGTGCATCATTATTTGTATTTAAACTTGGAAAAACATGTGAATCACATACGTCCAGTCAGTTGACTTTTAAAGCTTGTGTATTGGACTCTGTTTCATTGTTTTAAAGATATTCTGTACCTATTTCAAATTTGTTCCCAAGGCATATTTTTTATGTCTAAATATGCTGCATATAGTAGCTACGTATCTTACCTAATTTAAACTTCATAAACTAGAAAATCCATCAAATGATGTTGATATTTCCTTTTGGAATGTCAGAAACAAGGATGCTTGGTTTAGAAGTAAGTTAAATCGGAATCGTTAGAAAAGATCCAGACCCAATGTAGAACTGGTAGTGCAACGTGTCATGAGTTATAAACTTTTTTTCTTGAGGGATAATTACATTTGGTGCAAAAACACTAAAGAATATCTTTGGCCATTGTTAAGGAAATGTGGAACATGCTGTGATTACGCTAGCAGAAATACATTTTAATTTGGGGTAATATGTGAACCGTCCTTTGAAGAGCTTGTGCAACAACAAAGGGTCTGGATAAAGCTTGTAATACAACCATTAAAAAGTGCTAATCTCTGAAATACTAGGTGACTGTATAATTACCTCAAAGAGACTATAATTGCACTACTTTTATTATTATTGTTAAAGGGATAATAACTCTTCGTATGAAATCTGTATTTCACAATAAAAACATTGTGAGTGACTCATAAAAATATAATATATTCTGTTTTCCCACAAAAACGGCTGTTATAGCTATTATTCTGATATCTGAGCTTGTCTTTAGACCACGTGACCTCCATTGATGGCTATACTCTGTTAAAATCTCTTAAGAGATTTTAACAAAAAACCAAACTTTTTAGATAAAAACCAGGGACTAACTTTGAATGTAAAAATGGATTCATTAACCATTGGTAAGTATGGGAAAATTGTTGTTTACTCCAGGAAAATTCATTTTTTGGCCGAAACGAAGAGTTATTATCACTTTAAGCATTTTACTATGACATTCATATCATTATACAGCATGGTACAATTAATACAATGCAGAATAACAAGATACAGTACGAAAAAGTAGTGCATTATTGGTTGTAAAGGTATATGTGAAGAGAGTATAATTAATTATTTAAAATGAATCCAATACATATTATGTGAGGCATTAAACATAGAAGGCCTAGTTATTTTATTGGCGTTTTTCTATTCATTTTCTACGAACTATTTAATTATGTGGTGTCGCAAGATAATCTCAGACATGCTGAAAACGTTTCAGAACTGCTGGGCATTCGGACCGGCAGTGATGAAAAATTTGCCGGACCGAAAATTAAATATGGAGACGTTTCGTTTACAAAGTAGTAGGCCTACACAGAAGTAACTCTTGTAAATAGGCCTACATATTCAGTTATACTATCAATAATTTGGACATGTTGTATATTTTAAAAACAAAAACTGACACTTATGAAGCACTGCTTTATTGCTGTTCTCATTTCACAAGTTCCAGGGTTCATACAGGCCTTTAGAAGAGCTTGAATTCGTTTCTTCCTTTGAAAGTCCTTGAATTTCACACTTTGTCCTTTAGTTCAATAGTAGGCCTACAGCGTGTACCGCATAATTTCTCAAGAATTGCCATCTTTTTATATGAATAATTGTTCTTGAGAAATGAGTCAGGCGTCCAAGTTTAGCAGTAAACATTTGCCATGACATGTTTGTTCTAGGCAGCGTGGACCGCCCTCGTGATAACGGTCTGTACGTTGCAACCAATAGACCAATGACAGCGCGCGTAATATCGAGAGCAGGGGGATTCCATATGGGGAGTTACCCATTCGTTTGAGACGGATACTACGATTGGCAAGCGTACTTTGTTAGTGAATGTGAACAAAATGTGATCGGTTTTTACGTGTCGCTCGATTAGTCAATGAAAGAAAAAATGTTGTGGGTTTTATATAATTTTATTCTTGTATAAGTATATCGAACGATGACTGTAAATTCAAAATGGCGGCTCTTAAAACTCTTGTAGGTCCTGTGGGCCGAAAAAGTACGATTTTTTACCGGTCCAGAAAAATTTTGCCGGTCATGACCGATCGGACCGACAGTTTCAGCATGTCTGTTAATTCTCCCCTATTTTCTAAAATGGAAGGGCAATGGGCACGTGGTAGGAACCATTTGGGCCATAGGACAGTTAAACTTGGCTTAGTTCTAGGTGAAGGAGAGGTGCAGCGTCTACTCTGGAATCGTGCCCGTAAACTTGGCTCCGTCTTTCCCATGCCTTTCAGGGCCTAGTGCCGTATAGCCGCCATCTACTGGGAGATCGGCGCCCGTGATGAAAGATGCGTCTCTGCTGCAGAGGAAGGCAATGGCGGCGGCAACTTCTGCGCATGCGCCGATACGGTTCATCATGTGACATCCCTCGAACCACCTCTTTTGGTCTTCATCGCCTGCGAAGAAGTTTGCCAGCTGAAATTTGAATGATATTATTTTGGCAGTGTTTTAATTCTGTTTTTCTGCTCCGCACAGCTTTTAATATATGGATTTTGATCATCAGCAGTAAAGCCATGACATTCTCTCTTCAGCTCAAATCATTCTTCATTTCTTCAATCGAATTTGAAGATATCAGTGAATCTTCTGATATAGGCTACCTCTCTCTCTCTCTCTCTCTCTCTCTCTCTCACAGACACACACACACACACACACACACACACACACACACTTACCGCTGCCGTATTTATGGCTCCCGGTGACACGGAGTTCACCCGTATGTCATCTTTGGCCAAGTCCAGTGCCATACACCGGGTCAGCTCCAGCACGGCACCTTTACTGGTCGAGTACGTCCATTTACTGGCCGATGCCATGTGGCCGACCATACTGGCTATATTGACGACTGATCTGGCGTCAGGTTCGGCTGTGTTGGTGAAATATCAGTGAAGTATCGATGAAATATTAATATAACTGCTAAATTTTGACAAAATATGATAAATATTTGGAGATTGATTGAATGTTGGCATTTTACAGGTAACTTTGTCCGATGAACAAAATTTATCCTAATTAGAGAAAAGACTAAATTTGAAAGAAAGTCGGTATTAAGTACATGCTGATTTTGCTGATGGTTTGGTTGTTTGGGTGGATAGACACAAGCAGATGAAACAAACATATATGAACTCGTTATTTAAAACTTGTGTCGATATGCGGTTCAGAGAAAAAACGAGAGTTGAAAAACTACACGTTTATTATCTACAGAGACTGATCAAAAAACTACCCACTCAATGAGCAGGGCGTGAATATATACAAAGTAGGCAATAGGAGGCGGAGCTAAAACTAAATCCATGTCCACTACAGACATTGACATACGAGCTTTAAAATACGTTACTACAACTGATAGTGCGCTTCGTTTGCATGGACATGCTTTTTCCATACGTTCCAACATTCTCCGGGGGCAACAAGTTGTAAAAGTAAACATGAAAGCATTAAGTGTTATAAAATAAGCAAGAAATCCAAAAATTCCATTAAACGTAAGTCATATCAACAAGTCCTTGCGATGTACTAGTCAGTAAGTACTGATTAATGTAAACATCTATGCAATAGATTGTCATTGAAACAAAAAACGAAGTCCATAGCAACGCTAATATTAGAAATATTCCAATAATAAGGTTAAATAATCCATTAATACGCTTGATTAAATGTCTCAAACAGTTTCATTTGAACAGTCTAATAGTTTCATAAGTAATCAAAGTTCATTTTCATTTCAGTTCTTGAATCCATCTAGCGATGTTTTCTTTTGCTTGCTGGGCGGCGCGTCTCGTGTTACGGGCTGGTATGTTGACGTTTTCATCAGTAATTTCTTTGGACAGTGTGACCTCTCTCAGGTCAGGGGCAGTGTCATAATCAACGGAAATTTCTAGAGGATAGAGTTTCGTAATAGGGCGATTTGTTGTTCCATACTTAGTTTTCAATGTTGCTGATCGCACTATCCCGTCATTGCCGTAGTTCAGTTTTGTAATTAGTCCCAAATCCCACAAAAGTCTAGGTTTAATATCCTCATGAATTAGTACTACGTCTCCAACTTGAACAGTATTTTGCTTAACCCCATTCATATTGTCCCTTTCTCTTAGCGCAGTAAGATATTCGGAGGTCCATCTTTGTGTGAAATGTGCATTGACCTCCTGCACATGTTTCAATCGTTTTGTCAAGCGTTCTTTGGAGATTTTGCCATCTGGTGCGAACGTCGGATCCAATCCTTCATCCTCATCTGTCAGTGGGCAAGGCAGTGTGTTGATTCGACGTCCGTTCAAAAGCATTGATGGTGTAAGAGGTTCACCCTCATTAACGTAGGTAATGGGGCGGTCATTCAGTGTTGCTTCTATTTCCGATGTTATGGTATGCAATTCGTCTAGCGTGATGCGAGCGCGTCCTAGTGTTTTTCTCATTGCATTCTTCGTGAGACCAATTAATCTTTCCCAAAAGCCACCAAACCACGGTGCTCTTCTAGGAATGAATTCCCACTTCACTCTATTTTGACTTAGATATCGACGTACATCTTCATTTTCGAAAAGTTTATTGATTTCATTGGCGGCTGAATGAAAAGTTGTTGCGTTGTCACTAATCATTTTCGTAGGTAGTGATCTCCTGGCAGCGAATCTTCGAAATGCATTTATAAACGAAGATGTAGATAAGTCATTCACAACTTCCAGGTGGACGGCGCGAGTAGCGGAGCAAGTAAATAAACATATGTAGGCTTTCGCTTCACAATTCGTGGACGTTTTGACGTAGAGTGCCCCTGTAAAATCAACTCCAGTGACCGTAAACGGGGGAGCATCGTGAACTCTGAACGTTCGTAGAGGCGGAGCAACCGGAGAAGCATAGGGTCTGCCGATCAAGCGTCTGCATATCACACATTTACGTAGGACGCGGTTGACAGTTTCACGTGCTCTGGGGATCCAAAATCTCTGCCTGATACTTGTTACAGTTGATTGCATGCCGGAATGTAGCGCTCGCTTGTGCGCGTCATTTATCACTAACAAAGTGAATGGATGTCGCCGTGGTAATAGTATCGGGTGTTTTGCGTCGTAAGTCAAGGGTGCGTTTTGTAAGCGACCTGTAAGTCGTATAATGCCATTACTGTCTAAAAACAAACCAAGTTGCTTAACAGTATTTGATTTAGATTTCCCTCCTTTCAATGAGTCAAGTTCTTGATAGAAAGCTTTCTCTTGAACACACTTGATCCACATTTCTTCTGCATTAATGATTTCTTCTGCAGAAGGCGAGGCGTTTGTAATAACGTAAGATGACGTCTTGTGTATTTTTCCCTTCATAACGGCAACAAATCTGAGCACCAATGCCGTTACGTTTAATAGTTTCGGAAGCGTGCCATGTCGGCCTATGTCGATCACCTTTGAAATGTCTGTTTTCGTTGTGAGCGGCTGATTTCCTCGCATTCTTTGGTTGTTGGCTTTGTCGGAAATATCAGTTTCAACGGAATGACCCTGAACTGCGGTCGTAGGGTCAATGACATTTGGATTGTTTTTAAAGAGTTGCTCATTCAACGAATCACTTGGGGTAAGTGGGGCAAACTCTGCCCGCTCCGTTCTCAAATGCATTACAGTACTGTTGTACTCTCCTATGGGCCAATCTCCATGTGCAAGCCAGGCGGGTCCTTCCCACCATATAGTTGCGATTTCTAGTGACGATACGGTCGTGCCGCGTGTTATGAGATCGGCCGGGTTGTCATCCGTCGGACAATATCTGTATTCGTTGAACAACGACGGTTTGATTTCGTTGACACGATTTCGGACAAACAACGGTAGATGTTTGTCGCTTTTAAGCCAGCACAGCACAATTTGGCTGTCTGTCCACAGAACACATTTCGCAATGTTAATGTTCTCTTTCAGCTGGTCATGAACAAAACTTGTGAGGCGGGTTCCTAGAACGGCTGCCATCAGTTCAAGGCGCGGAATAGTGATCGTTTTCACTGGGGCAACGCGCGATTTAGACATGACTAAAGTAGTTTGTTCTCCGTTCCGTAGATATACGGCGCATCCATACGCCTTTTCACTGGCGTCGACAAAACAATGTAATTCCATGGGCTGTTGTGACTCCTTGGTGTTTGAGAAATACTGCCGGGTAACTTTCAGCAATGAACATTGTTCAAGATCAGCAGCAATTTCTTTCCAAGTTTCGCTTAGTTCTGGAGGTAAAGTTTGATCCCAATCGAGTTCCGCTTTCCAGAGTTCTTGCATGAACATTTTACCTCGAACAATAACTGGTGCTAACAGACCTAGCGGGTCGTAAACTCGAGAAATGCGACTAATCACTTCGCGTTTGGTGACTTGGCTGACTGGGATTTCTTCACCGGACTTGTAAGATAACGTATCTTGTTCAGTGTCCCATATCATTCCCAACATCGGTGTATTCTTGTGGTCTGCGTGAGCTACTCCGTCAGCTTCGACTATGTTGTGGAGCTTGGGGTCATTGGTAGCCCACGATTGAAGATTGAATCCTGCAGATGCAAGCAAATCATTTGATTCCTCGTACATTTGAATGGCTTGGTTTGAGGTGTCAGTTCCCGTCACAATATTATCCACGTAGATGTCCCGTTTCAGGGCTTTGGCGGTGCCATTCTCGGACATATCCAAATGCAAGCGTACTACGGAGTTAAGAATGGCTGGACTGGAAATGCTTCCAAAGAGAACTGACGTAAAGCGGTACACTTCAAACTTACTTTCAGTGTCTTCTGGATCTTCAAGCCACAAAAATTTCGTAAAATCTCGGTCATCTTCGTGCAATCCTATGTTTAAGAATGCTTTTTCAATGTCACTAGTGATCGCGACATTGTGAATTCGAAATCTTAAAAAGATTCCAACAAGGTCATTAAGTAGCTGCGGTCCTTTAAATAGACAGTCATTCAGACTGGGGTCATCAGGTGTGGCCTTTGCGCTGCAGTCGTAAACTATTCGAATTGGTGTTGTAATCGAATCCTTTTTTACGGGGCGGTGAGGCAGGTAATGTCCACTGGAAGTATCGTCATCGCCTACTTTCTCAATAAAGTTGCGTTTCTCTTGATTCCTGATGATAGTGTCATACACGCGTCGTGTTTCTACTGGTAACTTGCGCACGGTATTACGTGTTCGATGACATGCGTTGCGATAATTCGTAGGCAAAGGACTGTGGTCGGTTTTCCACGGCAATTTGGCCACATATTGGTCATCACGTTTTTCAATGTAATTTCTCTGGAAATTCTGAAAATCGGAGGGATCCTGGACAGTTTGTTTATTGTCTTTAATGCCAATGGATTCTAGGTTCCAGAATTTGTCCAGGGTATCGTCTTCTGCGTTGCGCTGTTTCGCCATGACATGAAAAGCGGTGTCGTTTGCTGTGACGTAGTCATCGGAGTGGGCGGGGCCCGAGAGTAAGTATCCAAATTTGGAAGCGACAGCGGTGGGCCCTGGACCTCGCACGATTGTATCTTCAACAAAGTCCCAGTAATGATCGGCACCAATTAGCACAGAGACGAAAAAAGGCGATCTGTCATCAGATGGTGTGTGAGCCAGTCTCAAGTTCCTTAAGTGGGACAAATTGGCTGTCCTACGTGTCACTAAATTATGGAGTGGAGCGGAAATTTCAGGAACGACGACTGCGTTAATATCAACAAATTCTTTTGATGTTGTTTTCAGGGAGATTGTGACGATGTCAAAAGTCTGAGGTTGTTTACAGTCCATTCCAAATACAGACAGATTGATCTCCTCAGAATGAGTTGGCTGGAGCTGAAGTTTATGAACAAGCTCTTCTGTGATGAATGATCTGGTCGCTCCTTCGTCGAACAAGACCCCACTAGTTGCCGATAATTGGAAGGGTGTTTGTTTGTTGGAGACCTCCACGATAGCCGTTTTTAACAAGACAACATTCCTTTGATTTTTTGACCCTTGAGTGAAGGTGCTCGCCGCATGTTCCACGGCAGGCGGTTCCCGCGCTTTCTGAGCGGCGCTTGGTTCACTGTTTTGCTTAGCATGAAGGGCGGTGTGGTGTTTTCCATTGCAACTTCTGCAGCGAAATTTAGACAGGCATTTTCGGCTTGAATGGTTGGGCGTAAGACAGTTAAAGCATAAATTGTCTCTTTTTGCTATTTCAAAGCGTTTTTCCTGTTCCGACACAACTGGGCACGTGATAGAGCTATGTTCATTTTTGCAGAAAGCGCATTTCAATTTTCTTTTCGGCTTGTTCGTCGTTTTCTTCGTGTTACTATTGGTGAAAAACGCAGCAGTGGGTCGGTACGATTTCTCTTGGTTGAACCCGTCTATTTCTCCAGCTTGTAGGGCGTCGATCTCAGACTTAAGTGTACTGCGCAGATCGGCGATTGACCATTCATTGTTTCCATGCGCTCTTGCGATTTGTCTGCGCGTGTTGGCAGGCAATTTATCTAGAATCATAGGAATCAAGAGTTCTCCATAACTTTGTTCTTCTTTTCCTAAAGAGCTGAGTCCTCTAATGAAAGTCTCGATCCTATCATAGAAAAATCTCAGTGATTTTATATCTTCATTGGGACGTGGAAGCTCCCAAAGAGCTCTCATGAATGCGTTAATTATTTTGTGAGTTTGTCCATACCTTTCTCGAAGAAGTTCCTTTGCATTTTCGTAATTATTAGCCGTAAGCTGTAATCCCGCGATCGTAGAAAACGCTTCGCCGTCCAACTGCGCCCGTAAAAACTGGAATTTCTCGATAGTTGACAGCGTCTCGTTTTCGTCTATAGCACTGACGAAGTCGTCGTTGAAAGCGGGCCATTGAAGGAGATTTCCGTCAAACCTGGATAGGATGAGTTTGGGGAGCCTGTAATTTCGTTTCATGTTGCTCCGCAGAGGGTCATCAGTTGGAGTGGGAGCGTTAGAAATCGAAGGCTCGCTTCGGCGTTCTTCTGACTGCATATTTTCTTTATGTTTTCGAATGCGACGGAGCTTCTCTTTAGCTGAAAACATAAATTCGTCTGCTTCGGCAACGCCGTCTTCCATCTTTTCATCTGAAAGTTTGGATAGAATCCTCTCGTCTAATGTTTTTAGATAGTCCATCTTCTCCTCGATTAGTTCGTACGTCAAGTCCAATGTTTCCACATTTTCTACGGACGGCTCATCAGACATCAAACTTGATGCTCGTTGAAACAGCTTCGTCAGCTGGGCTCGGTTCGCCGACCGGAGTTTTTGATTTCTCTCTGCAGCCATAGTTATCCTGGTCACGGCACCAAAAAATGTCGATATGCGGTTCAGAGAAAAAACGAGAGTTGAAAAACTACACGTTTATTATCTACAGAGACTGATCAAAAAACTACCCACTCAATGAGCAGGGCGTGAATATATACAAAGTAGGCAATAGGAGGCGGAGCTAAAACTAAATCCATGTCCACTACAGACATTGACATACGAGCTTTAAAATACGTTACTACAACTGATAGTGCGCTTCGTTTGCATGGACATGCTTTTTCCATACGTTCCAACAACTTGGACCTAAATAGATTTAGATTAGATTATTTAGGTCCAAGTTTAAAAAGAGGGGAGACACACTTTCACAGTGTGGAAAGAGATGGGTGTCCCTAAATTTCGTAATACACCCTAATACAGCGCAATACACTTGGAAAAATGAATTCAGTCGCAAGCAAACACAGGAAATGGTCATTCACAACGTACAAAAGCGAAAAATATTAATAGGTAATTAATATCGGTGATGCAACTTTACAAATCAGCAAAATTTGTTAATCATTGGGTCCGCCGCCATTTTGGCGAGTGGCTCTCCTTGGCCGGTGCCATGTACCAGAAAGTCCCCCATGACAGAAGACTCCACTTCCCATTACCTTGTACAGGTCAGGCTCCCCTAGATTTTGACCCACTTAGGTCAGACTAACCCTAACCATTATAACTATATGGAGGGCGGACCGAGTTTCATGACACCGGTAGTATTGGATGGAGAAAGGCAGAGACAGAAAGAGATGGAGAGGAGGAGATGGAGAATAAAAAAGAGATATGTTTACCTGTCTTCATGTGAGGGAAGCAGGCCTGTACCATATTCGAGTATCCAGCCACATTCACACTCATGACTTGTGCCCAGTCGGACGTGTCGGCATCTAGAGCTGGAGAACAAAGACGATTTAATGTTGACAAGCGAGAGGAGAGAGAGAGAGAGAGTCAATCATCTCACTGTACATACACATGCCTACCCAACTACCAGACTCGGCACATAAGGATCCTGAATTAACCGGTACACCGGACCACACTACCCGTTTTCAAGGTGTGTGTCAGATCGCATTTCGAAGTATCATACCCCAAAACAATTGTTGTAGGACGACCGCGGGCTCATCCTGTCGGTGTTCTGACTGATACTTCGAAATGCGATCTGACACACACCTTGAAAACAGGCAGTGTGGTCCGATATACCGGTTAATTCAGGATCCTTATGATGTGCCGAGTCTGGTAGTTGGGTAGGCCTGATACATATTTCAATGTTGTGTTTGATGTAATGTATCCCCCCCTCTACCCCCCTCTTTCTCTTGTGTGTTTGTGTGTGTGTGGGGGGGGGGGGGAGGGGGGAGGACTACGGTCCTATCTGTACCCTAAGATCTAATAAACGGATATTAGATCTTAGCTGTACAGTAGACTCATACAGTGCCGTAGAATCATGTAGACAATATAAATATATTGGGATATATAACAAAGGCGGTTCTTTTTTTTATTTTGTAAAAAATGCCCGTGGGGTGTCGGAAATCGTTTCCCGCAACCCATTATTTTAACTTGCCTTTTAATATAAATACCGCAGCACAGTTCACAAGAAAGTTGATGCAGCCACCGTACTGGCTAGCTACGTGGCTAACGGCCTTGAAGCAGGCCTCTCGGTCGGAAACGTCGACCTGGTAAAATTTCGTCTCAAAGCCAGCCGCCTGGAGCTCAGCTTCCAACTGTTTCCCTGCAACTTGGTCGATGTCGAAGAAGGCAACAAGTGCTCCGTCATTCAAGAAGCGTCGCACACATGCACTGCCTATACCACTGGCTCCTCCTGTGACTATAGCTACACGCCCCTTGAATCTGTCCTTAGTGCTTGCTGCATCCAGGCTAGGTTGAAGAGCTGCCATTTTAAGTCACTCCTGACCTGGTTTTACTTTTTGCAATATCAAAGGCGAGAAATTGGTGACCTATTTTGGGTTGACCTCCTGTTGCGGGCCACCGTCTTGACGATTGTGTTTTTGTTTACCCTATACCAGGGCCATAGATTGACTTTTCTCTAGATATTTGCTAACAAATGTCTCTGCGTGGCTTATTCGAGACATTTACTCCACTGTCCAGAGAATTTGTGCATGGAATTAATTTCATGGCCTGTCATCTTAAACTATATCAGCTTTTATAAATTTAACCTTGGACATAATTCGTTATTATGTCCAAGATTTAACTAAAAGGTCAAATTCAAGTCCAGAGAGGGATAGACAATCGGTTTGTTAGTATAAGAAAATTGCTTATTTCCCTTGGAAAATCCATTTCTTTACATGTATGGTGTTTGTAGCCGACAGGGAATTTTCGTAAAGGTACATGTATCTGGCTCCTACATTTTCGTTTTTTTTTCTGTTTGTATTTCGTCAGTCCTGAAAGATCTTACATTTGCAGGACCATTTATGACTCTCATGTTTAGATATGTCGTCGTTGATATATATATATATATATATATATATATATATATATATATATATATATATATATATATATATATAACTGGCGCATAGGGTTTTACTCGCTCTGGCCGAAAGGTGGTGTTGAGCGCATCAAACCTGAAGCAGAATCGATGATTTTTCTAAGGTTGAAAAAGCATTATTTTAAGTTTAGTAAGGTTGTTATTGTTACTTTTGTCTACATTCCCCCTCAAGGTTCCCCGTTTTATAATGGGAGAGATGCTAATGGTATTAGTTTGCTAGGTGCAAACCTGGAAGATATCTCGCTTAAGTATGATGACTTTAGTTTAATATTAGCAGGCGATTTCAATGCTAGAACTGGTGACTTGTACGACTATATTATTGACGACGATGCCAGGTACTTAGATATAGGCGATTGGTATGAGTCGGATTTATTTAATTTACCACGGAACTCGCAGGACACAGTTGTCAATGCATTTGGCACAACTTTAACTGAACTATGTTGTGATTATGGTATACACTTTTTAAATGGCAGATCTCAGAATGACCCGGAGGGGAAATTTACTTGTGTTACAACCAATGGTGCAAGTTTAGTTGACTATGTCATAGCAGACTCGGAGATATTTGATAGCATTCTTAACTTTGATGTTTTGGATATGCACTTTTCGGACCATTTCCCCTTGTCTTTTGTGATACAATGTGAGGCACACACAGATGGGGACAAGGCCGAGACCGAGACTAGTAATGTTACAAAAGGGCTTCAGTTTATATGGGACGCTGCAAAAGCTCGCCAGTTTAGAGCTATTCTCGACGACAATGTATCTAAAGACATGCTTGACCAGTGTTCTGATTTAATGCAAAATAACATAAACGAGTCTGTATTGCTACTTAACCAAGTCTTTTACAGAGCTGCGGAAGCTATGAAGGTTAAGGGCAAAACCGGACGACAGGCGGACAGAACTCAACCCGATTGGTGGGATGCAGACTGCCAAAATAAAAAATCTGTAAAAAATCGAAAGTAAAAATCAAATGCGTAAAACCCAACAGCGCCAAATGTTAAAGACTACATAGAAAGTAAAAAAGTGTTCAGACAGACGTGTCGTGAAAAAAAGGATATCAAACAGCAACTGGCAAGAAGCAGAATTGTTAAAAGTTGTGATGATACAAGGGCATTCTGGGCAAATGTGGCACAGGTATCTAGGACACCTCGCCAAAAGACACAAATCTCTGCCTCGAACTGGTATGAATACTTTATTGAATAGTGGTAACACAGTTATAGATGGTGTTTTTCATGAAGACGTTATGGAAGGCCTGAGAGCGCACGATGGACACTGTGATTGTTGTGACGAAAATAAACCATCAGATTTGAATAAAGTGATCACAGTTGAGGAAGTTCGCAGTGCAATCAGACAAATGAAGAATGGCAAAGCGGCAGGCCTGGACGCCATTCCATGTGAATTCTTAAAAAATGCAAACGATGCGTGCATTCAGTGTTTGAGTGATATATTTAATTGTGTTCTTGCCACTGGACAGTTCCCTGAATCGTGGTCGGTTGCCATCATTTTTCCTTTGTATAAAAAAGGTAGCACGAATGATCCAAACAACTTCAGAGGCATATCATTATTAAGTGTTGTTGGCAAGGTGTTTACTAAATTATTAAGCAATAGATTAAACGCCTGGGCAACTCGGGAGGATATTATCAGTGAATGCCAGGCTGGTTTTAGGAAAGGGTATTGCACTCAGGACCAAATATTTTCATTACAAGCAATGATACAAAAATATTTGTCGAAAAGGGGAGGCAGATTTTACTGTATGTTTGTCGACTTTCAAAAGGCTTTTGATTGCGTGGATCACCAGTACTTCTGGTTTAAAATATGTGCAAACGGAATCCATGGCAATATACTCAGTGTTCTCAAATCTATGTATGCACAATTGCAAGCTTGTATAAGGCTACCAAACACATCAAGCTACACGTCAACGTTCTCATGTAGTGTTGGTACCAGGCAAGGATGCATGGTCAGCCCGTTTTTGTTTTGCTTATTCATAACTGATCTCATTTATCTTTATGAAGAATTCTCCTGCCGAGGTATTTATATAAATCAGGAGTTCATGAACATTACCTCGCTTTTATATGCAGATGACTTAGCAAACTGTGCTGATACTGTGCGAAATCTGCAAAGACTCTCAGATTACTTAGGGTTGTTCTGTAAACGCTGGAAAATGAATGTGAATCTTGATAAAACCAAAGTAATAGTTTTCAGAAATGGTGGTTACCTTAGACATTACGAGAAGTGGTTTTTTAACAGCGTGGAGTTAGAGACTGTATCGCATTATAAGTATTTGGGTATTATGTTTACTCCAAAGCTATCTTGGTCCAAAGCAAAACAAACTTTAGCAACTCAAGCAAAGAAATCAATGGCAAGATGTTTCAGGTTATTTAAAAATGTGGGATCTTTGCCCCACGTCTTATGTTTTAAGATATTTGATTCAATGATAAAACCCATACTTACATATGGAGCAGAAATATGGGGTTATGAAATATCCGAATCAATAGAGAATGTTCAAGTTAAGTTTTGTAAAAGATTATTGATGGTATCGGATAATGCAAGCACACAAGCAGTTCTTGGGGAATGTGGTCGTTTCCCTCTATACATAGATTATCATGTCAAATGTATTAAGTATTGGTTCAAGCTTTTGTGTATGGACGACGGTAGGCTACCGAAACCATGCTACAAGTTACTGTTTGACTTAGATAGTAGTGGGAGGCAAACATGGTCGAGTGACATCAAGCATCTTTTATATTCATATGGATTTGGAGTAGTATGGGAAAACCAAGGATGTGGAAATGTGGAACTTTTTACAGAACAGTTTAGACAACGATTAATGGATATAAGCAGGCAGAATTGGCATTCCTCAGTACGCGAATCAGGCAAGCTAAGGACCTACAGCTCATTTAAACTAGATTTGGTATTTGAGGAATACTTATCTTTTGTGTCCATAGCAGAGCATAGAAGGGCCTACTGCAAGTTCAGAATATCAAACCACAATTTACAGATTGAGAAGGGACGGTATGCCAGTGTAGATGGGGAAGATAGAGTATGCGCTGCATGCCTTTCTGATGGCATAACAATTATTGAGAATGAGGAACACGTGTTAATGTCATGTAGTTTAAACCCCCTTTACACTGGACGGCGTCCTTTCTGCGTCCTTTGTGCGTCCATGAAACTAGCCAGGACGCCGTCGGACGCTCAAAGAACGCACAGTGATCGCCAAGGTCGCACAGAGAACGTTCAAGCATCGCCGAGGACGCCATGGACGCCGCGATGTTTTGAGCATGTTCAAAACAATCGCAGAGAGAACGCGATGGAGGATGGTCGCTCAATGGACGCAGAAAGGACGCACAAGCATCGCCGTGGTCGCAGAGAGGACGCACAAGCAACGCTGCGGTCGCAGAGAGGACGCACAAGCATCGCCGCGGTCGTAGAAAGGAGGCACAAGCATCGCGTCGGTTGCAGAATGAAAACTCAAAGATCGTCCATTTTTTTTTCACTCTCAAACGGGGCCGTGATGAAGTATTTTTCACCAGACAGGAATTCTAAGGGCAACAGTATTCTGTTTTTACCCTAAAATTCATGAAACGATCCATTTTTTAGGTTGTTATAAAACGAATATTTTGCCCTTTTTTACAAGATGAATTAATTGTCAGAACATTTTGCAGAATGCGTCATTTGAAAATGGATTCAAATATTCTATGTTGTGTCAGTCACACTTTCTCGTTTTCGGCGCCTGTCCATCCTTCTTATAAGGATAACAATGAACGTCTGACTGTTTATCAGTCCATGTAGACCTTGCATCACTATAGTTTAAAGCGTTTATTCCCATTTATTTGTTTTGTGTGCTGGAAATGTTCTTTATCGGATGACCTGGTTAGGACCGATGAAAGAATATGAGTTAGAATATAGAGAAGGACGCCCAAACAACGCTCATCGGTCAAGCAGGATGCAGAATGATCGTAGAATAGACGCCACTGATCGCCGATGAAGGTACAGAGAACACGGCAAGAATGTTCAATGGTCGCTCAAAAATCGCAATGGACGCATTGGGTTGCACAGGGGACGTACAGTGGAGGCAGGCAGGTTGCTCGCAGTTTTACAGGTAAAATCAAGATTCGGTCGTTCAAAGGACGCACAAGGGACGCAGACGACTTTACACTGAAACACGATTTAATTGCTTTGGCGGCCGTTGAGCGTCCTGACCACATTTTTGAACGCAGAAGGGACGCAGAAAGGACGCCGTCCAGTGTAAAGGGGCCCTTATGTAACGGTCTGAGGGAACGCTATATTCCCGAGATTACAACATTGTCACTAGTGACTACTCTGTCATCACATAATGTTGACTTTATAAAAAGACTTGCGGCCTTCATATATCATGCTGAGAAATTAAGAGAGGTTTTTTTAGATAAGTGATTTGTGTCGTTTATGATATATATTTCTGTGTAGTCAGCTCAGTATTATTATAAATAGAACTCAATTGATGTACTCTTGGCCTGTAGGCCTGAAATACAGTGAAATAAACAAGGTACAAAAGTATTTCTGTTAAAAGTCAAAACTTAGTTGTATAATACTAGATTGATTATATTACTAAGTTCCTTTTGAAAAAGTTTACTGACTGACCTTTTAGAAAGTAATCAATGTGAAATCAATTCTATTGAATTTGTAAATCATTTTCTTATTTTTTTAAAATAAATATCAAAAATTATATATTTACTCTTCCAAGGAAGCCAACAGAAGAGCACATAGCAAGCCAGGCGCTGTTCCGTTTGTACCAGAGAGAAAGAAACATGTCGTTGGAGAGGTCAAATGACAGGAATATTTATTTCCTTATTTATGTAATGTTCTAGGACTGTCATTCTGTGTATTTTACTTGGAAAAACATGTGAATCATATGCATCCAGTCAGTTAATTTTTAAAGCTCATGTAATGGACTCTGTTTCAATGTTTTAAAGATATTCTATACCTATTTCAAATTTGTTCCCAAAGTCATATTTTTTCATGTCTAAATATCCTTCATGATTACGTATCTTACCCAATTCACACTTTATAAACTAGAAAATCCATCAAATGATGTTGATATTTCCTTTTGGAATGTCAGAAACAAGGATGCTTGGTTTAGAAGTAAGCTTAATTGGAATTGTTAGAAAAGATCCAAATCTAATGTAGAACTGGTAGTGCAACGTGTCATGAGTTATAAACTTTTTTCTTGTGGGATAATTACATTTGGTGCAAAAACACTAAAGAATATCTTTGGCCAGTCATATTTTTTCATGTCTAAATATCCTTCATGATTACGTATCTTACCCAATTCAGACTTTATAAAACTAGAAAGTCCATCAAATGATGTTGACAGTTTCTTTTTGGATGCCAGAAACAATGATGGCTGGACTAGAAGTAAGTTGGAATCATTAGAAAAGGTCCAAACCCAATACAAGGCCTGGTTGTGCAACGTTTCATGAGTTACATTTATTTCTCGAGGGAAAATAAAATTTGTTGTAGAAAAACTATACAGAATATCTTTGACCATTGTCAAGGAAATATGGAACATGCTTTGATTACACTAGCAGAAGTTCATTGTAATATACGATAATCCGTGAACTGTCCTTTGAACGGCTTATGCAACGGAAAAGGGTCTGGATAAAGCCGGCCTGTAATACAACTACTAAAAAGTGTTAATCTCTGAAATATAAGGTGACAGTATAATTACCTCAAAGAGACTTTCTAATTGCACTACTTTTATTATTATTGTTATTGTTAAGCATTTTACTATGACATTCATCTCAATACACAGCATTGGATTCATTTTAAATAATCAATTATACACTCTCCATATATACCTTTACAACCAATAAGGCACTACTTTTCGTACTGTATCTTGTTATTCTGCATTGCATTATTTAAACCATGCATTATGTAAGGCATTAAACATAGAAGGACCAGTTATTTTATTGGCGTTTTTCTATTCATTTTTCTACCAACGATTTAATTTCGTGGTGTCGCGAGATGGTCCTCCCCTATTTTCTAAAATGGAAGGGCAATGGGCAGATGGTAGGAACCATTCGGACCAGTGGACAGTTAAACTTTGCTCAGTTCTAAGTGAAGGACATGTGCAGCATCTACTTTGGGATCGTGCCAGTGAACTTGGCTCCATCTTTCCCATGCCTTTCAGGGCCTACTGCTGCGTACCCGCCATCTACCGAGAGATCAGCGCCAGTGATGAAGGATGCGTCTTTGCTGCAGAGGAAGACAATGGCGGCGGCAACTTCTGCGCTTTCGCCGAGACGGTTCATCAAGTGACATCCCTCGAACCACTTCTTTTGGTCTTCATCGCCTGCGAAAAATTTTGCGACCTGAAATATGAAGGATATTATTTTGGCAGTGTTTTTATTCTGTTTTTCTTCTTTTCCGCACAGCCTTTAATATGGATTTTGATTATCAGCATTAAAGCCATGACATTCTCGCTTCAGCTACCCTCATTCAGCGTTCCTTCAATCAAATTTGAAGATATCCGTGAATCTTCTGATACCCTCCACCCCCTCTCTCCCTCTTTTTTTCTCTCGCCACACACTCACTTACCGATGCCGTATTTATTGATCCCGGTGACACGGAGTTCACCCGTATGTCATCTTTGGCCAGGTCCAGTGCCATACACCGGGTCAGCTCCAGCACGGCACCTTTACTGGTACAGTACGTCCACTTATTGGACGATGACACGTGGGCGAAGATGCTAGCTATATTGACGACTGATCTGGCGTCAGGTTGGGCTGTGTTGGTGAAATATCAGTGAAATATTGCTTAAGTACTGTGCGAATTGCTAAAATATTGACAAAATATGATAAATTTCATATACGGAGATTGATGGTATGTTGACTTTTTAACTTTTTTCGATGGAGAAAATTTGTTTTCAAATTGGAGTAAAGGCCCCTTCACAGTAGACGGCGTACTTTCTGCGTTCCTTCCAAGTTCTGCGATCAAAAATGTGGTCAGTGCGCTAAATACCCCGGTTACACCTACACGACGCAGGGTCGACGCTCGACCGAAAAAATTGGCAACTCTGGCAATTTTGGCCAGTGCGTTGTTATGCGTCTGCATTCGTCAAACGCGCCGGACGAGAGTTATGCATTCGTTTTCATTCGTTGTCATTCGCTCTTGTGCGTCTGAATTTTTGTGTCATGTGTGGTCAGTCTCTTTCTCTGTGCGATCGTTTTGAACATACCCAAAACTGCGGTGACCATGGCGTCTGCGCGATCCAAGCTATGACCGTGCGTTCTTTGAGCGTTCAATGGCTACCTGGCCAGTTAAATGGTTCCACAAAGGACGCAGAAAGGACGCCGTCCAGTGCAAAGGGGGGGTTAAGAAAGGACTTGGCTGCACGATGTAGGTTTTGCTGTTATTACGGTGGACAGCAAGGATTCATGCTCATACTCGTACCAGGTGAAGATAGAGGGGAGAGAGAGGGAGAAAGAGAGAGAGAGAGATGGAGAGGAGGAGAGAGAGAGAGAGAGAGGAGAAGAAGGAGGACAAAGTGGAGGAGAGATGTGTATTTTACCTGTCTTCATGTGAGGGAAGCAGGCCTGTACCATATTCGAGTATCCAGCCACATTCACACTCATGACTTGTGCCCAGTCGGACGTGTCGGCATCTAGAGCTGTGAACAAAGACGAACGTTGATTTAATATTGAGAACCGAGGGGAGAGAGCAGGGATATCAGGACCCCCCCCCCCTCGACCAGCCTGACCCATCACCCATCCCACAGTGGCATACACAATGTTTTTTTTTTCTGATTTTGTTTTATCTAGAGGCAACGCGAGTCTCTCGTTTCTTACGTCGCGTGCTCTGGCTCTGTGAATTGAATTGAAAATAAGCACTCTGAGAGCGCAGATCTCCGCCAAGGCAGCGATTTTTGATTATTATTGATTAATAATTGATCCGGATCACCACCAAAAACTAACCCTCTCTTCCTTGGCCCACTTCTGACATTTCCTGAAAATTTCTTCAAAATCGGTCCACAACTTTTTTAGTTATGTTGATGACAAACAAACAAACGAGGGTGAAAACATAACCTCCTTGGCGGAGGTAACAAACAGACAAACAGGGATGAAAACATAACCTCCTTGGGGGAGGTAACAAACAGACAAACAGGGGTGAAAACATAACCTCCTTGGCGGAGGTAAAAAAATGAGTAAGGGTTCATGCATAATGGATCACAGCGCGAGTTAAGTTTTAAATTGTCTCACGTTCGCACCTTACGTCAGGTAGGTCTATGCGGGTGTATTCAGTGGATCCGTTCACCCAAATATTCTTAAATCAGGTCATTGCTGTTGATGCATGTAGACAAGATATATAAACTGGGAAATACAACATTGGTCAAAAAGTTTGTCCCGCCCACGAGCACATCCTAATGCTAATTGTGTGTGAATTTGGTTACATTTGACGGCGTCTTTTTAATTTAATAGACATTCCTTTACATCCGTGGAAATCACAGTGAAACATTAAGTTTGAGGGGGTACCTGTTATAAATTTGACTAATGGTATAAAATGTGCATATTTTCACCACTATTTTGTTTGAACCATTAATCGCGTTATCTGGAATAAAAAGCACCGGTTCTAACAATTTACATCAAATTGGTGATCTTTATTCCCAGGCCACCCCCTGATTGTAAAAAATGCCACAAAACATGCTGTCTTTATCAAACATGCACTTATAATTAAGTGATTTTGGGGAAATGCTCGTGGGGTGTCGGAAAGCGTTTTTTGCAATCCGTAACTTCTACTTACCTTTATATATGAATACCGCGGCACAGTTCACAAGAAAGTTGATGCAGCCACCGTACTGGTTAGCTACGTGGCTAACGGCCTTGAAGCACGCCTCTCTGTCGGAAACGTCGACCTGGTAAAATTTCGTCTCAAAGCCAGCCGCCTGGAGCTCAGCCTCCAGCTGTTTCCCGGCAACTTGGTCGATGTCGAAGAAGGCAACAAGTGCTCCGTCATTCAAGAATCGTCGTACACATGCACTGCCTATACCACTGGCTCCCCCTGTGACTATAGCTACACGCCCCTTGAGTCTGTCCTTAGTGTTTGCTGCATCCAGGCTAGGTTGAAGAGCTGCCATCTTAAGTCACTCCTATCCTGGTTTTCCTTTTTGAGAGATCAAAGGCGAGAAATTGGTGACCTATTTTGGGTTGGCCTGCTAGTATTGTTCAGTTTTTTAGTGTGAGGGCGTGTGTGTGTGTGTGTGGGGGGGGGGGGGGGGGTCGGTGCGCCATCGGAGCTTAGTAAGATATTGTCGCTGGTTATAATGACTGGCCAGTCATTTTAAACTAAATCGACTTTTATTAATTTAATTAAAAGGTCGAATTCAAGTGCAGAGAGGTAAAGATAGCTTAATCGATCGTTGGTACGAGAAAAGTGCTTATATCCCTTGAAAAATCAATTTTAGCATTTTGCCTTTAAAGAAGCGTCTCTTTACATGCTGTTTTTTGACTGGGTTCCCGTAACTTAAAGGGCTGCTCGCTAAATTGCTTTCAGCTTAAGCAGCTTAGGCCTCATTCAGAATAGGGGACTAACTATAGTGTGATTTAATATGCAAGTGTATTTCGCTTTATTTCATCTGACACACACATGCCCTAGAGATCAGAATAATAATTGTGTGACAGACGTAAGGGGTATCAGAACAATCCTCTCCCCCCCCCCCCCCGGACACCCCCCCCCCTGGACAATCCCCCCCCCCCTTGCCCTAGAATCAAGCCCCCTTTACACTGGACGGCGTCCTTTCTGCGTCCCGCAGCACGGCGCCGTTTGAGAGTAAAAAATATAATACTTTATGTCATCATTGAGCATTCATTCTGCAACCAGAGCTATACTTGTGCTTTTTTTCTACGACCTCAACGGTGCCAGTTTCATGGTCGCACAAAGGACGCACAAAGGACACCGTTCAGTGTAAAGGGGGTTTAACATGAGATTGAACGCTGATTTTATTGCCGGGTGGGTCGCTGGGATAGTCCTGGGCTCGGAATCTCGAAAGGTTCGCTATGTTGCGCACACGCTCTAGCATGGCTAGCGTGCGCTATCCCGTATCTCGAAAGAATCGCTATTTTGAGCGCCTGCGCTAGCATGGCTAGCGTGCGCTATCCCGTATCTCGAAAGCTTCGCAAATCCCGGCCGTGCGCTAATGTCCAAATCGCCATTAGTTTCGAGGCTATTATTTGCGGCGATACAAACTAGTCGCAAAGGCCTCTGCGAATGCAAAATTCGTCATTTTAATATGTCTTTCATGTAATTAAAGCAATAATAACTCTTCCTTTGAGATTCAAAAATCCGCATGAAATACATTGTAAACAACGCATGGAAATATATTCTATTGTATTTTACCACTAAAACGGCCGTTATTGTAGGAAAACTAAAATCTGTGCTTGTCAATAGGGCTTTCGATCCCTTTTTTCCGGTCGACAAGTGCATTCGTTGCTAATGACGTAATGGTGTCACGCGGATTCTCGCGTTCATTCGAGACCAAAATAACATGGCGGGACACCCTCAGACGTAAGTTGCGAGTTTTTGTACAGTGCGTCAGATAACGAAAAGCCCAGAATGGCACACATTGTGGATATAAATGCATTTTTAACAAAAAGACGAATATATCTCATGAATCTTATATAGTGTTGTTGTTGTCTGCTTTTCCCGCGGTTTTAAGTAGGTCACCAGTGACTTTGCAATGTCAGAGAGAGCTCCGTCAGTTAAAATCTCTTAAGAGATTTTAACAAAAAACCGTACGTTTAGGAAAAAAACCCTGGATTAACTTTGAATGCAGGAATGGGGTCGTTGGCCATTGGTAAGTACGGGAAAATTGCCGTTTTTTCCAGGAAAATCCAATTTTTGGCCAAAACGAAGAGTTATTATGACTTTAAACATGGTGGCAAGTTTGGGTTGCTAGTCATAAAAGCATATAATAAAACATATAACAAAAACATGGAAGCTTTTAATTGATTGAATCACTGGTACCTCTGATAGAAAAACTTGCGGTAAATATTCACGTGAAGAATGCCAAAGTCATGTTTTATTATGCAGAAAATTTCAAAATTAAACATTTCATACATCATTTTATATTTTCTGGTGCATTTAATTCATCTGTGTAGTCTATTGATAATAATAATAAATTTAAAAGTGTCATTTTCCACACAAAATGAAAAAGCAGAAAGAAAGCATTCGGTCGCACCGTCACCTTCCTCCATGTCTATTATTGTGAGACTGAACACTACTCACCAGTGTGTCAGTAATTGTGTCAGTCCAAGCTTCGCTTATTGAATTGTTTTTTGACATTTTATTGGTGTCAAATACTTCAAATATCAGTATTTGTTATTATGATATTCCTATAAATTAAAACAACCTCTTGATTTGCGTCATGGTGAAAAAAATTGCATTTTGTGTAATTGTGTTATGACGTCTTCACTTTATGCGGCAATCGAATATTAGTAGAGTTTGAGGTTATAATTGCGTTGCGTCTGCTAAGGCTTCGAGATAGCAGGTGGGTGCAATCGCACTAGCAAATAGCGCACGCTAGCTATGCTATAGCGCGTGCGCAACATAGCGAACCTTTCGAGATTCCGAGCCCTGCTTCTTAATAGGCGTGGCGAGAGCCTTATTTATCATTGATTTTATCTATCATTTATTATTTTATTTACGAATAGGAGTACTGAAAGTTTTATTTATTATTTATATTTTTCTATTCTGTATTTTGAATACAGGTGATGAGTTATATTTATATTTTATGATTAATTACTTTTTATAATTAATTATTATTTAAAAAAAAGCATAGTAAGAGTTTTATTTGATACTTTTCACATGACTTTTTATCTTTTTCAAAGTCTCAATCACAGTAAGTTACTAATCATCTTAGTTTACTCTCTCCAAAATTGTTCATAGATTTGCAATCCATAAATTCCTGTTAGCGAGTTCTAACTTTCTAAATTTTGAGCTGCTTTTGTAATGAAAATTGAGAAAGGTGAATTTCACTTTGGATCATTTTAGAAAAAAAAAAGAAATTTAGAATTCCAAAATTGGTTTATGGATGTTCATAAATAATAATAATGTATAATAATAATGACTTGATAATTAAGTTAACAAACTGTCTTTTATCACGTGTTAGATATTTTTGGCCTCTTGAGGCAAATGGCTCAGGTGGGGGGTGCAAGCGCCGATTGCTCAAGTCATGCCAACAATGCGCATGTGCCGGTAGCCGGAAACAAAGAAAAATGGAAGCCTCCAGCGAAGTAAACAAAAATGTACACAGTTATAGTTAGTCTGATTGATTAACGTGGTCACCATTTTCCATTCTTTCAGAATAAAATTAATATGAAATGCTCCTTAATCACATGATCCCACATTTCGCGGTGCGTTCGATAGGAGCAGGCCGGGAGGCACCTCTGCTGAACAGTTTGAGGGGAGCTGAGGAGCGCGAGCATCTGGCGCAGCGCAAGTGGCGCGCGCCACTTGCACCCCTCACCGGTGTGACTGAATTGCGCAATATACCGCAATACAGCGCAACACAGTGCAATGCACTTGAAAAATCACATCCAGTTGCAATTACACAAAAGAAATGACCATTCCCAGCAAAGTAGGGTGACATAAAAACAACCATTATTACTAGGCAAGTTACATCGATGATATAACTTAACAAATCAGCAAGACTTTTATATTGTCCAGTTGGCATCCATGTTGGCGAGTGGCTCTTCTTGGATATATTACTGGCCAAGAAGAGCTACTCGCCAACGCGGCGGCTGACCAAACAATGAAAAAATTGTGCCGATTTGTCAAGTTGTATCAGCAATATTAATTACTATGTACCATGTTTTGCTTTTATATCACCCTATTTTATTTGAGATTACCCTTTCTTGTGTTTACTTGCAACTGGACTTGTGTTATCAAGTGTATTGCGCTGTGTTGCGCTGTATTGCAGTGTATTGCGCAATTCAGTCACACTATTATTGCTCACCGTGTGCGGGGTGCTTAAGTAATTCAAGTAAAGTTTCATTTAAAAATATTACTTTCGATTAATACATCAGTTCTTTCTTGCCGCAGCTAAGACCAAGAGAGAAAAAGGCATTTGCATATAGTGAAAAACTGAAGGAGACATTTTCGCACGAACCCCAAATCAGCCGTCACCGCCACGTCCCCAAGATGATCTATATAACGCCTCGCAGGAGATAAGAGAGATAATATAAAGCCATCAAGGAAAAGAAAGTATGTTAATAATGTTTAAAGTTTTATCAATAGTAGTATTAAAAACTTAAAATGATAAATACTATGAAAAAACAATATGAAATGACCTAGTATTAAGCATAAATTTTATTTTCTTTAGTCTATTAAACACCAATGGACACTTCTGTATATAATCCCAAATTGCAAAATAAGTGACTGTCAAAATTTGAAGACATTACAAATGTATTTCTGTTAGAAGTCAAAACTTAGTCGTATAATAGCAAACTGTTCATATCACTTCCTTTAGGAAAGGTAGACTCACTGACCTTTTAGAAAGTAAAAATGTAAAATGATTCTATTGAATTTGTAATTTTTTAAAATAAATTTATATCAAGAATTATGTATTTACTCTTCCAAGGAAGCTAACAGAAGAACACATAGCAAGCCAGGCGCTGTTCCGTTTGTACCGGAGAGAGAAAGAAACATGTCGTTGGAGAGGTCAAATGACAGGAATATTTTTAAATATTAACTATAATTAAAATTATATCCTTATTTATGTAACGTTCTAGGACTGTGTGTATTTTACTTGGAAAAATGTGAATCATATGCAACCAGTCAGGTGACTTTTGAAGCTCATGTATTGGACTCTGCTTCAATGTTTTAAAGATATTTTATACCTATTTCATATTTGTTCCCAAAGTCATACTTTTTTGTCTAAATATTCATCATAGTTTCGGATCTCACCCAACTAGAAAATCCATCAAATGATGTTGATAGCTTCTTTAAGAAGGTCAGAAACAAGGATGCTTGGTTTAGAAGTTAATTGGAATGGTGGAAAAAATCCAAACCGAATTCAGGACTAGTTGTGCAACGTGTCACGAGTTTAAAATTGTTGGTATTTTTTTCTTAAGGGAAAATAACATTTGTTCCCCCCCCCCCCCAAAAAAAAAAAAAAAACTATACAGAATATCTTTGACCATTGTCAAGGACATACGGAACATAAAGTCATCAACATAACTCAAAAAGTTACGGACTGATTTTGATAAAATTTTCAGGAACTGACAGAAACGGATCAAGGAAAAAATTATTAGTTCTTGGTGGTGATCCTGATCAATAATCGATCAGTAATCAATAATAATCAAAAATTGCTGCCTTGGCGAAGGTCAGCGCTCTCGGAGTGATTTTCTAGTTTTAATATACAGGGTTGCTACTTAATATGGAATATTTTTTATCATTGTTATTTTTGAGTCCTGATTAAAATTTTTTGGCTTGAGTCATTACAAAAGTATGTCACTGAGTGATAATAACATCCAGTCTTCTGTTGGAAGATATTTTGGTCAATAATATCAAATCTGACATAAGATGCCATTCAAAAGAAAGGAACACCCCCAGAAAACCATATCAACAGTTTGAAGTCAGTATAAACTTTAAGATAAGATATAAAAGAAAAGATAGCCTCCGGACAGTGATACGTTACACAGTCAAAGAACTCACAACAGTAAATCATGAAAAGTCAGTAATTGCGGGTATGACCTCCAGCAGCCGCTTGCAGCGCCCTCATCCTACATGGCATACCCTGTGACACGTTTTTTAGAGTTTGGGTGGGGATATCATTCCACGCAGTGACATTTGCCTGTCGCAGTCCATCACTATTTACCGACCGAGGACCATAGCTATTAATTCTGTGAGTTACTTCCGCCCACAGATTTTCAATTGGGTTCATATCTGGAGAGTTTGCAGACCAGGGCAGTTGCTGAACCCATTGGTTTTGAAGAAAAACAGTGATTCTGCGGCCTCGATGTGGGGTTGCGCAGTCGTCTTGGTACACAAAGTTGTTCCTGAAGATGACTCTTACCAATCGAAGCATTGTTTGTTGTAGAATGTCTCTGTAGGAATCTTGGATGAGGTTGCCTCCTTGAAAAACCAACTGGTTCTGGGCACCGACATGAAATGCTCCGCAAACAGAGACGTTACCACCCCCTGCTTGCACCCTAGGCAGTACACAATCATCGTTTTATGTCCCTCGTACACGTCGGTGGACACGGATTCGACGATCAACCCTAAAAGATCAATATCTGGCCTCATCACTTAAAACGACGTGAAACCAGTGTTTTGGCTGCAAACGCACGGGGTCCCCAGCCCATTGCAGACGTCGCTGTATATGACCTACTGTTAACAGTGGTTTCCGTACTGGCCTTCTTGCAAAATAACCGGCTTGCAGAAATCTTTTGTTCACGTGGGACCTTGAAACGGGCGTTTGAATAACATTCTGTCTTTTCTGAGGACACTGGTTTTCTTTGTACGACCAGCACGGCGTCCTCAAAGGAGAAGGCGATCCTGTCTTCTTGGTGTGATAAGCGGACACCATGGTCGAGGTATTGGAGTAGGTGCCCCTGTTGCAGCATTTCTTTGGAGGACTTCACAAACGGTTCCTGATAAATGTTTAATTACCTGGCAATGGCTGTCCGTTTCTGGCCAGTTTTTTGAGAGCAAGAATCCCATAGTAAGCTGCATTGCTTGGCTGTCGAACCATATCTTCACTAAGGTACCTGTCAAGTTCCAGAGCGATCCTTTTGTTGCTTCTCTAAACACACTCCAAAGATTGACCAAACCCATGCGTTTTTATACAAGGGCAGAAATTGCCGAAAAGACCACCCCTCACATTTCTGACCACAGAACATGCAACTGCATGCATCAATTGTTTCGAGAGTTGTGTGGTAATTAGGTAACACACCTGGCTACACATGGAGTGACACCTCAGCTTTGGATTTAAAGAAGTTAGAGAGAAATTAAATATTTTGTAGAAAATTTACTCGCCCAAAAATAATATTCCATATTAAGTGGTAAACCTGTAGGATAATCTGTGAACTATCCTTTGGAGGGCTTATGCAACAACAAAGGGTCTGGATAAAGCCTGCAATACAACTATCAAAAAGTGTTAATCTCTGAAATACTAGGTGACAGTATAAACACCTCAAAGAGACTGCAAAATGTCACTGCACCTTTATTTACCTCCGCTAAGGAGGCTATGTTTGCACTTCTGTTTGTCTGTCTGTCATCAACATTACTCAAAAAGTTATGGACCGATTTTGATGAAATTTTCAGGAACTGTCAGAAGCGGACCAAGGAACAGATGATTAGTTTTTGGTGGTGATCCGTATCAATAATCACTAATCAAAAATATCGAAAATTTAGGGGTGAAACGGCAGTGGATGGAGACTTTACTGCCTTGGCGGAGGTCTGCGCTCTCTGAGTGCTTTTCTAGTTATTATTGGTATAATTTGGCATTTTTATTTTTACACACATCTCACTACCAAGCATGGTTCAATTAAAAATAAGATACAATACGAAAAAGTAGTCCATTATTGGTTGTAAAGGTATGAATGGAGAGAGTATAATTGATTATTTAAAATGAATCCAAAACGTATCGTGTGAGGCATTAAACATAGAAGGACCAGTTATTTTATTGGCGATTTTCTATTCATTTTCTACCAACTATTTAATTTCGTGGTGTCGCGAGATGATTCACCTCTATTTTCTAAAATGGAAGGGCAATGGGCACGTGGTCGGAACCATTTGGGCCACTGCACAGTGAAACTTGGCCTAGTTCTAAGTGAAGGACGGCCGCAGCATCTACTCTGGGATCGTGCCCGTAAACTTGGCTCCGTCTTTCCCATGCCTTTCAGGGCCTACTGCCGTGAACCCGCCATCTACCGGGAGATCGGCGCCCGTGATGAAGGATGCGTCTCTGCTGCAGAGGAAGACAATGGCGGCAGCAACTTCTGCGCATGCTCCGATACGGTTCATCATGTGACATCCCTCAAACCACCTCTTTTTGTCTTCATCGCCTGATATTATTTTGGCAGTGTTTTAATTCTTTCTTCTGCTCCGCACTGCCTTTAATATGGATTTTGATTATCAGCATTAAAACCATGACATTCTCTCTACAGCTCATCTTATTAAAGGTACGAGCATCGGTGGAGCGTGGATTAATTCCCAGTAACACATGTAAACCACTGCTACTAATTTCTTATACGACTCTAAAAAATTCGACATGCCAAGGGATAAACAGAATAAATCACCCGATCAGCCATAAAAGAGCTTTAGAGTGCTCCTTTCTTTAAATTTTTGGTTGTCAATTTAACCTACTTTTGTGACCTACTTTTCTGCCCCATTGACATACAGCATAGAAAGCTAGCAGAAAAATCTGTTCAAACATCACTTTCCGGTAAAATTAAACAATGCCTTTTGGTAATTCTCTTAGTTATATTACTTGAAACTATATGCTGGCATTTGGTTGGTTTTTATGACAAAAAATTGACTTTGTATGTACCTTTAAGCATTTCTTCAATCAAATTTCAAGATATCAGTGAATCTTCTGATAACACCCCCCCCCCTTTCTCTCTCTCACACACACACACACACACACTTACCGCTGCCGTATTTATGGCTCCCGGTGACACAGAGTTCACCCGTATGTCATCTTTGGCCAAGTCCAGTGCCATACACCGGGTAAGCTCCAGCACGGCACCTTTACTGGTACAGTACGTCCACTTACTGGCCGATGCCACGTGGCTGAGGTTACTGGCTATATTGACGACTGATCTGGCGTCAGGTTCGGCTGTGTTGATTAAATATTAGTGAAATATTGCTTAAGTACTGTACGAATTGCAAAAATATTGACAAAATATGATACATTTCAGATGTGGAGATTGAAGGAATGTTTACTTTTTAATTTTGTTCGATTAGAATTTGTTTTCAAATTGGAGTAAAGGCCCCTTATCATTGGACGGCATCCTTTCTGCGCTCAATACCCCGGTCACACCTACACGACGCAGGGTCGGCGCTCGACTGACGCGTTAAAAAAAAAAAAAGGCAACTCTTGCAATTTTGGCATTCGTCAAACGCGCCGGACGAGCGTAATGCATTCGTTTTCAATCGTTGCCACTCTCTCTTGTGTGTCTGAATTTGTGTGTCAGGTGTGGCCAGTACGTCTAACTCTCGTTCTCTGTGCGATCGTTTTGAACATACCCAAAACTGCGGTGACCATGGCGTCTGCGCGATCCAAGCGATGACCGTGCGTTCTTTGAGCGTTCAATGGCGACCTGGCCAGTTTAATGGTCGCACAAAAGAAGCAAAAAGGACGCCGTCCAGTGCAAAGGGTGCACGATGTAGATTTTGCTGTTATTACGGTGGACAGCAAGGATTCATGCTCACACTCGCATAAGGTGGAGATAGAGGGGAGAGAGTGGGAGAAAGAGAGAGAGAGAGAGGTGCAGAGGATGAGAGAGAGAGAGGAGGAGGACAAAGAGGAGGAGAGATGTGTATTTTACCTGTCTTCATGTGAGGAAAGCAGGCCTGTACCATATTCGAGTATCCAGCCACATTCACACTCATGACTTGTGCCCAGTCGGACGTGTCGGCATCTAGAGCTGGAGAACAAAGACGAACGTTGATTTAATCAAGAAGTTATAAAGTTATAACTTCTTGATTTAATGTTGAAAACCAAGGGGAGAGAGTAGGGATATCAGCCCCCTCCGGCCAGTCCGACCCATCACCCATCCCACAGCAGCATACACAATGTTTTTTATCTGATTTTGTTTTATGTAGATGCAAGCGAGAGTTGCTCTTGCGCTGTGAATTTGAAGGCGAAAAAAGGGATGGTTACGACTAACATCCCATTTCCATAGATTTTTAGATCGATCTATCCCTGTGGGGAGTCTCACTAGATTGCTGTCAGCTTGGCCGGCTTAAGCTGTAAAGGGGTAATTAACTATGGTGCCCGCTCGGCTGACTGCAATTTAGCGTGAACCCCCAGGGAGTTAGGTCGATATAAATCTTAATCTTTAGATCGAGCTAAATCTCTGGGAAAGCACCCTTAATGTTCATGCATTATGGATCACAGCGCGAGTTAAGTTTTAAATTGAAATATAACAAAAGGGGTGTTATTTTCGTTAGAAAAGCTGGACAAATTATGCCAGCTGGCAGAACAGATCTGCACTGGTTGAACAGCTCTCTCGCTGGTAGATTAGAAACCAACAGGGAAAGGTGACCGAATCGACCATTCTCGGCCAACCCCCTGATTGTAAGAAATGCCACAAAACATGCTGTCTTTATCAAACATTTACTTTTAAATTATTTGGGGAAAATGCTCGTGGGGTGTCGGAAATCGTTTCCTGCAATCCATAACTTCAACTTACCTTTATATATAAATGCCGCAGCACAGTTCACAAGAAAGTTGATGCAGCCACCGTACTGGCTAGCTACGTGGCTAACGGCCTTGAAGCACGCCTCTCTGTCGGAAACGTCGACCTGGTAAAATTTCGTCTCAAAGCCAGCCGCCCGGAGCTCAGCCTCCAACTGTTTCCCGGCACCTTGGTCGATGTCGAAGAAGGCAACAAGTGCTCCGTCATTCAAGAATCGTCGCACACATGCACTCCCTATACCACCGGCTCCCCCTGTGACTATAGCTACCCGCCCCTTGAGTCTGTCCTTAGTGCTTGCTGCATCCAGGCTAGGTTGAAGAGCTGCCATCTTAAGTCACTCCTACCCTGGTTTTCCTTTTTGCAAAGTCATAGGTGAAGAATTGGTGACCTATTTTGGCCCCCTGTTGCAGGCCACCGTCATGACGATTATGTAATAGATAGACCCCGAGTCAGCGAGGGTCAAGTGGCATACACGAGTGCCTATCGTGTATATCGGGCTCGTGGACAGTGGATTATGTAGGAAATAATGCACTGTCCACGAGCCCGATAATACGAGCGCCAGCGAGGCATGCTATCGTGTATATCGGGCGAGGGGGTAACAGTGCATTATTTGTCACACATACAAAGGGAAATCGTGCGCGTTCCCCACCCAAACCCCCTAACTTTGAATAGAACACGCTGATATCACCGCGCATGGGGTGATATCAAAGAATACATGCCACGGGGCTGATATCAAAACAAAAGGATTGCAGGGGCCGCAATTAGGCGGCAAACGCGGGGAAAGTCCATGTGTGAGATAATACACTGTCACCCGAGCGATATATGCCATAATACCTCGAGCGTAAGCGAGTGTATTATTTGACATACATACCGAGAACAAATATAGTCAAACCCCTAAAACCGAATAAAGTGACCTATGTCACGCTCTAGACCCCATTCCCATAGATTTAAGATCGATCTATCCCTGTGGGGAGTCTCACTAGATTACTGTAACATTAGCCGTCTTAAGCGTCTGTCCCGCCTACTAAAAGCTGTAAGGGGTTAATTAACTATGGTGCGCGCTCGGCTGACTGCAATTTAGCGTGAACCCCCAGGGAGTTAGGTCGATCTAAATCTTAATTTCTGGATCGATCTAAATCTCTGGGAATACACCCCTAGAGATGTTATGTGGAATAAACTCGTCCACGTGCGCTGGTCACCTCCCGCTGAATTCTTATGTAATGTCTGACCAATTTGATCAATTTTTGCTAAATACTTCTCGTGGACGTTCAACTGGCTTGAAAAGTATTTAATCAACCGTCGACACTGACCATGCGCGTCTCAGCTGAGCCACACCTAGCTGGAACTGCTGCAGAAAAAAAGGTCCCAAGTCAAAACGTCTACTTTTTAGTGACATTTCTGATAAACAAGGGGCGTCGGACCAGAATATACTCAAACTAATTTTTCACAAGAGCGAAGGAGAAAGAAATTTATTCATTGGTGATATTTTTGACAAGGAGGCAGTTTCGGAATATAGTAAAAATAAGACGGATGTTTATTATGAGTTCACGGGAGTAATAATTCTAGTTTAATTGTTATTTCTGACGACGAAGCGGTTACGGAATATAGTCAAAATCAAACGGAGGTTTATTTCAAGTCCACAGGAGTAATTATTCGACGTTTTGGTGACATCTTTTACTACGAGGCGGTTTCGGAATAGGTATGTGCTGGTTTTCAGAGCATTCATGTGCTACATGTAATTATCAAAGGGGGATAGATTTGATTTTTACCGATATATCTGATAAAGAGGAAGAATGAACAGCTTAAAAACAAAAGGTAAATCACACAACGCTCATTAAAAAGTTATAGAATTACAAATAATTTGTATGCACGCATGGCTTAACTGTAACCTAATTCCTGTTTTCAAACCATACCCATATGATATGACTTAGTGTAATAAAATTATAAAGAATAATTGTTAAACGTGAAAAGTTTGTTAATTTTTTAAGAGTGTGAGAGATTTTAAATTTGCCAACTGGTAGGTATATAACGCAAGTAAAGTCACTATTCTCTTGATGCCAAGAAGGTCACATGATCACTGTCTTCGGCTTTGGATGCACATGTTTTTTCGTCTCTGGCTGGGTACAGACTGTGTATCATTACAAGACGAATAGAGGTGATTTTATTCTTAAAGCAGATGTGAAACCTTCATGGCGTGTGGCAGAGGAGCCACATCACCAACGGGTGGCCTTGCATGAGCAAAGATGGCAAAGTAATTACTGCACACTGCGATTGCATGGCAGGGTAATTTTTTCCGTTGTGATTCTTGTTGTACATAAAAGTAGTTTAAATCTTATAATGTGCAATGCACTTTTTTTAGCCTTTAAAACATGAAATATTGAAAATAAAATTTAGATGGTTATGCAATTACACGTTTCCTCTGTCTGGAGAGACACTTGAACAAATTATAAACATTTGGTCTCTTTTTGTAGATTGGGAGAGACATGTTCTCACATTGGAGCGGTGCTGTATAAAGTGGAAGCCGCAGTGAGACTAGGTTACACAACCTCTGCCTGGACTGATTTGCCATGTCAGTGGAATGAATGCTATGTTAAGGATGTTGAACTAGCCCCCATTGCATCTATAATGTACTACAGTGAAAAAGCTAAGAGAAAGTTGAGGGAGAGCACAAGAGTCCACAGGGAATTGCCGCGGCCAGCCACTTATGGGGAACAGCACAGTCAATTAGACATCTAGGGACTACTACTGTAGTCGAACTTAGTGCTTGGAGCGAGTACAATGAGACCTTTATAGAAGAAAATTCTGAAGATTTTGCCCCTGTTACCACGGTTCCATACAAACAGAGAACTCTCTACAAGGAACAATACACGACCCTTAGCAAGGAAGATGTGATTGATGTGTGTAATGACATTTATGCTAAACATGATATAACACCTGAGGAAATTAAAAGTGTTGGGGAGACAACAAGGTTGCAATCCTCATCCTCAGCTTGGCATGAAATAAGGACTGGCAGAATAACTGCATCTATTGCTGGTGACGTTATGCAGACAAGTGTTTCCAAGCCGTCCTCTACACTGTGCTCACGCTCACGGTAGTTAATTACCCCCTTAGAGCTTGTAGTGGGCGGGACGGACATTTAAGCCCGATTATCTGGCAGTAATCTAGTGAGACTTCCCACGGGGATAGATCGATCTAAAATATATGGGAATGCGCCCTTAGAGTACCTGCTGTTGAGTGGGGGAGAGAGAATGAGGAGAATGCGTATGAACTGTACAGGAAGACCCGCACAAGCCCATCAAGCTGTGCCCATCAGGAAGAGTGTATGTGGCAGACCATGTTGGGCTTCAACATTCTGAGGCCCATTTAACAGAGTCGGGCTTACTGCTTTCACCACAAAAACCACATTTTGGTGCATCATCAGATGGCATCATCACATGTTCTTGTTGCGGACTTGGTGTTCTTGAGATAAAATGCCCTTTCAACTGCCGTGAGAAAACAATGGAGGACAACATCCAAGGAGAATTTTTTGTCAAGATGATTCATTTTCTCTCAAAAAGAAACGCAAGTACTATGCCCAAGTACAGCTTCAGAAGTAGTACGTGGCTAATGCCCAGTATGTTGACCTCGTTGTTTGGACCCCTGTGGATTGTGCATGTGATTACGAGGGTAATAAGGGATGGCAACCAAACTGGATACTTTTAGGCTCTATTGTGTCCTGCCGGAATTGTTGACCCGACAGTTGGAAAATGCTTTGGCAAATAGTCAATCGTCAACTGTGGGCAACAATTCCAAGGCTTATTCCAAGGCATTTTGGCAGTGTTCTTTCTTCTGCTCCGCACTGCCTTTAATATGGATTTTAAAAATCAGCGTTAAAACCATGACATTCTCTCTTCAGCTCAAATCTTTCATCATTTCTTCAATCAAATTTGTCAATATCAGCGAATCTTCTGATACCCTCTCTCTCTCTCTCACACACACACACACACACACACACACACTTACCGCTGCCGTCTTTATGGCTCCCGGTGACACGGAGTTCACCCGTATGTCATCTTTGGCCAAGTCCAGTGCCATACACCGGGTCAGCCCCAGCACAGCACCTTTACTGGTCGAGTACGTCCACTTACTGGCCGATGCCACGTGGCCGACCATACTGGCTATATTGACGACTGATCTGGCGTCAGGTTCGGCTGTGTTGGTGAAATATCAGTGAAGTATTGATGAAATATTAATGTAACTGCTCAATTTTGACAAAATATGATAAATATTTGGAGATTGATTGCATGTTGGCATTTTAACTTTGTCCGATGAACAAAATTTATTCTAATTGGAGAAAAGACTGAATTTGAAAGAAAGTCGGTATTAATTACGATGCTGATTTTGCTGATGTTTTGTTGTGTAGGTGGATAGACACAGGCAGATGAAACAAACACTTATGAAAACTCGTTATTTAAAAAGAGGGGAGACACAAAGACATGTGCACACACTTTCACAGAGTGGCAAGAGATGGGCGTCCCTAAAGTGCGTTATACACCCTAATACAGCGCAATGCACTTGGAAAAAAGAAAAAGCAGTCGCAAGCAAACACAGGAAATGGTCATTCACAACGTACATAAGCAATATTTATAAATAGGTAATTAATATCGTTGATGCAACTATACAAATCAGCAAAATTTGTTAATCATCGGGTCCGCCGCCATGTTGGCGAGTGGCTCTCCTTGGCCGGTGCCATGTACCAGAAAGTCCCCCATGACAAAAGACTCCGATTCCCTTTACTTTGTACAGGTGTCCGCCGCCATGTTGGCGAGTGGCTCTCCTTGGTCGGTGCCATGTACCAGAAAGTCGCCCATGACAGAAGACTCTGATTCCCATTACTTTGTACAGGTGAGCCTCGCCCTAGATTTTGACCCACTTAGGTCAGACTAACCCTAACCATTATAACTATATGGAGGGCGGACCCTCAGTTTCATGACACCGGTATTATTGGATGGAGAAAGAGAGGGAGAGAAAGAGATGGAGAGGAGGAGATGGAGAATAAAATAGAGATATGTTTACCTGTCTTCATGTGAGGAAAGCAGGCCTGTACCATATTCGAGTATCCAGCCACATTCACACTCATGACTTGTGCCCAGTCGGACGTGTCGGCATCTAAAGCTGGGGAACAAAGACGAACGTTGATTAAATGTTGACAAGCGAGAGGAGAGAGAGACAGAGTGAGAGAGCAGGGATATCAGGACCAGCCTTCCGTCAATGATCTCAATGTAGCATACATATTTTAATGTTGTGTTTGATGTAATGTAACCCCCCTCTCTCCCTCTCACTCTCTCTCTCTCTCTGGTGTGTGTGTGTGTGTGTGTGTGTGTTGGGGGGGGGGGGGGGGGGCTACGGTCCTAACTGTTTATACAGACTTGGCATTTAATATGGAATATTTCAGTTTTAAAGGTATACCTGGGTAAAAATGCGTTCTTTTTTCAAAAAACTCAGATCTCACATAAGATATCTGACTGGAGAAGTATGAAGTCAGGTGTGTCGCTACCACTGCTGCATTGTGTAATATGCAATGATTTAATTGGCTAGTGCTCCTGGGCTGGTCAAAGCTTGCCTTTGATGAAACATGATTCTGTCAAAAAAAAGTATCCATATGTCGGCAACTACTGAATCGAAGAATTCGAAATTTGGCATGCAAGCGGTCTGTTTTGCAGTGCGTAAAATGAGTTAAGCAGTGTTTTATAAAATTGATAACCTGTGCCAGAAGGGCTCGAAAAATACAGATATGGCAAGACAGATTATTGTGTCAAACGGAATGCTCTGTAAGATATCAGGCGACCTCTGAGGAAGCCATTGTAAACAGCAAAACAGCGTAGTCTGTTTCTGTAATGAATTGGGAACCATGACCGTTTCTGGGTAGAACCGCGTGGGTTTCTTTATTGAGGTCAGATTTCACCTGTATCGCTAAACTGGTCAAAACGGAGTTTATAGATATCCTGAAGAGGCCACTTCTTAAGTGACTAGGGTCATTGACAGCGTCACTATTCAGAGTGGATACCACATTGGTGCCAAACTACCAATGGGAGTCATCAATGGAAACCTGAACCAGATTAAATAAAGGAATACTCTGGAAACCACTTAACCATCATCTGAAAGGGGGCACCTTAGGAGCAATTTTAGGTCGCACGATGAGATTGCCGGTTCACACAAAGCACTTTTAATGGCAGATAACTTGCAGAACCAAGGGAATGAGCAGTTACCTTGGTCATCAAAATCGCCATATTTGAACCACATAGACAATATGTGGGTAGGTCATTACTAGCTGTATCAACGCCCTGTATGTCCTACAAAAAAAAAAAAAAAAAAAAAAAAAAAAAAAAAAAAAAAAAAACTGAACCTGAACTGAACCATCATGTATCAGTCAGCAAAATAGGAAAAAAACTAATTAATTATAGTTTGGAGAAAATATTCCACATTAAATGTCAAGTCTGTATATATATATTGGGATATATAACAAAGGTGGTGCTTTTTATATGATTTTGTAAAAATGATTTTGTAAAAAATGCTCGTGGGGTGTCGGAAATCGTTTCCCGCAATCCGTAACTTCAACTTGCCTTTTAATATAAATGCCGCAGCACAGTTCACAAGAAAGTTGATGCAGCCACCGTACTGGTTAGCTACGTGGCTAACGGCCTTGTAGCATGCCTCTCTGTCAGAAACGTCGACCTGGTAAAATTTCGTCTCAAAGCCAGCCGCCTGGAGCTTAGCCTCCAACTGTTTCCCGGCAACTTGGTCGATGTCGAAGAAGGCAACAATTAAGTGCTCCGTCATTCAAGAATCGTCGTACACATGCACTGCCTATACCACCGGCTCCCCCCGTGACTATAGCTACCCACCCCTTGAGTCTGTCCTTAGTGCTTGCTGCATCCAGGCTAGGTTGAAGAGCTGCCATTTTAAGTCACTCCTGACCTGGTTTTCCATTTTACAGAATCAAAAGCGAGAAACCAGTGACCTATTTTGGGTTGGCCTGCTGTTGCGGGTCACCGTCTTGACGATTGTGTTTTTGTGAACCTTTTACCAGGACCATAGCTTGACTTTTCTCTAGATATTTGCGAACATATGTCTCTGCGTTGCTTATTCGAGACATTTACTCCACTGTCCAGAGAATTTGTGCATAGAATTAATTTCATGGCCAGTCATCTTAAACTATATCAACTTTTTTAAATTTAACCTTGGACTTAATTCATTATTATGTCCAAGATTTAACTAAAAGGTCGAATTCAAGTCCAGAGATGAATAGACAATCGGATTGTTAGTATAAGAAAATTGCTTATTTCCCTTGGAAAATCCATTTTGGCGGGTAAATCCCATGGTGTCTCTTTACATGTATAGTGTTTGTAGCCGACAGGGAATTTTCGTAAAGGTACATGTATGTGGCTCCTACATTTTCGGTTTTTTCTGTTTGTATTTTGTCAATCCTGGAAGATCTTACATTTGCAGGACCATTTATGATTCTTATGTTTTGATATGTCGTTGATGCATATATATGTACATAACTGGCGCATAGGGTTTTACTCGCTATCGCTGAAAGGTTTGACGAATAACAACTGATTGTTTTGGCCAAAAAAGGACTTAACTGGGGTAAACGGCTATTTTTCCATTCCACTAATAATTAATAATTTTTTCCTACTTTCAAAGTTGGTCCTTGTTTCTTTTTTTTAAAAAAGGTTGCCTTTTGTAATTATCTCCATATTGTAAACCGCAGTTAGAAGGAGATAAGAGATAAAGGGATCAATGTAAAGAAAGTATGATCATAATGCATAAAGATTTATCTATAGTCATCTTTAAAACTTAAAATGATAAAAACCATGTAAAAACTTAATATGAAATGACCAAGTATTAAGCATAAATTATATATTCTTTAGTTTATTTAACACCAAGGGACATTTCTGTACATAATTCCACCCAGAATGTTGTATCATTGCAAAATAAGAGACTGTCAAATTTTGAAGGCATTATAAAAGTACTTCCGTTAAAAGTCAAAACTTAGTTGTGTAATACTAGATTGATTATATTACTAAGTTCCTTTTGAAAAAGTTGACTGACTGACCTTTTAGAAAGTAATCAATGTGAAATCACTGTATTGAATTTGTAAATCATTTTCTTGTTTTTTAAAAATAAATGTCAAAAATTATATATTTACTCTTCCGGGGAGGCTAACAGAAGAGCACATAGCAAGCCAGGCGCTGTTCCGTTTGTACCAGAGAGAAAGAAACATGTCGTTGGAGAGGTCAAATGACAGGAATATTTATTTCCTTATTTATGTAATGTTCTAGGACTGTCATTCTGTGTATTTTACTTGGAAAAACATGTGAATCATATGCATCCAGTCAGTTGATTTTTAAGGCTCATGTAATGGACTCTGTTTCAATGCTTTAAAGATATTCTATACCTATTTCAAATTTGTTCCCAAAGTCATATTTTTCATGTCTAAATATCCTTCATGATTACGTATCTTACCCAATTCATACTTTATAAAACTAGAAAGTCCATCAAATGATGTTGACAGTTTCTTTTTGGATGCCAGAAACAATGATGGCTGGACTAGAAGTAAGTTGGAATCATTAGAAAAGCCCCAAACCCAATACAAGGCCTGGTTGTGCAACGTTTCATGAGTTAAATTTATTTCTCGAGGGAAAATAACATTTGTTGTTGAAAAACTATACAGAATATCTTTGACCATTGTCAAGGAAATATGGAACATGCTTTGATTACACTAGCAGAAGTTCATTGTAATATAGGATAATCCGTGAACTGTCATTTGAATGGCTTATACAACGGAAAAGGGTCTGGGTAAAGCCGGCCTGTAATACAACTACTAAAAAGTTTTAATCTCTGAAATACTAGGTGACAGTATAATTACCTCAAAGAGACTTTCTAATTGCACTACTTTTATTATTATTGTTATTGTTAAGCATTTTACTATGACATTCGTCTCAACACACAGCATTGGATTCATTTTAAATAATCAATTATACGCTCTCCATATATACCTTTACAACCAATAAGGCACTACTTTTCGTACTGTATCTTGTTATTCTGCATTGCATTATTTATACCATGCATTATGTAAGGCATTAAAGGGATAATAACTCTTCGTTTTGGCCAAAACATGAATTTTTCTGGAGTAAACAACAATTTTCCCATGCTTACCAATGGTTAATGAATCCATTTTTACATTCAAAGTTAGTCTCTGGTTTTTTTCTAAGAAGTTTGGTTTTTTGTTAAAATCTCTTAAGTGATTATAACAGAGTATAGCCATCAATGGAGGTCACGTGATCTGAAGACAAGCTCAGATATCAGAATAATAGCTATAACTGCTGTTTTCGTCGTAAAACAGAATATATTATATTTCTATGAGCTATTCACAATGTTTTTATTGTGAAATATAAATTTCATACGAAGAGTTATTATCCCTTTAAACATAGAAGGACTAGCTATTTTATTGGTGTTTTTCTATTCATTTTCTACCAACGATTTAATTTCGTGGTGTCGCGAGATGATCCTCCCTATTTTCTAAAATGGAAGGGCAATGGGCATGCGGTAGGAACCATTTGGGGCATTGGACAGTTAAACTTGGCTTAGTTCTAAATGAAGGACAGGTGCAGCGTCTACTCTGGCATCGTGCCAGTAAACTTGGCTCCGTCTTTCCCATGCCTTTCAGGGCCTACTGCTGCGTACCCGCCATCTACCGGGAGATCGGCGCCCGTGATGAAGGATGCGTCTCTGCTGCAGAGGAAGGCAATGGCGGCGGCAACTTCTGCGCTTTCGCCGATGCGGTTCATCATGTGACATCCTTCAAACCACCTCTTTAGGTCTTCATCGCCTGCGAAGAATTTTGCGACCTGAAATATGAATGATATTATTTTGGCAATGTATTTATTCTGTTTTTCTTCTTTTCCGCACATGCAGCCTTTAATAAGGATTTTGATTATCAGCATTAAAGCCATGACATTCAGCTACCCTCATTCAGCGTTCCTTCAATCAAATTTGAAGATATCAGTGAATCTTCTGATACCCTCCACCCCCTCTCTCCCTCTTTCTCTCTCTCTCCCTCTCTCTCTCACACACACACACACACACTTACCGCTGCTGTATTTATTGATCCTGGTGACACGGAATTCACCCGTATGTCATCTTTGGCCAAGTCCAGTGCCATACACCGGGTCAGCTCCAGCACGGCACCTTTACTGGTACAGTACGTCCACTTACTGGCCGATGAAACGTGGGCGAAGATGCTGGCTATATTGACGACTGATCTGGCGTCAGGTTCGGCTGTGTTGATGAAATATCAGTGAAATATTGCTTAAGTACTGTGCGAATTGCTAAAATATTGACGAAATATGATAAATTTCAGATATCTAGATTGATGGAATGTTGACTTTTTAACTTTGTTCGATGGATAGAATTTGTCTTCAAATTGGAGTAAAGACCCCTTTACAGTGGACTGCGTCTTTTTTGCGTTCCTTCTGTGGTCAGTGCGATCACACCTACACGAGGCAGGGTCGGCGCTCGACCGACGCGCTAAAAAAAAATTGGCCACTCTGGCAATTTTGGCCAGTGCGTTGTTATGCGTCCAGATTCGTCAAACGCGCCGGACTAGAGTTACGCATTCATTTCGTTGCCATTCGCTCTTGTGCGTCTGAATTTTTGTGTCATGTGTGCGCTTAACTCTCGTTTTCTGTGTGATCGTTTTGAACATACCCAAAACTGCGGTGACCATGGCGTCTGTGCAATCTAAGTGATGACCGTGCGTTCTTTGAGCGTTCAATGGCGACCTGGCCAGTTTAATGGTCGCAGAAAGGACGCCGTCCAGTGCAAAGGGGTTTAAAGAAAGGACTTGGCTGCACGATGTAGATTTTGTTGTTATTACGGTGGACAGCAAAGATTCATGCTCATACTCGCACAAGGTGGAGATAGAGGGGAGAGAGAGGGAGAGAAAGAGAGAGAGAGAGATATGGAGAGGAGCTGAGAGAGGAGAAGAAGGAGGACAAAGAGGAGGAGAGATGTGTATTTTACCTGTCTTCATGTGAGGAAAGCAGGCCTGTACCATATTCGAGTATCCAGCCACATTCACACTCATGACTTGTGCCCAGTCGGACGTGTCGGCATCTAGAGCTGGCGAACAAAGACGAACGTTGATTTTATGTTGAGAACCGAGGGGAGAGAGCAGGGATATCAGGACCCCTCCCCCCCTGCCCCCTCCCCGGCCAACCCGACCCATCACCCATCCCACAGTAGCATACACAATATTTTTTAGAGGCAACGCGAGTCTCTCGTTTCTTACGTAGCGTGCTCTTGCGCTGTAAATTGAATTGAAAAAAAAGAGGTTACGACTAAGGGTTCATGCATTATGGATCACAGCGCGAGTTAAGTTTTAAATTGTCTCATGTTCGCATCTTAGGTCAGGTAGGCCTATGCGGGGGTATTCAGTGGAGCCGTTCACCCAAATATTCTTTAATCAGGTCATTGCCAGCTGGTAGGTTTTGATATCGTGCCGTCGGTGCATGTAGACAAGATATATACACTGGGAAATACAACATTGGTCAAAAAGGCTGTCCGACCCCCATTTTCTTGTACTTTTATTAACAAATGATTACCTCTCAGATGTAAATTGTTAGAAAAGGTGCTTTTTATTACAGATACCATCTCTACCATGATTAATGGTTCAGAAAATACAAAATAGTGGCGATAATATATACATTTTATACCATTTAGTCAAATTTATAACAGGTACCCCCTCAAATCCAATGTTTCACTGTGATTTTCACAGATGTTAAGGAATGTCTATTAAATTAAAAAGACGCCGTAAAATGTCACCAAATTTACACAAATTAGCATTAGGGTGTGCTCGTTAAAGGTCACGTGCCTAATATCGTGTGTGTCTACCGCATACTGAAATTATCTCCTGTAGGCGGCGCGACAAGCCTCCAACAAGGGTTATAATATTCTGTTTTGTGGGATATTGTCCCATTCATCCTAAAGAGCTTGGCCGAATTGATCCACATTACTTGGGAATTGGTTCTCCTCTGCAATACACATTCCAATTAATTTCACAAATGCTTAGTGGGATTAATATTAGGGCTCAAAGGCGGTTGTCACATCCTCAGAGCCCTGTTTTTCTGCGACAAATCGCTTGCCAGACGAGAGCTGTGAGCAAGTGCGTTGTCACATTGAAGCCGGTAGCATCCCTGAAGTCACCTCTTGCAAACGGAGTGAGATATCCGTTGAGAACATAACATTAAAATGCCCTAGTTACGTTTTATTCCAAAAGGAACAATGTACTAATACCATGGGCCTGGAATGTTCTATAAATGTGGAATGATCTAACACCTCAGGCGATATTATCACACATCCCTACAAATGGCATTTTTCAACGTGTCTACGGACCCTCATTTGACCATCGATGAAATAACTCGATTCTGCATCAAACCCGACTTCTTTCCAGTGATGGATGGCCAGGTTCAGGTGCCTGTGGAATCACTGACCGTAGCATTCTCAGCTGATATCTCACTTCATCTTCAAGAACTGGCTTTGGTTAACTCCAGGCTTCATCATGACAGCACACTTGCTCACACCTCTCCTCTAGCAAGGGATTTGTTATAGAAACACAACGCTCTAAGGATTGAACCACCATCTTTGATCCCTGATATTTACCTTAATAATCACCTGTGACATGAATTGGAGTGTGTAATGCAGAGGAGAACCAACCCCATAAAAACGTGGACAAACTCCCCCAAGATGTTTACATAGAACGGGACAATATCCCACAAAACAGAATTGTTACCCGTGTTAAAGGCTTGTCACGCCGTCTACAGGAGATAATTATAATACGCTATTAGGCACGTGACCTTTAACGAGCACACCCTAATGCTAATTGTGTGTAAATTTGGAGACATTTGATGACCTCTTTTCAATTTGCTTAAGCGGCTTAGGCCTCATTCAGAATAGGGGACTAACTATTGTGGTTTAATATGCAAGTGTATTTCGCTTTATTTCATCTGACACACACATGCCCTAGAGCTCAGAATAATAATTGTGTGACAGACGTAAGGGGTATCAGTACAATCCCCCCCCCGGACAACCCCCCACCCTGGACAATCCCCCCCTTGCCCTATAATCAAGCCCCCTTTACACTGGACGGCGTCCTTTCTGCGTCCCGCAGCACGGCGCCGTTTGAGAGTAAAAAATATAATATTTTATGTCATCATTAAGCATCATTGAGCATTCATTCTGCAACCAAAGCTATGCTTGTGCCTCTTTTCTACGACCTCAGCGGTGCCAGTTTCATGGTCTCACAAAGGACGCACAAAGGACACCGTTCAGTGTAAAGGGGGTTAAACATGAGGTTGAACGCTGATTTTATTGCCGGTTGGGTCGCTGGGATAGTCCTGCTTCTTAATAGGCGTGGCGAGAGCCTTATTTATCATTGATTTTATCTATCATTTATTATTTTATTTACGAATAGGAGTACTGAAAGTTTTATTTATTATTTATATTTTTCTATTCTGTATTTTAAATACAGGTGATGAGTTATATTTATGAATTATATTTATGATTAATTACTTTTTATGACTAATTATTATTAAAAAAAAAAGCATAGTAAGAGTTTTATTTGATACTTTTCACATGACTTTGTATTAGGGTCCCGCACACGGTGAGCATGTGGCGCGCGTCACTTGCGCTGCGCCGTTTTCTCATCGTGTGCGGGGGTATTTTGGTGAGATTTTTGCCTCACGCGCGGCTGAGCAAAATTTCTCACGTGTTTGATTTTTTCGGTCTCTTGAGGCAAATATCTCAGCGTGTGAGGGGTGCAAGCGCCGATTGCTCACGCCATGCTAACAATGCGCATGTGCCAGTAGCCGGAAACAAACAAAAATGGCAGCCCCCAGCGAAGTCAACAAAAATGTACACAGTTATAGTTAGTCTGATTGATTAACGTGGTCACCATTATCCATTACTATCAGAAAAAAACAACAATATGTAATGTTTCCTTAATCACATGATCCCACAGTTCGCGGTGCGTCCGATAGGGGCAGGCCGGGAGGCATCTCTGCTGAGCAAAGAGCGCATCGTTTGCGGGGAGCTGAGGAGCGCGAGCATCTGGCGCAGCGCAAGTGGCGCGCGCCGAATGCTCACCGTGTGCGGGCCCAATCATCTTAGTTTACTCTCTCCAAAATTGTTCATAGAAATACAATCCGTAAAATCCTGTTATCGAGTTCTAACTTTCTAGATTTTGTATTATACATGTATAATAATAACTTGATAATTAAGTTAACAAACTGTCTTTTATCACGTGTTTGATATTTTTGGCCTCTTGAGGCAAATGGCTCAGCGTGTGGGGGTGCAAGCGCCGATTGCTCAAGTCATGCTCAAGTCATGCCACGCAACCATTCCCAGCAAAGTAGGGTGATAAAAAACAACCTATATTACTAGCCAAGTTACATCGATGATATAACTTAACAAATCAGCAAGACTTTTATATTGTCCAGTTGGCAGCCATGTTGGAGAGTGGCTCTTCTTGGATATATTACTGGCCAAGAAGAGCTACTCGCCAACACGGCGGCTGACCAAACAATGAAAAAATTGTGCCGATTTGTTAAGTAGTATCAGCAATATTAATTACAATGTACCATATTTTGCTTTTATATCACCCTGTTTAATTTGAGATTACCCTTTCTTGTGTTTAATACTTGCAACTGGACTTGTGTTATCAAGTGTATTGCGCTGTGTTGCGCTTTATGGCAGTGTATTGCGCAATTCAGTCACACTATTATTGCTCACCGTGTGCGGGGTGCTTAAAGGGTTTGCTTCATGCCGTCAGAATGGCCTGAACGGAACATATTCTTCAGAAAACATGCCCAACTAACGATATCTTTATCCAAATACACAAATTAAAAGCTCATTTTGTAAATTTTTGGCTTTAAAAAACGTCCTATTTGCTCGGCCTGGGAGTTAATGAGCTACGTGGTCACGTGGTCCAATGACGACAATCGAGCCACTGGAGAACAGAGCGTGCTTAGCTGTCAAACTGAGCTGCATTGTCTACCTGTAAGATGACTACTCTGGCTTCTGATAAAAGTTTATACTCATTCAAATCTCTTACCCGAGGGGTCTAAATCCTCGTGAAGCTGTGTAAAACCATTTCCCGTCTAGTCATTTCTTTAACAAGCATTTCATTATGGTTATCCCAAGTTGTATAAAACACTGCATTTGAATGAGTTAAGGGAAATGTTGATTATTGCATATGAGGTCCATGTTATTTGTGAAATTCAATTTATTTTATTAAACCGCTGACACTCCGTCTTGCATACTTTTATTAAACTGAGGTAAACAATGCCCGTTACCTTTACAAGTCCTATCTTAATCATCCATCTACCTGGAACTTCCTTTACCTCTTAATTAGAGGGTTAAATGGCATTCAATTTGTCTTGCTTGTATCGAACGCACTCTCTATCTAAGCTTTTCTCCAGTTATCTCAGGTAAAAATCTACCTGTGCGTTAGTTACAAAGCGCAGCTCCCGTAGACCTGGGGGTACTAGATAAAATCTGAACACCAGGTTTATCGAGGAGCTAGAGAAAGAAAGGAAGAATTTTTCCTGCAAAACTTCATAGGAATGTTAACACGGACTTGATCCAGCTTAGACCTCCAAACTAAGAGGGTGACATGGGCAATTTTCACAAACAAATCATAAAACTATATTTCAGTTAACCGCCTTTAAAATAAATATACCGTTCTGGGTAAATTAAAATAGTTATTAAATCGCAAGAATATTTTTGACTTAAATGATGATTTTATTATTAATGGAAATTAAGCTACTATATGAGGTACATTTGCTGTGATTACGCTGTCCTTCATGTTTTGCGTAAGTCTACATTTTGCTGTATGTGCTTGTAATCTTTTTAAATATGTGCGTACAATTTTTGCAGGTCTGGTTACCCCTCTGTTATGTGATGAGAGTATTAATTTGGCAATTAGTTCCTTAGCTTATTTGAATAGAATTGCAGTGTAAAATTTTTAACAAGATGTTGGCGAAATAGCCCATTACTCTTTGTAGGTATTTCCCCCGTCAAAGTTTGTCTAAAATTATCTTTCAATCTTTACTCTTTCAAAGACAGTATAAAGTTACCTGACATATTTTCGTGTAAACTTAATGACAAGCCAAGTGTCTCCAGTTCATTCCGTACTCAATTTTACCCAAGCAAATTTTTTTCTTGAGTAGATCTTTATAGCACGTTGTTATAAGCTTACAAATTTGCAAAAAAAAAATTGCGTACTGACGCAGAATTTGCGTTTCAAGTTATAAAATAATCAATCTTTTAAATTCTTTAATATTTCAGATGAAATAATCTTCAGAAACAAATCCTCAAAGCATAAACGAATTAGGATAACGAACCATTTTATTATAGCAGTTCCCATTTTTTCTTTAATATAACGCTCTTTTTCCTGTTTTTCTTCAACACGTTTTCTTCCACGGAAGCTTCAAGATACCCTGAGAGCAATTTCTTTTATTAATGTTCGCGACCGTGTTTGAACTTAATTGTTTAAGTATTGATATTTAACGTCATTTACAAATACCAATAAAATAACCCCATGAAATAAATGAGATATATTGAAAAATATGAAAGCCCACCAAGACGAGTTTCATACCTGTTATTACCTGGCTTGGGAATTGCAGCGGTGCATAATTAACAGGTTTGTTGTAAACGAGCTTTTGGTCAACTACAATGCATTTAAAATGCATCAGCAATCAGTAAGTTTGCCAACTGATGACAGTTAATCTGAAAGACTACCAGCTCTTGATATGATCTAAACCACCTGAGGTGACCATGATCTAGAGCATCGCAACTATTGTCACCGAAGTTAGTAAGTAAGTCACGGAAGACCGTCACAGACAAAGAAAGATTGTCAACGAGAGCTGCAATTTTGGTGAATCCCACGGCAACACACCGAGGCATAACGAAAATTCCTCAACTCCGTTCAACACAACTTTCCTTAACTTCTCCGTCTGTATGCACCTGCAGCTCAGTTGAGTCTCATAGACCTTTATCGTGATTGTCGTCACAGTACCACGTGACCCAGATCTGTTGCTTCATTTTTGCATATTGAGGTGAGGTTTACTAAAACGCTTTTTTTCTACTAATAGATTGTTTTTATAATTTTTAAATGGCGGGGATCGATTAAAACATACCTCTAGTGTATAGATTGAGTGCTGTATCTTCAAAATTCGAGAAATGGATTTTTACATGAACATTGTCCTTTAAGTAATTCAAGTAAAGTTTCATTTAAAAATATTACTTTCGATTAATAAATCAGTTCTTTCTTGCCGCAGCTAAGACCAAGAGAGAAAGAGGCATTTGCATATAGTGAAAAACTGAAGGAGAAATTTTCGCACGAATCCCAAATCAGCCGTCACCGCCACATCCCAAGATGATCTATAACGCCTCGAAGGAGATAAGAGAGATAATATAAAGCCATCAAGGAAAAGAAAGTATGTTCATAATGCATAAAGTTTTATCAATAGTAATATTAAAAACTTAAAATGATAAATACTATGAAAAAACAATATGAAATGACCTAGTATTAAGCATAAATTTTATGTTCTTTAGTCTATTAAACACCAATGGACACTTCTGTATATAATCCCAAATTGCAAAATAAGTGACTGTCAAAATTTGAAGACATTATAAATGTATTTCTGTTAGAAGTCAAAACTTAGTCGTATAATACCAAACTGATCATATCACTTCCTTGAGGAAAGGTAGACTCAATGACCTTTTAGAAAGTAAAAATGTGAAATGATTCTATTGAATTTGTAATTTTTAAAAATAAATATCAAGAATTATGTATTTACTCTTCCAAGGAAGCTAACAGAAGAGCACATAACAACCCAGGCGCTGTTCCGTTTGTACCAGAGAGAAAGAAACATGTCGTTGGAGAGCTCAAATGACAACAATATTTTTAAATATTAACTATAATTAAAATTATATCCTTATTTATGTAACGTTCTAGGACTGTGTGTATTTTACTTGGAAAAACGTGAATCATATGCAACCATTCAGGTGACTTTTGAAGCTCATGTATTGGACTCTGCTTCAATGTTTTAAAGATATTTTATACCTATTTCATATTTGTTCCCAAAGTCATATTTTTTATGTCTAAATATTCATCATAGCTTCGGATCTCACCCAACTAAAAAATCCATCAAATGATGTTGATAGCTTCTTTAAGAATGTCAGAAACAAGGATGCTTGGTTTTGAAGTTAATTGGAATGGTAGAAAAGATCCAAACCGAATTCAGGACTAGTTGTGCAACGTGTCACGAGTTTAAAATTGTTGGTATTTTTTTCTTAAGGGAAAATAACATTTGTTACCAAAAAAAAAAAAAAAAAAAAAAACTTTACAGAATATTTTTGACCATTGTCAAGGACATACGGAACATAACGTCATCAACATAGCTCAAAAAGTAACGGATTGATTTTGATGAAATTTTCAGGAACTGACAGAAATGAACCAACGAAAAAATTATTAGTTGTTGGTGGTGATCCGGATCAATAATCAATCAGTAATTAATAATAATCAAAAATTGCTGCGTTGGCAAAGGTCAGCGCTCTCGGAGTGATTTTCAAGTTTTAATATAGGATAATCTATGAACTATCCTTTGGAGGGCTTATGCAACAACAAAGGGTCTGGATAAAACCTGCAATACAACTATCAAAAAGTGTTAATCTCTGAAATACTAGGTGACAGTAAAAACACCTCAAAGAGACTGTGAAATGTCACTGCTACTTTTATTACCTCAGCTAAGGAGGCAATGTTTGCACTTCTGTTTGTCTGTCAACATTACTCAAAAAGTTATGGACCGATTTTGATGAAATTTTCACGAACTGTCAGAAGCGGGCCAAGGAGCAGATGATTAGATTTTGGTGGTGATCCGTATCAATAATCACTAATCAAAAATATCGAAAATTTAGGGGTGAAACGGCAGTGGATGGAGACTTTACTGCCTTGGCGGAGGTCTGCGCTCTCTGAGTGCTTTTCTAGTTATTACTGGTATTATTTGGCATTTTTACTTTTACACACATCTCACTACCAAGCATGGTTCAATTAATAATAAGATACAATACGAAAAAGTAGTTCATTATTGGTTGTAAAGGTATGAATGGAGAGAGTATAATTGATTATTTAAAATGAATCCAAAACGTATCGTGTGGGGCATTAAACATAGAAGGACCAGTTATTTCATTGGCGTTTTTCTATTCATTTTCTACCAACTATTTAATTTCGTGGTGTCGCGAGATGATTCACCCCTATTTTCTAAAATGGAAGGGCAATGGGCACGTGGTCGGAACCATTTGGGGCATTGGACAGTTAAACTTTGCTTAGTTCTAAATGAAGGACAAGAAAATCATCTACTTTGGGATCGTGCCCGTAAACTTGGCTCCGTCTTTCCCATGCCTTTCAGGGCCTACTGCTGTGAACCCGCCATCTACCGGGAGATCGGCGCCCGTGATGAAGGATGCATCTCTGCTGCAGAGGAAGACAATGGCGGCGGCAACTTCTGCGCATGCGCCGATACGGTTCATCATGTGACATCCCTCGAACCACCTCTTTTGGTCTTCATCGCCTGATAAGAAGTTTGCGAGCTGAAATATGAATGATATCATTTTGGCAGTGTTTTAATTCTTTCTTCTGCTCCGCACTGCCTTTAATATGGATTTTGATTATCAGCGTTAAAACCATGACATTCTCTCTTCAGCTCAACTTATTAAGCATTTGTTCAATCATATTTGAAGATATCTGTGAATTTTCTGATACCCCTCTCTCTCCCTCTCTCTCTCTCACACACACACACTTACCGCTGCTGTATTTATTGATCCCGGTGACACGGAGTTCACCCGTATGTCATCTTTGGCCAAGTCCAGTGCCATACACCGGGTCAGCTCCAGCACGGCACCTTTACTGGTACAGTACGTCCACTTACTGGCCGTTGACACGTGGCTGAGGACACTGGCTATATTGACAACTGATCTGGCGTCAGGTTCGGCTATATTGATAAATAATCAGTGAAATACTGCTTAAGTACTGTACGAATTGCTAAAATATGATAAATTTCAAATATGGAGATCGATGGAATGTTGACTTTTTAACTTTTTTCGATGGAGAGAACTTGTTTTCAAATTGGAGTAAAGGCCCCTTATCAGTGGACGGCGTCCTTTCTGCGTTCCTTCTGCGATCAAAAATGCGGTCAGTGCGCTAAATACCCCGGTCACACCTACACGACGCAGGGTCGGCGCTCGACCGACGCGCTAAAAAAAATTGTCAACTCTGGCAATGGAAATGAAGAGGAGTAGAGAGAGAGGAGAGGAAGGAGGACAAAGAGGAGGAGAAATGTGTATTTTACCTGTCTGCATGTGAGGAAAGCAGGCCTGTACCATATTCGAGTATCCAGCCACATTCACACTCATGACTTGTGCCCAGTCGGACGTGTCGGCATCTAGAGCTGGCGAACAAAGACGGACGTTGATTTTATGTTGAGAACCGAGGGGAGAGAGCAGGGATATCAAGACCGCCCCCCCCCCCAACCCCCGGGCCAGTCCGACCCATCACCTATCCCACAGTAGTATACACAATGTTTTTTTTTTCTGATTTTGGTTTATGTAGATGCAATGAGAGAATTTCGTTTTGTACGTCGCGTGCTCTTGCGCTGTGAATTTGAAGGCGAAAAAAGGGATGGTTACGACTAAGGGTTCATGCATTATGGATCACAGCGCGAGTAAAATTTTAAATTGTCTCACGTTCCCACCTTACGTCAGATTTATGGAGGTCTAAGCGGGGGTATTTAGTGGTTCCATTCACACAAATATTCTTTAATCAGGTCAATGCCAGCTAGTAGGTTTTGATATCGTGCCGTAGACGCATGTAGACAAGATATATACTTGGAAATATAACAAAGGCGGTGTTATTTTCATTAGAAAAGCTGGAAAAATTATGCCAGCTGGCAGAACAGATCTGCACTGGGTGAACAGCTCTCTCGCTGGTAGATTAGAAACCAACTGGGAAAGGTGACCGAATCGACCATTCTCGGCAAACCCCCTGATTGTAAGAAATGCCCCAAAACATGCTGTCTTTATTAAACATTCACTTTTAAATTATTTGGGGAAAATGCTCGTGGGGTGTCGGAAATCGTTTCCTGCAATCCATAACTTCAACTTACCTTTATATATAAATGCCGCAGCACAGTTCACAAGAAAGTTGATGCAGCCACCGTATTGGTTAGCTACGTAGCTAACGGCCTTGAAGCACGCCTCTCGGTCGGAAACGTCGACCTGGTAAAATTTCGTCTCAAAGCCAGCCACCTGGAGCTCAGCCTCCAACTGTTTCCCGGCAACTTGGTCGATGTCGAAGAAGGCAACAAGTGCTCCGTCATTCAAGAATCGTCGCACACATGCACTGCCTATACCACTGGCTCCCCCTGTGACTATAGCTACCCGCCCCTTGAGTCTGTCCTTAGTGTTTGCTGCATCCAGGCTAGGTTGAAGAGCTGCCATTTTAAGTCACTCCTACCCTGGTTTTCCTTTTTGCGAAATCAAAGGCGAGAAATTGGTGACCTATTTTGGGTTGGCCTGCTGTTGCGATCCACCGTCTTGACGAATGTGTTTTTGTGTACCCTATACCAGAGACATAGATTGACTTTTCTCTAGATATTTGTTAACATATGTCTCTGCGTTGCTTATTCGTGATATTTATTCCACTGTGCAGAGAATTTGTGCATGGAATTAATTTTATCGCTCAAGCCCCTTGTATTGTTCAGTTTTTTATTGTGAGGGCGTGTGTGTGTGGGGGGGGGGGGGGGGTGTCGGTACGCCGTCGGAGCTTAGTAAGATATTGTCGCTGGTTATAATGACTGGCCAGTCATTTTAAACTAAATCGACTTTTATTAATTTAATTAAAAGGTCGAGTTCAAGTGCAGAAAGGTAAAGATAGCTTATTCGATCGTTGGTACTGTACGAGAAAAGTGCTTATATCCCTTGAAAAATCAATTTTAGCATTTTGCCTTTAAAAAAGCGTCTCTATACATGCTGTTTTTTGACTGGGTTCCCGTACCTTAAAGGGCTGCTTGTTAAATTGCTTTCAGCTTAAGCAGCTTAGGCCTTATTCAGAATAGGGGACTAACTATTGTGGTTTAATATGCAAGTGTATTTCGCTTTATTTCATCTGACACACACATGCCCCACCCTGAGCTTCAGAGATAACTTGACACTAACCTCTTCACTATTAGCCTATCTTCATCGTGTCAAGTTACCTCTGACCACATTCGATTGCCTCCGCCGCCCGCCAATCAAATTTAAAGCCCGCACTCAATGACTCATTGAACGATCTAGCCAATGAACGCGAACGAGTCAAAGCGCGCTTTGTTCAAATCCGGACCAATCAAAGATAAGGCTGAATATCAGGGACTTGCCGTAACCTGTGGGCAGCACGCAAAATACATCATCCCTCAGTAGATAATTATGCAGGGCATCAAACTGCTCTGGTTTCAATTCCGATATACTCCATGCTTTCTTTGTGTACGGTTATGCACTCGGAACTACTCGGATATCTCCGCACTCGACAATAACTATGTTGTAAGTATGGAGCTTGCGGAATCAGCCGAGGATTGCCGATTGACGGTCAACCAATCAGCGTTTTCACCAAACTTTGGTGAAAAATTTTGAAACATGGATTCGATTGGCTTATATAAACTAGGTCAAACTATTTTCGTCAGAGGTAACTTGACACGATGAAGATAGGCTATAGTGAAGAGGTTAGTGTCAAGTTATCTCTGAAGCTCAGGGTGACATGCCCTAGAGATCAGAATAATAATTGTGTGATAGACGTTAGGGGTATCAGTACAATCCCCCCCCCCCCCCCCGGACCCCCCCCCCCCTGGACAATCCCCCCCTTGCCCTATAATCAAGCCCACTTTACACTGGACGGCGTCCTTTCTGCATCCCGCAGCACGGCGCCGTTTAAGAGTAAAAAATATAATACTTTATGTCATCATTGAGCATTCATTCTGCAACCAGAGCTATACTTGTGCCTCTTTTCTACGACCTCAGCGGTGCCAGTTTCATGGTCGCACAAAGGACGCACAGAGGACACCGTTCAGTGTAAAGGGGGTTTAACATGAGATTGAACGCTGATTTTATTGCCGGGTGGGTCGCTGGGATAGTCCTGGGCTCGGAATCTCGAAAGGTTCGCTATGTTGCGCACACGCTCTAGCATGGCTAGCGTGCGCTATCCCGTATCTCGAAAGAATCGCTATTTTGAGCGCCTGCGCTAGCATGGCTAGCGTGCGCTATCCCGTATCTCGAAAGCTTCGCAAATCCCGGCCGTGCGCTAATGTCCAAATCGCCATTAGTTTCGAGGCTATTATTTGCGGCGATACAAACTAGTCGCAAAGGCCTCTGCGGATGCAAAATTCGTCATTTTAATATGTCTTTCATGTAATTAAACATGGTGGCAAGTTTGGGTTGCTAGTCATAATAGCATATAATAAAATATATAACAAAAACATGGAAGCTTTTAATTGATTGAATCACTGGTACCTCTGATAGAAAAACTTGCGGTAAATATTCACGTGAAGAATGCCAAAGTCATGTTTTATTATGCAGAAAATTTCAAAATTAAACATTTCATACATCATTTTATATTTTCTGGTGCATTTAATTCATCTGTGTAGTCTATTGATAATAATAATAAATTTAAAAGTGTCATTTTCCACACAAAATGAAAAAGCAGAAAGAAAGCATTCGGTCGCACCGTCACCTTCCTCAATGTCTATTATTGTGAGACTGAACACTACTCACCAGTGTGTCAGTAATTGTGTCAGTCCAAGCTTCGCTTATTGAATTGTTTTTTGACATTTTATTGGTGTCAAATACTTCAAATATCAGTATTTGTTATTATGATATTCCTATAAATTAAAACAACCTCTTGATTTGCGTCATGGTGAAAAAAATTGCATTTTGTGTAATTGTGTTATGACGTCTTCACTTTATGCGGCAATCGAATATTAGTAGAGTTTGAGGTTATAATTGCGTTGCGTCTGCTAAGGCTTCGAGATTGCAGGTGGGTGCAATCGCACTAGCAAATAGCGCACGCTAGCTATGCTATAGCGCGTGCGCAACATAGCGAACCTTTCGAGATTCCGAGCCCTGCTTCTTAATAGGCGTGGCGAGAGCCTTATTTATCATTGATTTTATCTATCATTTATTATTTTATTTACGAATAGGAGTACTGAAAGTTTTATTTATTATTTATATTTTTCTATTCTGTATTTTGAATACAGGTGATGAGTTATATTTATATTTTATGATTAATTACTTTTTATAATTAATTATTATTAAAAAAAAGCATAGTAAGAGTTTTATTTGATACTTTTCACATGACTTTGTATCTTTTTCAAAGTCTCAATCACAGTAAGTTACTAATCATCTTAGTTTACTCTCTCCAAAATTGTTCATAGATTTGCAATCCATAAATTCCTGTTATCGAGTTCTAACTTTCTAAATTTTGAGCTGCTTTTGTAATGAAAATTGAGAAAGGTGAATTTCACTTTGGATCATTTTAGAAAAAAAAAAGAAATTTAGAATTCCAAAATTGGTTTATGGATGTTCATAAATAATAATAATGTATAATAATAATAATGAATTGATAATTAAGTTAACAAACTGTCTTTTATCACGTGTTAGATATTTTTGGCCTCTTGAGGCAAATGGCTCAGGTGGGGGGTGCAAGCACCGATTGCTCAAGTCATGCCAACAATGCGCATGTGCCGGTAGCCGGAAACAAAGAAAAATGGAAGCCTCCAGCGAAGTAAACAAAAATGTACACAGTTATAGTTAGTCTGATTGATTAACGTGGTCACCATTTTCCATTCTTTCAGAAAAAAATTAATATGTAATGCTCCTTAATCACATGATCCCACATTTCGCGGTGCATTCGATAGGGGCAGGCCGGGAGGCACCTCTGCTGAACAGTTTGAGGGGAGCTGAGGAGCGCGAGCATCTGGCGCAGCGCAAGTGGCGCGCGCCACTTGCACCCCTCACCGGTGTGACTATATTGCGCAATATACCGCAATACAGCGCAACACAGTGCAATGCACTTGAAAAATCACATCTAGTTGCAATTACACAAAAGAAATGACCATTCCCAGCAAAGTAGGGTGACATAAAAACAACCATTATTACTAGGCAAGTTACATCGATGATATAACTTAACAAATCAGCAAGACTTTTATATTGTCCAGTTGGCATCCATGTTGGCGAGTGGCTCTTCTTGGAAATATTACTGGCCAAGAAGAGCTACTCGCAAACGCGGCGGCTGACCAAACAATGAAAAAATTGTGCCGATTTGTCAAGTTGTATCAGCAATATTAATTACTATGTACCATGTTTTGCTTTTATATCACCCTATTTTATGTGAGATTACCCTTTCTTGTGTTTACATGCAACTGGACTTGTGTTATCAAGTGTATTGCGCTGTGTTGCGCTGTATTGCAGTGTATTGCGCAATTCAGTCACACTATTATTGCTCACCGTGTGCGGGGTGCTTAAGTAATTCAAGTAAAGTTTCATTTAAAAATATTACTTTTGATTAATACATCAGTTCTTTCTTGCCGCAGCTAAGACCAAGAGAGAAAAAGGCATTTGCATATAGTGAAAAACTGAAGGAGAAATTTTCGCACGAACCCCAAATCAGCCGTCACCGCCACGTCCCCAAGATGATCTATATAACGCCTCGCAGGAGATAAGAGAGATAATATAAAGCCATCAAGGAAAAGAAAGTATGTTAATAATGTTTAAAGTTTTATCAATAGTAGTATTAAAAACTTAAAATGATAAATACTATGAAAAAACAATATGAAATGACCTAGTATTAAGCATAAATTTTATTTTCTTTAGTCTATTAAACACCAATGGACACTTCTGTATATAATCCCAAATTGCAAAATAAGTGACTGTCAAAATTTGAAGACATTATAAATGTATTTCTGTTAGAAGTCAAAACTTAGTCGTATAATAGCAAACTGTTCATATCACTTCCTTTAGGAAAGGTAGACTCACTGACCTTTTAGAAAGTGAAAATGTAAAATGATTCTATTGAATTTGTAATTTTTTAAAATAAATTTATATCAAGAATTATGTATTTACTCTTCCAAGGAAGCTAACAGAAGAACACATAGCAAGCCAGGCGCTGTTCCGTTTGTACCAGAGGGAGAAAGAAACATGTCGTTGGAGAGGTCAAATGACAGGAATATTTTTAAATATTAACTATAATTAAAATTATATCCTTATTTATGTAACGTTCTAGGACTGTGTGTATTTTACTTGGAAAAATGTGAATCATATGCAACCAGTCAGGTGACTTTTGAAGCTCATGTATTGGACTCTGCTTCAATGTTTTAAAGATATTTTATACCTATTTCATATTTGTTCCCAAAGTCATACTTTTTTGTCTAAATATTCATCATAGTTTCGGATCTCACCCAACTAGAAAATCCATCAAATGATGTTGATAGCTTCTTTAAGAATGTCAGAAACAAGGATGCTTGGTTTAGAAGTTAATTGGAATGGTGGAAAAAATCCAAACCGAATTCAGGACTAGTTGTGCAACGTGTCACGAGTTTAAAATTGTTGGTATTTTTTTCTTAAGGGAAAATAACATTTGTTCCCCCCCCCCCCGAAAAAAAAAAAAAACTATACAGAATATCTTTGACCATTGTCAAGGACATACGGAACATAAAGTCATCAACATAACTCAAAAAGTTACGGACTGATTTTGATAAAATTTTCAGGAACTGACAGAAACGGATCAAGGAAAAAATTATTAGTTCTTGGTGGTGATCCTGATCAATAATCGATCAGTAATCAATAATAATCAAAAATTGCTGCCTTGGCGAAGGTCAGCGCTCTCGGAGTGATTTTCTAGTTTTAATATACAGGGTTGCTACTTAATATGGAATATTTTTTATCATTGTTATTTTTGAGTCCTGATTAAAATTTTTTGGCTTGAGTCATTACAAAAGTATGTCACTGAGTGATAATAACATCCAGTCTTCTGTTGGAAGATATTTTGGTCAATAATATCAAATCTGACATAAGATGCCATTCAAAAGAAAGGAACACCCCCAGAAAACCATATCAACAGTTTGAAGTCAGTATAAACTTTAAGATAAGATATAAAAGAAAAGATAGCCTCCGGACAGTGATACGTTACACAGTCAAAGAGCTCACAACAGTAAATCATGAAAAGTCAGTAATTGCGGGTATGACCTCCAGCAGCCGCTTGCAGCGCCCTCATCCTACATGGCATACCCTGTGACACGTTTTTTAGAGTTTGGGTGGGGATATCATTCCACGCAGTGACATTTGCCTGTCGCAGTCCATCACTATTTACCGACCGAGGACCATAGCTATTAATTCTGTGAGTTACTTCCGCCCACAGATTTTCAATTGGGTTCATATCTGGAGAGTTTGCAGACCAGGGCAGTTGCTGAACCCATTGGTTTTGAAGAAAAACAGTGATTCTGCGGCCTCGATGTGGGGTTGCGCAGTCGTCTTGGTACACAAAGTTGTTCCTGAAGATGACTCTTACCAATCGAAGCATTGTTTGTTGTAGAATGTCTCTGTAGGAATCTTGGATGAGGTTGCCTCCTTGAAAAACCAACTGGTTCTGGGCACCGACATGAAATGCTCCCCAAACAGAGACGTTACCACCCCCTGCTTGCACCCTAGGCAGTACGCAATCATCGTTTTATGTCCCTCGTACACGTCGGTGGACACGGATTCGACGATCAACCCTAAAAGATCAATATCTGGCCTCATCACTTAAAACGACGTGATTCCAGTGTTTTGGCTGCAAACGCACGGGGTCCCCAGCCCATTGCAGACGTCGCTGTATATGACCTACTGTTAACAGTGGTTTCCGTACTGGCCTTCTTGCAAAATAACCGGCTTGCAGAAATCTTTTGTTCACGGGGGACCTTGAAACGGGCGTTTGAATAACATTCTGCATGTCTTTTCTGAGGACACTGGTTTTCTTTGTACGACCAGCACGGCGTCCTCAAAGGAGAAGGCGATCCTGTCTTCTTGGTGTGATAAGCGGACACCATGGTCGAGGTATTGGAGTAGGTGCCCCTGTTGCAGCATTTCTTTGGAGGACTTCACAAACGGTTCCTGATAAATGTTTAATTACCTGGCAATGGCTGTCCGTTTCTGGCCAGTTTTTTTGAGAGCAAGAATCCCATAGTAAGCTGCATTGCTTGGCTGTTGAACCATATCTTCACTAAGGTACCTGTCAAGTTCCAGAGCGATCCTTTTGTTGCTTCTCTAAACACACTCCAAAGATTGACCAAACCCATGCGTTTTTATACAAGGGCAGAAATTGCCGAAAAGACCACCCCTCACATTTCTGACCACAGAACATGCAACTGCATGCATCAATTGTTTCGAGAGTTGTGTGGTAATTAGGTAACACACCTGGCTACACATGGAGTGACACCTCAGCTTTGGATTTAAAGAAGTTAGAGAGAAATCAAATATTTTGTAGAAAATTTACTCGCCCCAAAATAATATTCCATATTAAGTGGTAAACCTGTAGGATAATCTGTGAACTATACTTTGGAGGGCTTATGCAACAACAAAGGGTCTGGATAAAGCCTGCAATACAACTATCAAAAAGTGTTAATCTCTGAAATACTAGGTGACAGTATAAACACCTCAAAGAGACTGTAAAATGTCACTGCTACCTTTATTTACCTCCGCTAAGGAGGCTATGTTTGCACTTCTGTTTGTCTGTCTGTCATCAACATTACTCAAAAAGTTATGGACCGATTTTGATGAAATTTTCAGGAACTGTCAGAAGCGGACCAAGGAACAGATGATTAGTTTTTGGTGGTGATCCGTATCAATAATCACTAATCAAAAATATCGAAAATTAAGGGGTGAAACGGCAGTGGATGGAGACTTTACTGCCTTGGCGGAGGTCTGCGCTCTCTGAGTGCTTTTCTAGTTATTATTGGTATAATTTGGCATTTTTATTTTTACACACATCTCACTACCAAGCATGGTTCAATTAAAAATAAGATACAATACGAAAAAGTAGTCCATTATTGGTTGTAAAGGTATGAATGGAGAGAGTATAATTGATTATTTAAAATGAATCCAAAACGTATCGTGTGAGGCATTAAACATAGAAGGACCAGTTATTTTATTGGCGTTTTTCTATTCATTTTCTACCAACTATTTAATTTCGTGGTGTCGCGAGATGATTCACCTCTATTTTCTAAAGTGGAAGGGCAATGGGCACGTGGTCGGAACCATTTGGGCCACTGGACAGTGAAACTTGGCCTAGTTCTAAGTGAAGGACGGCCGCAGCATCTACTCTGGGATCGTGCCCGTAAACTTGGCTCCGTCTTTCCCATGCCTTTCAGGGCCTACTGCCGTGAACCCGCCATCTACCGGGAGATCGGCGCCCGTGATGAAGGATGCGTCTCTGCTGCAGAGGAAGACAATGGCGGCAGCAACTTCTGCGCATGCTCCGATACGGTTCATCATGTGACATCCCTTAAACCACCTCTTTTTGTCTTCATCGCCTGATATGAAGTTTGCGAACTGAAATATGAATGATATTATTTTGGCAGTGTTTTAATTCTTTCTTCTGCTCCGCACTGCCTTTAATATGGATTTTGATTATCAGCATTAAAACCATGACATTCTCTCTACAGCTCATCTTATTAAAGGTACGAGCATCGGTGGAGCGTGGATTAATTCCCAGTAACACATGTAAACCACTGCTACTAATTTCTTATACGACTCTAAAAAATTCGACATGCCAAGGGATAAACAGAATAAATCACCCGATCAGCCATAAAAGAGCTTTAGAGTGCTCCTTTCTTTAAATTTTTGGTTGTCAATTTAACCTACTTTTGTGACCTACTTTTCTGCCCCATTGACATACAGCATAGAAAGCTAGCAGAAAAATCTGTTCAAACATCACTTTCCGGTAAAATTAAACAATGCCTTTTGGTAATTCTCTTAGTTATACTACTTGAAACTATATGCTGGCATTTGGTTGGTTTTTATGACACAAAATTGACTTTGTATGTACCTTTAAGCATTTCTTCAATAAAAATTTCAAGATATCAGTGAATCTTCTGATAACACCCCCCCCCCCCCTTTCTCTCTCACACACACACACACACTTACCGCTGCCGTATTTATGGCTCCCGGTGACACAGAGTTCACCCGTATGTCATCTTTGGCCAAGTCCAGTGCCATACACCGGGTAAGCTCCAGCACGGCACCTTTACTGGTACAGTACGTCCACTTACTGGCCGATGCCACGTGGCCGAGGTTACTGGCTATATTGACGACTGATCTGGCGTCAGGTTCGGCTGTGTTGATTAAATATTTGTGAAATATTGCTTAAGTACTGTACGAATTGCAAAAATATTGACAAAATATGATACATTTCAGATGTGGAGATTGAAGGAATGTTTACTTTTTAATTTTGTTCGATTAGAATTTGTTTTCAAATTGGAGTAAAGGCCCCTTATCAGTGGACGGCATCCTTTCTGCGCTCAATACCCCGGTCACACCTACACGACGCAGGGTCGGCGCTCGACTGACGCGTTAAAAAAAAAAGGCAACTCTTGCAATTTTGGCATTCGTCAAACGCGCCGGACGAGCGTAATGCATTCGTTTTCAATCGTTGCCACTCTCTCTTGTGTGTCTGAATTTGTGTGTCAGGTGTGGCCAGTACGCTTAACGCCGTCCAGTGCAAAGGGTGCACGATGTAGATTTTGCTGTTATTACGGCGGACAGCAAGGATTCATGCTCACACTCGCATAAGGTGGAGATAGAGGGGAGAGAGTGGGAGAAAGAGAGAGAGAGAGAGATGCAGAGGATGAGAGAGAGAGAGAGAGGAGGAGGACAAAGAGGAGGAGAGATGTGTATTTTACCTGTCTTCATGTGAGGAAAGCAGGCCTGTACCATATTCGAGTATCCAGCCACATTCACACTCATGACTTGTGCCCAGTCGGACGTGTCGGCATCTAGAGCTGGAGAACAAAGACGAACGTTGATTTAATCAAGAAGTTATAAAGTTATAACTTCTTGATTTAATGTTGAAAACCAAGGGGAGAGAGTAGGGATATCAGCCCCCTCCGGCCAGTCCGACCCATCACCCATCCCACAGCAGCATACACAATGTTTTTTATCTGATTTTGTTTTATGTAGATGCAAGCGAGAGTTGCTCTTGCGCTGTGAATTTGAAGGCGAAAAAAGGGATGGTTACGACTAACATCCCATTTCCATAGATTTTTAGATCGATCTATCCCTGTGGGGAGTCTCACTAGATTGCTGTCAGCTTGGCCGGCTTAAGCGTCTGTCCCGCCTACTAAAAGCTGTAAAGGGGTAATTAACTATGGTGCCCGCTCGGCTGACTGCAATTTAGCGTGAACCCCCAGGGAGTTAGGTCGATCTAAATCTTAATCTTTAGATCGAGCTAAATCTCTGGGAAAGCACCCTTAATGTTCATTCATTATGGATCACAGCGCGAGTTAAGTTTTAAATTGAAATATAACAAAAGGGGTGTTATTTTCGTTAGAAAAGCTGGACAAATTATGCCAGCTGGCAGAACAGATCTGCACTGGTTGAACAGCTCTCTCGCTGGTAGATTAGAAACCAACAGGGAAAGGTGACCGAATCGACCATTCTCGGCCAACCCCCTGATTGTAAGAAATGCCACAAAACATGCTGTCTTTATCAAACATTTACTTTTAAATTATTTGGGGAAAATGCTCGTGGGGTGTCGGAAATCGTTTCCTGCAATCCATAACTTCAACTTACCTTTATATATAAATGCCGCAGCACAGTTCACAAGAAAGTTGATGCAGCCACCGTACTGGCTAGCTACGTGGCTAACGGCCTTGAAGCACGCCTCTCTGTCGGAAACGTCGACCTGGTAAAATTTCGTCTCAAAGCCAGCCGCCCGGAGCTCAGCCTCCAACTGTTTCCCGGCAACTTGGTCGATGTCGAAGAAGGCAACAAGTGCTCCGTCATTCAAGAAACGTCGTACACATGCACTGCCTATACCACCGGCTCCCCCTGTGACTATAGCTACACGCCCCTTGAGTCTGTCCTTAGTGCTTGCTGCATCCAGGCTAGGTTGAAGAGCTGCCATTTTTGCAAAGTCATAGGTGAAGAATTGGTGACCTATTTTGGCCCCCTGTTGCAGGCCACCGTCATGACGATTATGTAATAGATAGACCCCGAGTCAGCGAGGGTCAAGTGGCATACACGAGTGCCTATCGTGTATATCGGGCTCGTGGACAGTGGATTATGTAGGAAATAATGCACTGTCCACGAGCCCGATAATACGAGCGCCAGCGAGGCATGCTATCGTGTATATCGGGCGAGGGGGTAACAGTGCATTATTTGTCACACATACAAAGGGAAATCGTGCGCGTTCCCCACCCAAACCCCCTAACTTTGAATAGAACACGCTGATATCACCGCGCATGGGGTGATATCAAAGAATACACGCCACGGGGCTGATATCAAACAAAAGGATTGCAGGGGCCGCAATTAGGCGGCAAACGCGGGGAAAGTCCATGTGTGAGATAATACACTGTCACCCGAGCGATATATGCCATAATACCTCGAGCGTAAGCGAGTGTATTATTTGACATACATACCGAGAACAAATATAGTCAAACCCCTAAAACCGAATAAAGTGACCCTATATCACGCTCTAGACCCCATTCCCATAGATTTAAGATCGATCTATCCCTGTGGGGAGTCTCACTAGATTACTGTAACATTAGCCGTCTTAAGCGTCTGTCCCGCCTACTAAAAGCTGTAAGGGGTTAATTAACTATGGTGCGCGCTCGGCTGACTGCAATTTAGCGTGAACCCCCAGGGAGTTAGGTCGATCTAAATCTTAATTTCTGGATCGATCTAAATCTCTGGGAATACACCCCTAGAGATGTTATGTGGAATAAACTCGTCCACGTGCGCTGGTCACCTCCCGCTGAATTCTTATGTAATGTCTGACCAATTTGATCAATTTTTGCTAAATACTTGTCGTGGACGTTCAACTGGCTTGAAAAGTATTTAATCAACCGTCGACACTGACCATGCGCGTCTCAGCTGAGCCACACCTAGCTGGAACTGCTGCAGAAAAAAAGGTCCCAAGGCAAAACGTCTACTTTTTAGTGACATTTCTGATAAACAAGGGGCGTCGGACCAGAATATACTCAAACTAATTTTTCACAAGAGCGAAGGAGAAAGAAATTTATTCATTGGTGATATTTCTGACAAGGAGGCAGTTTCGGAATATAGTAAAAATAAGACGCATGTTTATTATGAGTTCGCGGGAGTAATAATTCTAGTTTAATTGTTATTTCTGACGACGAAGCGGTTACGGAATATAGTCAAAATCAAACGGAGGTTTATTTCAAGTCCACAGGAGTAATTATTCTACGTTTTGGTGACATCTTTTACTACGAGGCGGTTTCGGAATAGGTATGTGCTGGTTTTCAGAGCATTCATGTGCTACATGTAATTATCAAAGGGGGATAGATTTGATTTTTACCGATATATCTGATAAAGAGGAAGAATGAACAGCTTAAAAACAAAAGGTAAATCACACAACGCTCATTAAAAAGTTATAGAATTACAAATAATTTGTATGCACGCATGGCTTAACTGTAACCTAATTCCTGTTTTCAAACCATACCCATATGATATGACTTAGTGTAATAAAATTATAAAGAATAATTGTTAAACGTGAAAAGTTTGTTAATTTTTTAAGAGTGTGAGAGATTTTAAATTTGCCAACTGGTAGGTATATAACGCAAGTAAAGTCACTATTCTCTTGATGCCAAGAAGGTCACATGATCACTGTCTTCGGCTTTGGATGCACATGTTTTTTCGTCTCTGGCTGGGTACAGACTGTGTATCATTACAAGACGAATAGAGGTGATTTTATTCTTAAAGCAGATGTGAAACCTTCATGGCGTGTGGCAGAGGAGCCACATCACCAACGGGTGGCCTTGCATGAGCACAGATGGCAAAGTAATTACTGCACACTGCGATTGCATGGCAGGGTAATTTTTTCCGTTGTGATTCTTGTTGTACATATAAGTAGTTTAAATCTTATAATGTGCAATGCACTTTTTTAGCCTTTAAAACATGAAATATTGAAAATAAAATTTAGATGGTTATGCAATTACACGTTTCCTCTGTCTGGAGAGACACTTGAACAAATTATAAACATTTGGTCTCTTTTTGTAGATTGGGAGAGACATGTTCTCACATTGGAGCGGTGCTGTATAAAGTGGAAGCCGCAGTGAGACTAGGTTACACAACCTCTGCCTGGACTGATTTGCCATGTCAGTGGAATGAATGCTATGTTAAGGATGTTGAACTAACCCCCTTGGAACTATAAAGTACTACAGTGAAAAAGCTAAGAGAAAGTTGAGGGAGAGCACAAGAGTCCACAGGGAATTGCCGCGGCCAGCCACTTATGGGGAACAGCACAGTCAATTAGACATCTAGGGACTACTACTGTAGTCGAACTTAGTGCTTGGAGCGAGTACAATGAGACCTTTATAGAAGAAAATTCTGAAGATTTTGCCCCTGTTACCACGGTTCCATACAAACAGAGAACTCTCTACAAGGAACAATACACGACCCTTAGCAAGGAAGATGTGATTGATGTGTGTAATGACATTTATGCTAAACATGATATAACACCTGAGGAAATTAAAAGTGTTGGGGAGACAACAAGGTTGCAATCCTCATCCTCAGCTTGGCATGAAATAAGGACTGGCAGAATAACTGCATCTATTGCTGGTGACGTTATGCAGACAAGTGTTTCCAAGCCGTCCTCTACACTGCGCTCACGCTCACGGTAGTTAATTACCCCCTTATAGCTTGTAGTGGGCGGGACGGACATTTAAGCCCGATTATCTGGCAGTAATCTAGTGAGACTTCCCACGGGGATAGATCGATCTAAAATATATGGGAATGCGCCCTTAGAGTACCTGCTGTTGAGTGGGGGAGAGAGAATGAGGAGAATGCGTATGAACTGTACAGGAAGACCCGCACAAGCCCATCAAGCTGTGCCCATCAGGAAGAGTGTATGTGGCAGACCATGTTGGGCTTCAACATTCTGAGGCCCATTTAACAGAGTCGGGCTTACTGCTTTCACCACAAAAACCACATTTTGGTGCATCATCAGATGGCATCATCACATGTTCATGTTGCGGACTTGGTGTTCTTGAGATAAAATGCCCTTTCAACTGCCGTGAGAAAACAATGGAGGACAACATCCAAGGAGAATTTTTTGTCAAGATGATTCATTTTCTCTCAAAAAGAAACGCAAGTACTATGCCCAAGTACAGCTTCAGAAGTAGTACGTGGCTAATGCCCAGTATGTTGACCTCGTTGTTTGGACCCCTGTGGATTGTGCATGTGATTACGAGGGTAATAAGGGATGGCAACCAAACTGGATACTTTTAGACTCTATTGTGTCCTGCCGGAATTGTTGACCTGACAGTTGGAAAATGCTTCGGCAAATAGTCAATCGTCAACTGTGGGCAACAATTCCAAGGCTTATTCCAAGGCATTTTGGCAGTGTTCTTTCTTCTACTCCGCACTGCCTTTAATATGGATTTTAAAAATCAGCGTTAAAACCATGACATTCTCTCTTCAGCTCAAATCTTTCATCATTTCTTCAATCAAATTTGTCGATATCAGCGAATCTTCTGATACTCTCTCTCTCTCTCTCTCTCTCTCTCTCTCTCTCTCTCTCACACACACACACACACACACACACTTACCGCTGCCGTATTTATGGCTCCCGGTGACACGTACGGAGTTCACCCGTATGTCATCTTTGGCCAAGTCCAGTGCCATACACCGGGTCAGCCCCAGCACAGCACCTTTACTGGTCGAGTACGTCCACTTACTGGCCGATGCCACGTGGCCGACCATACCGGCTATATTGACGACTGATCTGGCGTCAGGTTCGGCTGTGTTGGTGAAATATCAGTGAAGTATTGATGAAATATTAATGTAACTGCTCAATTTTGACAAAATATGATAAATATTTGGAGATTGATTGCATGTTGGCATTTTAACTTTGTCCGATGAACAAAATTTATTCTAATTGGAGAAAAGACTGAATTTGAAAGAAAGTCGGTATTAATTACGATGCTGATTTTGCTGATGTTTTGTTGTTTAGGTGGATAGACACAGGCAGATGAAACAAACACTTATGAACTCGTTATTTAAAAAGAGGGGAGACACAAAGACATGTGCACACACTTTCACAGAGTGGCAAGAGATGGGCGTCCCTAAAGTGCGTTATACACCCTAATACAGCGCAATGCACTTGGAAAAAAGAAAAAGCAGTCGCAAGCAAACACAGGAAATGGTCATTCACAACGTACATAAGCAAAATTTATAAATAGGTAATTAATATCGTTGATGCAACTATACAAATCAGCAAAATTTGTTAATCATCGGGTCCGCCGCCATGTTGGCGAGTGGCTCTCCTTGGCCGGTGCCATGTACCAGAAAGTCCCCCATGACAAAAGACTCCGATTCCCATTACTTTGTACAGGTGTCCGCCGCCATGTTGGCGAGTGGCTCTCCTTGGTCGGTGCCATGTACCAGAAAGTCGCCCATGACAGAAGACTCTGCTTCCCATTACTTTGTACAGGTGAGCCTCGCCCTAGATTTTGACCCACTTAGGTCAGACTAACCCTAACCATTATAACTATATGGAGGGCGGACCCTCAGTTTCATGACACCGGTATTATTGGATGGAGAAAGAGAGGGAGAGAAAGAGATGGAGAGGAGGAGATGGAGAATAAAATAGAGATATGTTTACCTGTCTTCATGTGAGGAAAGCAGGCCTGTACCATATTCGAGTATCCAGCCACATTCACACTTATGACTTGTGCCCAGTCGGACGTGTCGGCATCTAAAGCTGGGGAACAAAGACGAACGTTGATTAAATGTTGACAAGCGAGAGGAGAGAGAGCAGGGATATCAGGACCAGCCTTTCGTCAATGATCTCAATGTAGCATACATATTTTAATGTTGTGTTTGATGTAATGTAACCCCCCTCTCTCCCTCTCCCTCTCTCTCTCTCTCTGGTGTGTGTGTGTGTGTGTGTGTGTGTGTGTGTGTGTGTGTGTGTTGGGGGGGGGGGCTACGGTCCTAACTGTTTATACAGACTTGGCATTTAATATGGAATATTTCAGTTTTAAAGGTATACCTAGGTAAAAATGCGTTCTTTTTTCAAAAAACTCAGATCTCACATAAGATATCTGACTGGAGAAATATGAAGTCAGGTGTGTCGCTACCACTGCTGCATTGTGTAATATGCAATGATTTAATTGGCTAGTGCTCCTGGGCTGGTCAAAGCTTGCCTTTGATGAAACATGATTCTGTCAAAAAAAAAAGTATCCATATGTCGGCAACTACTGAATCGAAGAATTCGAAATTTGGCATGCAAACGGTCTGTTTTGCAGTGCGTAAAATGAGTTAAGCAGTGTTTTATAAAATTGATAACCTGTGCCAGAAGGGCTCGAAAAATATAGATATGGCAAGACAGATTATTGTGTCAAACGGAATGCTCTGTAAGATATCAGGCGACCTCTGAGGAAGCCATTGTAAACAGCAAAACAGCGTAGTCTGTTTCTCTAATGAATTGGGAACCATGACCGTTTCTGGGTAGAACACGGAAACCGCGTGGGTTTCTTTATTGAGGTCAGATTTCACCTGTACCGCTAAACTGGTCAAAACGGAGTTTATAGATATCCTGAAGAGGCCACTTCTTAAGTGACTAGGGTCATTGACAGCGTCACTATTCAGAGTGGATACCACATTGGTGCCAAACTACCAATGGGAGTCATCAATGGAAACCTGAACCAGATTAAATAAAGGAATACTCTGGAAACCACTTAACCATCATCTGAAAGGGGGCACCTTAGGAGCAATTTTAGGTCGCACGATGAGATTGCCGGTTCACACAAAGCACTTTTAATGGCAGATAACTTGCAGAACCAAGGGAATGAGCAGTTACCTTGGTCATCAAAATCGCCATATTTGAACCACATAGACAATATGTGGGTAGGTCATTACTAGCTGTATCAACGCCCTGTATGTCCTACAAAAAAAAAAAAAAAAAAAAAAAAAAAAAAAAAAAAAAAAAAAAAAAAAAAAAAAAAACTGAACCAAATTGGACAAGTTTTAACCGTTGCCTGGAATTTTCTTCCAGATTAAACTCTAAAAAGCTATCCCAAGGAATGCCTTGCCGCTTGAAAGCTCTGGTAGCAGCAAGAGGGGGTCCTGCATAACAGCGACCATTGCTTTGACTAGACACTGAGATGAGGGGCCTTTGTGGGTCATGTAACTCTTTTAAAGACGACAATTTGGAAATATGGAGATCCAAAATATCGCTTTCAATGGTTGTCGTACAACTTAAAATAGGCAATGTATTTTTGTTTGCTTCACTGGCGAATTCAATTAATGAACTGATGTCACAATGACATCGAACAGATTATCAAAAGTTTTTAAAACACGATTTTAATCCTTATTTTATGTATCAGTCAGCAAAATAGGAAAAAAACTAATTAATTATAGTTTGGAGAAAATATTCCACATTAAATGTCAAGTCTGTATATATATATTGGGATATATAACAAAGGTGGTGCTTTTTATATGATTTTGTAAAAATGATTTTGTAAAAAATGCTCGTGGGGTGTCGGAAATCGTTTCCCGCAATCCGTAACTTCAACTTGCCTTTTAATATAAATGCCGCAGCACAGTTCACAAGAAAGTTGATGCAGCCACCGTACTGGTTAGCTACGTGGCTAACGGCCTTGTAGCACGCCTCTCTGTCAGAAACGTCGACCTGGTAAAATTTCGTCTCAAAGCCAGCCGCCTGGAGCTTAGCCTCCAACTGTTTCCCGGCAACTTGGTCGATGTCGAAGAAGGCAACAATTAAGTGCTCCGTCATTCAAGAATCGTCGTACACATGCACTGCCTATACCACCGGCTCCCCCCGTGACTATAGCTACCCACCCCTTGAGTCTGTCCTTAGTGCTTGCTGCATCCAGGCTAGGTTGAAGAGCTGCCATTTTAAGTCACTCCTGACCTGGTTTTCCATTTTACAGAATCAAAAGCGAGAAACCAGTGACCTATTTTGGGTTGGCCTGCTGTTGCGGGTCACCGTCTTGACGATTGTGTTTTTGTGAACCTTTTACCAGGACCATAGCTTAATTGACTTTTCTCTAGATATTTGCGAACATATGTCTCTGCGTTGCTTATTCGAGACATTTACTCCACTGTCCAGAGAATTTGTGCATAGAATTAATTTCATGGCCAGTCATCTTAAACTATATCAACTTTTTTAAATTTAACCTTGGACTTAATTCATTATTATGTCCAAGATTTAACTAAAAGGTCGAATTCAAGTCCAGAGATGAATAGACAATCGGATTGTTAGTATAAGAAAATTGCTTATTTCCCTTGGAAAATCCATTTTGGCGGGTAAATCCCATGGTGTCTCTTTACATGTATAGTGTTTGTAGCCGACAGGGAATTTTCGTAAAGGTACATGTATGTGGCTCCTACATTTTCGGTTTTTTCTGTTTGTATTTTGTCAATCCTGGAAGATCTTACATTTGCAGGACCATTTATGATTCTTATGTTTTGATATGTCGTTGATGCATATATATGTACATAACTGGCGCATAGGGTTTTACTCGCTATCGCTGAAAGGTTTGACGAATAACAACTGATTGTTTTGGCCAAAAAAGGACTTTACTGGGGTAAACGGCTATTTTTCCATTCCACTAATAATTAATAATTTTTTCCTACTTTCAAAGTTGGTCCTTGTTTCTTTTTTTTTTAAAAAGGTTGCCTTTTGTAATTATCTCCATATTGTAAACCGCAGTTAGAAGGAGATAAGAGATAAAGGGATCAATGTAAAGAAAGTATGATCATAATGCATAAAGATTTATCTATAGTCATCTTTAAAACTTAAAATGATAAAAACCATGAAAAAACTTAATATGAAATGACCAAGTATTAAGCATAAATTATATATTCTTTAGTTTATTTAACACCAAGGGACATTTCTGTACATAATTCCACCCAGAATGTTGTATCATTGCAAAATAAGAGACTGTCAAATTTTGAAGGCATTATAAAAGTACTTCTGTTAAAAGTCAAAGCTTAGTTGTGTAATACTAGATTGATTATATTACTAAGTTCCTTTTGAAAAAGTTGACTGACTGACCTTTTAGAAAGTAATCAATGTGAAATCACTGTATTGAATTTGTAAATCATTTTCTTATTTTTTAAAAATAAATGTCAAAAATTATATATTTACTCTTCCGGGGAGGCTAACAGAAGAGCACATAGCAAGCCAGGCGCTGTTCCGTTTGTACCAGAGAGAAAGAAACATGTCGTTGGAGAGGTCAAATGACAGGAATATTTATTTCCTTATTTATGTAATGTTCTAGGACTGTCATTTTACTTGGAAAAACATGTGAATCATATGCATCCAGTCAGTTGATTTTTAAGGCTCATGTAATGGACTCTGTTTCAATGCTTTAAAGATATTCTATACCTATTTCAAATTTGTTCCCAAAGTCATATTTTTCATGTCTAAATATCCTTCATGATTACGTATCTTACCCAATTCATACTTTATAAAACTAGAAAGTCCATCAAATGATGTTGACAGTTTCTTTTTGGATGCCAGAAACAATGATGGCTGGACTAGAAGTAAGTTGGAATCATTAGAAAAGCCCCAAACCCAATACAAGGCCTGGTTGTGCAACGTTTCATGAGTTAAATTTATTTCTCGAGGGAAAATAACATTTGTTGTTGAAAAACTATACAGAATATCTTTGACCATTGTCAAGGAAATATGGAACATGCTTTGATTACACTAGCAGAAGTTCATTGTAATATAGGATAATCCGTGAACTGTCATTTGAATGGCTTATACAACGGAAAAGGGTCTGGATAAAGCCGGCCTGTAATACAACTACTAAAAAGTTTTAATCTCTGAAATACTAGGTGACAGTATAATTACCTCAAAGAGACTTTCTAATTGCACTACTTTTATTATTTTTGTTATTGTTAAGCATTTTACTATGACATTCGTCTCAATACGCTCTCCATATATACCTTTACAACCAATAAGGCATTGCTTTTCGTACTGTATCTTGTTATTCTGCATTGCATTATTTATACCATGCATTATGTAAGGCATTAAACATAGAAGGACTAGCTATTTTATTGGCGTTTTTCTATTCATTTTTCTACCAACGATTTAATTTCGTGGTGTCGCGAGATGATCCTCCCCTATTTTCTAAAATGGAAGGGCAATGGGCACATGGTAGGAACCAGTCGGACCAGTGGACAGTTAAACTTTGCTCAGTTCTAAGTGAAGGACAGGTGCAGCATCTACTTTGGGATCGTGCCAGTAAACTTGGCTCCATCTTTCCCATGCCTTTCAGGGCCTACTGCTGCGTACCCGCCATCTACCGAGAGATCAGCGCCAGTGATGAAGGATGCGTCTTTGCTGCAGAGGAAGACAATGGCGGCGGCAACTTCTGCGCTTTCGCCGAGACGGTTCATCATGTGACATCCCTCGAACCACTTCTTTTGGTCTTCATCGCCTGCGAAAAATTTTGCGACCTGAAATATGAATGATATTATTTTGGCAGTGTTTTTATTCTGTTTTTCTTCTTTTCCGCACAGCTTTTAATATGGATTTTGATTATCAGCATTAAAGCCATGACATTCTCGCTTCAGCTACCCTCATTCAGCGTTCCTTCAATCAAATTTGAAGATATCAGTGAATCTTCTGATACCCTTCACCCCCTCTCTCTCTCTCTTTCTCTCTCTCTCACACACACACACACACTTACCGCTGCCGTATTTATGGATCCCGGTGACACGGAGTTCACCCGTATGTCATCTTTGGCCAAGTCCAGTGCCATACACCGGGTCAGCTCCAGCACGGCACCTTTACTGGTACAGTACGTCCACTTACTGGCCGATGACACGTGGGCGAAGATGCTGGCTATATTGACGACTGATCTGGCGTCAGGTTCGGCTGTGTTGATGAAATATCAGTGAAATATTGCTTAAGTACTGTGCGAATTGCTAAAATATTGACGAAATATGATAAATTTCAGATATCTAGATTGATGGAATGTTGACTTTTTAACTTTGTTCGATGGGTAGAATGATGTCTTCAAATTGGACAAAAGACCCCTTTACAGTGGACTGCGTCTTTTTTGCGTTCCTTCTGTGGTCAGTGCGATCACACCTACACGAGGCAGGGTCGGCGCTCGACCGACGCGCTAAAAAAATTTGGCAACTCTGGCAATTTTGGCCAGTGCTTTGTTATGCGTCCACATTCGTCAAACGCGCCGGACTAGAGTTATGCATTCATTTCGTTGCCATTCGCTCTTGTGCGTCTGAATTTTTACGTCATGTGTGCGCTTAACTCTCGTTTTCTGTGCGATCGTTTTGAACATACCCAAAACTGCGGTGACCATGGCGTCTGTGCGATCTAAGTGATGACCGTGCGTTCTTTGAGCGTTCAATGGCGACCTGCCCAGTTTAATGGTCGCAGAAAGGACGCCGTCCAGTGCAAAGGGGTTTAAAGAAAGGACTTGGCTGCACGATGTAGATTTTGTTGTTATTACGGTGGACAGCAAAGATTCATGCTCATACTCGCACAAGGTGGAGATAGAGGGGAGATAGTGGGGAGAGAGAGGGAGAGAAAGAGAGAGAGAGATATGGAGAGGAGCTGAGAGAGGAGAGGAAGGAGGACAAAGAGGAGGAGAGATGTGTATATTACCTGTCTTCATGTGAGGAAAGCAGGCCTGTACCATATTCGAGTATCCAGCCACATTCACACTCATGACTTGTGCCCAGTCGGACGTGTCGGCATCTAGAGCTGGCGAACAAAGACGAACGTTGATTTAATGTTGAGAACCGAGGAGAGAGAGCAGGAATATCAGCCCTCCCCCCCTGGCCAGCCCGACCCATCACCCATTCCACAGTAGCATACACAATGTTTTTCCTGCTTTTGTTTTGTGTACAGTAGATGCAACGCGAGTCTCTCGTTTCTTACGTCTTGTGCTCTTGCGTTGTGAATTGAATTGAAAAAAAAAAGTTGCGACTAAGGGTTCATGCAGGGTTGATGCATTATGGATCACAGGGTTCATGCATTATGGATCACAGCGCGAGTTAAGTTTTAAATTGTCTCACGTTCGCACGTCAGGTAGGTCAGGTAGGTCTATGCGGGGGTATTCAGTGGATCCGTTCACCTAAATATTCTTTAATCAGGTCATTGCCAGCTGGTAGGTTTTGATATCGTGCCGTCGGTGCATGTAGACAAGATATATATACACTGGGAAATACAACATTGGTCAAAAAGGTTGTCCCACCCACATTTTCTTGTACTTTTATTAACAAATGATAACCTCTCAGATGTAAATTGTTAGAAAAGGTGCTTTTTATTCCAGATACCATCTCTAACATGATTAATGGTTCAGAAAATACAAAATAGTCGCGAAAATATGCACATTTTATACCATTTAGTCAAATTTATAACAGGTACCCCCGCAAATCCAATGTTTCACTGTGATTTCCACAGATGTTAAGGAATGTCTGTTAAATTAAAAAGACGCCGTAAAATGTCACAAAATTTACACAAATTAGCAAATTAGGGTGTGCTCGTTAAAGGTCAAGTGCCTAATAGCGTGTGTATCTACCGCATACTGCAATTATCTCCTGTAGGCGGCGCGACAAGCCTCCAACAAGGGTTATAATATTCTGTTTTGTGGGATAAAGAGCTTGGCCGAATTGATCCACATTACTTGGGAATTGGTTCTCCTCTGCAATACATATTCCAATTAATGTCACAAGTGCTTAGTGGAATTAATATTAGGGCTCAAAGGCGGTTGTCACATCCTCAGAGCCCTGTTTTTCTGCGACAAATCGTTTGCGAGGCGAGAGCTGTGAGCAAGTGCGTTGTCACATTGAAGCCGGTAGCATCACTGAAGTCACCTCTTGCAAACGGAGTGAGCTATCTGTTGAGAACATAACATTAAAATGCCCTAGTTACGTTTTATTTCAAAAGGAACAATGTACGAATACCATGGGCCTGGAATGTTCTATAAATGTGGACTGATCTAACACCTCAGGCGATATTATCACACATCCCTACAAATGGCATTTGTCAACGTGTCTACGGACCCTCATTTGACCATCGATGAAATAAATCGATTCTGCATCAAACCCGACTTCTTTCCAGTGATGGATGGCCAGGTTCAGGTGCCTGTGGGATCACTGACCGTAGCATTCTCAGCTGATATCTCACTTCATCTTCAAGAACTGGCTTTGGTTAACTCCAGGCTTCATCATGACAGCACACTTGCTCACACCTCTCCTCTAGCAAGGGATTTGTTATAGAAACACAACGCTCTAAGGATTGAACCACCATCTTTGATCCCTGATATTTACCTTAATAATGTGACATGAATTGGAGTGTGTAATGCAGAGGAGAACCAACCCCCAAGATTTTTAAGAAGAATGGGACAATATCCCACAAAACAGAATTGTTACCCGTGTTAAAGGCTTGTCACGCCGTCTACAGGAGATAATTACAGTGCGTGGTAGACGCACACGCTATTAGGCACGTGAGCTTTAACGAGCACACCCTAATGCTAATTGTGTGTAAATTTGGAGACATTTGATGACCTCTTTTCAATTTAATAGACATTTCTTTACATCTTAGAAATCACAGTGGGACATTAAATTTGAGGGGGTACCTGTTATAAATTTGGCTAAATGGTATAAAATGTTTATATTTTCACCACAATTTTTTTTTTTTTTTTGAACCATTAATCGTGTTAGACACGGTATCTGGAATAACTTTTTGACCAATGTTGTATAACAAAAGCGGTGTTATTTTCATTAGAAAAGCTGGAAAAAATTATGCCAGCTGGCAGTACAGATCTGCACTGGGTGAACAGCTCTCATGCTGGGAGGTTGGAAACCAACTGGAAAAGATGGCCGGATCGACCATTCCCAGGACACCCCCTGATTGTAAAAAATGCCACAAAACATGCATGTCTTCATCAAACATGCACTTATAATTAAGTGATTTGGGGGAAATGCTCGTGGGGTGTCGGAAAGCGTTTTTGTTTTGCAATCCGTAACTTCTGCTTACCTTTATACATGAATACCGCAGCACAGTTCACAAGAAAGTTGATGCAGCCACCGTACTGGCTAGCTACGTGGCTAACGGCCTTGAAGCACGCCTCTCGGTCAGAAACGTCGACCTGGTAAAATTTCGTCTCAAAGCCAGCCGCCTGGAGCTTAGCCTCCAACTGTTTCCCGGCAGCTTGGTCGATGTCGAAGAAGGCAACAAGTGCTCCGTCATTCAAGAATCGTCGCACACATGCACTGCCTATACCACTGGCACCCCCTGTGACTATAGCTACCCGCCCCTTGAGTCTGTCCTTAGTGCTTGCTGCATCCAGGCTAGGTCGAAGAGCTGCCATTTTAAGTCACTCCTACCCTGGTTTTCCTTTTGCGAAATCAAAGGCGAGAAATTGGTGACCTATTTTGGGTTGGCCTGCTGTTGCAATCCACCGTCTTGACGATTGTGTTTTTGTGTACCCTATACCAGAGCCATAGACTGACTTTTCTCTAGATAGTTGCTAACATATATCTCTGCGTTGCTTATTCGTGATATTTATTCCACTGTGCAGAGAATTTGTGCATGGAATTAATTTTATCGCTCAAGCCCCTAGTATTGTTCAGTTTTTTTTTAGTTTGAGAGCGTGTGTCTGTGTGTGTGTGTGTTGGGGGGGGGGGGGAGGTCGGTACGCCATCAAAGCTTAGTAAGATATTGTCGCTGGTTATAATGACCGGCCGGTCATTTTAAACTAAATCGACTTTTATAAATTTAATTAAAAGGTCAAGTGCAGAGAGGTAAAGATAGCTGATTCGATCGTTAGTACGAGAAAACTGCTTATATCCCTTGAAAAATCAATTTTAGCATTTTGCCTTTAAAGAAGTGTCTCTATAAATGCTGTTTTTGACTGGTTTCCCGTACCTAAAAGGGCTGCTAGCTAAATTGCTTTCAGCTTTAGCAGCTTAGGCCTCATTCAGAATAGGGCACTAACTAATGTGGTTTGATATGCAAATGTATTTCTCTTTATTTCATCTGACACACACATGCCCTAGAGCTCAGGGTGATAATTGTGTACAAGACGTAACTTGAGGTTGAGCGCTGATTTTATTGTCGGGCTGGTCGCTGTTTCTTAATAGGCGTGGTGAGAGCCTTATTTATCATTGATTTTATCTATCATTCATTATTTATTTACAAATAGGAGTACTGAAAGTTTTATTAATTATTTATATTTTTATTTTTCTGTATTTTAAATAGGGGTGATGAGTTTTATTAATTTTTATGATTAATTACTTTTTTATAATTATCATTTAAAAAGGTAGTAAGAGTTTTATTTGATACTTTTCACATGACTTTGTATCTTTTTCAAAGTCTTTATCACAGTAAGTTACTAATCATCTTAGTTTAATATGTCCAGAATTGTTCATAGATTTACAATCCATAAATTCCTGTTATCGAGTTCTAACTTTCTACATTTTGAGCTGCTTTTGTAATGAAAATTGAGAAAGGTGAATTTCACTTTGGATCATTTTAGAAAAAAAAAAAAAAGAAATTTAGAATTCCAAAATTGGTTTATGGATGTTCATATTACATGTATAATAATAACTTGATCATTTTAAAAGTGCAAGTTTTTCTAACCACCAGGCAAATCAGCCAAAAAGCGGCAAGGTGGGGTTCTCACAGAATACACTCATTTTGCCCACAGTTAATCACCTTTGTGACCTTAATTTAACTGTAAAATATTAAAGCTTTCCGTTGCGTTATTGTCGAGATACAGCCACATGCATATTGCACTGCCTCGCGTGGCTCCCGTCTCAATTTTCAGCTGTGTGAGTGGTGTATTTTTCACATAAGTTTGCTTCACAAATGTGCATCAAGTGATCAATACATTACTTCGGTCAATACCACAATTGAAAGATGGATATATAATCTTTATAACGACAGAGATTTATATCATAAATCCGTTGCTATGGTTACAAACTACCGAGGTTATTTGAGGTCACTTGATGACTGCCGCAGATACCCACCCTGTCAATAGCCTTATATCTCCACTAGTAGAGCACCTTAGATAATATCACTGATATTTACTGAAAATATGGACAAGGGGCCTACCATTAATTAAAACACTGGCGTGGCCTTTTCCCTACAAATTTTGCAACAGCGACGCAAATTCTTCTATTTTCTGGCTACATTATCGTAAAACATTTTTGCTTCCCACAGTTTCGATTTGCATTTAAGAATGTTTAAGTTAATTTCAACGTTAGTTAGGGACTAATTAACTGAAATAGTCTTCTGTAGTTTTTATTTATTGATTCCTGGATATTAAGTATATGCTAAGTTCAAATACGGGGGTAAACATGCATTCGAAACTAAATTCGTGTAGGCGGCCATGACAGTTTCAAGTAGCAGTGGTGGAAAACGTGCGATGAATGCACTGCAGATTTTCCGAATTTCAAGCAGCAAAGCGCATACTTTGTTGTTCTGTAGACCGTTACAAAGACGGAAAGGTTGTGCGATACTCAGGAGATCCGACTAAGATGATTGGGGTCACCTCCCGATGCTAAAAGTTACATGCAGAGTGAGAGGCTTATGAGAGGCAGTGTCATCATCAGAGGAAATGGAGAGTGAGCTCGACTCAGTCGTGTGTCCAGCGCATCGTCACATGCTGTGGATCTTTTGGGGAGCTGCAAGAACACGTCAACTACTTCTTCGGACCAAGTTATTATTGTAGGACTTTCCTTGGTCGGACCAAGCGGGAGCTTTCATGCACAGTGTATCCAAATTTTTTATCAAGACGAAGCCAAGATATTCAGTTCGTTGGGCCCAGGTAATTAAAAAGGTGACATTCGTCACATTTTTATAATTAATTAACACACCGAATTCCTATACAGACAGAAGGTTGATAATGGTATGATACCTGTGTTGTTTGAATTAAATATGCATAGTAATTAGACAAGTGAAGCTAAGTCATCATCTAAATACTGCTATCTCTGACCCTCAGAACCACAGCAAATTTGTTATTACGTAAATTGAAAAGAGCTTATGTTTTGTACTGTACATGTTAGCAGTGTAAACTTTTTTGTTTGTATGAGCAACAAGTTACAGAACCCTCACAAATAAAAAATACTGCTTTTGTAGATCATTGCTAGTGATTAAAAGAGTAAAAATCATATCACAATTACATGAATAATATTTTGTATATTATATTATATATATATATATATATATATATATATATATATATATATATATATATATATATATATATATATATATATATGAAATAAAGCTTAGTTGTAGCCTAAAATGGGGTTTCATGGTAAATTTTGTTGGTTGAAAATTAAAACCATTTAGTAGATTAAAAAATACATTTTTGTTGTTATTTTAGCTAGAAGATGTTTGGAGACTGGTCAGAAAGAGCAGCCAGGAATCAGATATATGGCAAAGAAAATAAAGTGATTAATCCAAGCACCCGAAAAAGAAGTTTTGTGAAGAGGATTGACTTACTACCCAACAGACTAAAATGTATTTTTGATGTTTATCTACTTTGAATAAGTATTTGTATCTACAGTGGAAGGACACCAATGACCCGACAGATAGCTAAAGTCAGCCATGATGATCCAAGCAAGTAGCAAGGAGATCCCCCATAAGGAAGTAATGTCATTTATGGGAGCTTCATTAAATGATGAAAACTAACACTTTTCGCTCACCTTTTTTAACAAGGAGCTATCAGACATGAATATTTGCCCCAGAAACGTGTCCCGGACCTCTGGCCGCTTAGGTGTTGAGTCCCATGATAAATGTTCAGAGTTCTTTTTTTTTTTTTTTTTTTGAAACCTAGGATCATGTCTGCTTTTTTCTGTTTCATTTTACTGAAGATATCCGTGAATGCCACCTTTAAATGGGATAAGATCTTACTGAGATATTGATATTGAATATCATATTTTCATTCCTTGGAGCAAAAGATCAGTTTGACTTATATATTTGAAAGCAGCAATATATGTTCCTGGTCCTGAGTAGTGCAAAATAATCCATGAATTACACCATTACATAAGTTCAACTTATTTCTTCATTCTCCTCAGGAAGGGGATTCAGTTGGATAATATAGATTTGCATTACTTTGATGTTTTTGTAGAATGAAAATCAAGTGTACTTTTTTTTTTAAACATTCACTTAAATCTGGAGTTAAAACTTTGTCGGTGTCTTATTCAGTTAAGGGTGACAGGAGTAGTCTTGAATGGCAGTTACAATGCCCTCCACCCATTTATTAAGTTATTGGTAATAAGTATTTTCCAGTTTGAAGATTTGAATTGTTTGCTACACTTCCAGATAATTTGCTTATTTATACTTAAACTTTAAAGATCCAATAAAGAGATGATTATGCATTATGAAACATTGTTGATTGATTAAAAGCTGTGTGTGTGATTGGTGCCCACTTGTGTCCAATAATGTTGAAGTAGTAGATCAAAAGAAATGTTAAAGGAATACAGTTTTCTTTATATGATTAAATGTAAGAAAAATGTGGGTTGTTTGTCGTTTTATTTTCTGATTAATTAAATTTATTAGACTAAAAATATTTTTAATTAATTTTGTAAGCTATAGTATTACAGGGAATACCATTCCCAGGTGTACAATCGAGATGGAAGCTATTGAGCAAAGGGTAAAAACTTGAGGCCACGTAGCAGGTTGAAAAGGTTTTATGTCTTGACCAAAGCTACATAAATTTCGATCACAAGTCGTCAAAATATGAATATGACGGTTTAAATCCCAAAGGTAGGCTCTGTTATAGGGCAATTGCCTATTCTTGTAAAACTATTGTTCAATTCTGCCGTGATTAGAGTAATTGAGCAGGTATTACTGGCCAAGACAAGAGCAACACCCATCCAAATTTTACAATTTTCGGACATTTTAATATTAAAATATATCGCCAACAAAAGAAAAGGCCACGAGGATCTCCTTTGTACTTTATATTTTTAATGTTCCTTTACAAACCCATACAGGTTTGACAGCCATAGGACCTCTACTAGTGGGTATATGACCCTCTGAAAATCGCCATGCGTAAACTTAGTTTTGGGGGGTGGGGTAAAAAAAGTGGGTACAGTGTGGGCAAGGTGGGTTATATTTTTAGTTTGAATGTCTTTGGGGGAAGAATATTGATCAACAAAATACATCATACATGTACATAGTAAATATATTACTAGATAAGAGTATAATAAGCATATATATGAGTGACGTGTATGATAACTGAAAATCTGCTTCGAAAGCTGGAAAAACAGAAAATTGGGCATAAATCCCCTGAAATACAGTTTTATGGCATAACATTTGGCAGAAGTTAAAAGGGTCCTCAGGCAAGTATTTCAGCCCAATAAGGTCAAATTCTGTGAACCCCCACCTTGCCGCACTTGTCTGGTGCTTAAAAAAACTGGCACTTAAGTTAACAAACTGTCTTTTATCACTTGTTTGATATTTTGGCCTCTTGAGGCAAACGGCTCAGCGTGTGGGGGGGTGCAAGCGCCGATTGCTCAAGTCATGCCAACAATGCGCATGTGCCGGTAGCCGGAAACAAAGAAAAATGAAAGCCCCCAGCGAAGTAAACAAAAATGTACACAGTTATAGTTAGTCTGACTGATTAACGTGTTCACCATTTTCCATTCTTTCAATAAAAAATTAATATGTAATGCTCCTTAATCACATGATCCCACATTTCGCGGTGCGTTCGATAGGGGCAGGTCGGTGTGGCAGGAGTGCACGTCCTAGTAACGCAAGTCCGCCCGGACACTAAGTCCTGGGAATGCAAGTCCTAGGGCATGCATTGCTAGGAATGGAAGTCCTAGGACATACGTTACTAGGATTCAATGTCCGTAGGACGAAGGCTCCTAAGTAATGCAAGTCCCACATGTACGTGTAGTAATGCACGTCCTAATGGGACGTGCGTTCCTAACATTTTAGTAACCCATGTCCTATATAGTTTACACCAATAAATGACATGAATAAATAGATATAGAGACATACTAGTTTTAAAGATATAATAAACGTTTGCTTTATTCTATTTATATGACATTTTATCTTTATATTTTACAATGTTTTCCGATAGGCAGTTCATATGCATATTAATGAAGAAACAAAAACAATTTATTTATTTCATGTGTATTTTTCATCTAGTAAACGCACATTTTGACGTGTTAACTAATGCATATTTTTGGCCTACTCCTCCCTCACTGTACAATATGTATGAGCCTGGTTTGCCCGATATTTTTTTTTAACAAAATAAGGCACCATCCAAAGGCATCCCTTTTCATCCTTTGAGGTATATGTACAGTGTATATTATTTCATGTCCTTTTTTACTGGGGTGTACCATTTGTGTTTTGCGTCGAAATTCTTATTTTCTCTCACTCTCTCTCTTTTTCAAAACCTTATTCCTAAGGGAAAAATCACTTTACACAAAACGCGGGATCTCCGTTCTTAGATTTATTTTTCGGTTTACAATCGCTGAAATTAAAAAAAAAACCTAATGCTCGATGGAAATTTGCTCTTGGAAAGTATTTGCTGAGATTTAAGACAAATCAAGACAGTTTAGAAATTGAAAATTGCAATATATGTATATAATGTTCTGTAATAACCCTTTGCTATTTTGGTGCTTTGCCACTTAAAAGACAAAACAAAAAAGTTGTAAATGTAATGAGCACGGAATTTCGAACACATATTAGACATTAAAAAGATCATTAAACATTTTGCTACAAGTAATAAATAGGGGGAAGGTCATGTCAAAGATAGGTCTCGAACCCATAGATGCAACAGAGCGATTCATGAATTCTTACCTTGTGGTCTTGCACGTTAACCACCACAGACGAGTTGAAGTTGCAAAACTCTAATTTTTTGCCTGACATATGGCTCACCAGGATTTCATATACATTTATAGTTTTATCATTTAATAGTATTATTGGCTAAGGATATGACTTTCAAGTGGCCGGACTTTATTACTGTCATAGGTGTAACAGGAATAAAAGTCCGACAGCAATACAAGTCCTACCTACTCTAATTATGAGCCAGGAACTTAAGTCCCTGTAGGACTACTATTCCCAGGTACATGTAATGTTAGTCCTACAGACAACCATTACCAGGAACCGAGGTCCGAAGGGACTTGGATTACTTGGATTACTGTTACACCGGGAGGCACCTCTGCTGAACAGAGAGCGCATTGGGGAGCTGAGGAGCGCGAGCATCTGGCGCAGCGCAAGTGGCGCGCGCCACTTGCGAGCCTCACCGGTGTGACTGAATTGCGCAATATACCGCAATACAGCGCAACACAGTGCAATGCACTTGAAAAATCAAATCCAGTTGCAATTACACAAAAGAAATGACCATTCCCAGCAAAATAGGGTGATATAAAAACAACCTATATTACTAAGCAAGTTATATCGATGATATAACTTAACAAATCATCAAATCTTTTATATTGTCCAGTTGGCAGCCATGTTGGCGAGTGGCTCTTCTTGGATACATTACTGGCCAAGAAGAGCTACTCGCCAACACGGCGGCTGACCAAACAATGAAAAAATTGTGCCGATTTGTCAAGTTGTATCAGCAATATTAATTACTATGTACCATATTTTGCTTTTATATCACCCTATTTTATTTGAGATTACCCTTTCTTGTGTTTACTTGCAACTGGACTTGTGTTATCAAGTGTATTGCGCTGTGTTGCGCTGTATTGCAGTGTATTGTATAAAGCCATCAAGGAAAAGAAAGTATGTTAATAATGCATAAAGTTTTATCAATAGTAATATTAAAAACTTAAAATGATAAATACTATGAAAAAACAATATGAAATGACCTAGTATTAAGCATAAATTTTATTTTCTTTAGTCCATTAAACACCAATGGGCACTTCTGTATACAATCCCAAATTGCAAAATAAGTGACTGTCAAAATTTGAAGACATTATAAATGTATTTCTGTTAGAAGTCAAAACTTAGTTGTATAATACCAAACTGATCATATCACTTCCTTTAGGAAAGGTAGACTCACTGACCTTTTAGAAAGTAAAAATGTGAAATGATTCTACTGAATTTGTAATTTTTTAAAATAAATATCAAGAATTATGTATTTATACTGTTCCAGGGAGGCTAACAGGCGCTGATCCGTTTGTACCAGAGATAAAGAAACATGTCGTTGGAGAGGTCAAATAAAAGGAATATTTTTAAATATTAACTATAATTAAAATTATATCCTTATTTATGTAACGTTCTAAGACTGTGTGTATTTTACTTGGAAAAACGGGAATCATATGCAACCAGTCAGGTGGCTTTTGAAGCTCATGTATTGGACTCTGTTTCAATATTTTAAAGATAATTTTTACCTTTTTTATATTTGCTCCCAAAGTCGTATTTTTTATGTCTAAATATTCATCATAGCTTCGTATCTCACCCAACTAGAAAACCCATCAAATGATGTTGATAGCTTCTTTTGGAATGTCAGAAACAAGGATGCTTGGTTTAGAAGTTAATTGGAATTGGTTGAAAAGATCCAAACCGAATTCAGGACTAGTTGTGCAACGTGTCACGAGTTTAAACATTGTTGGTATTTTTTTTCTTAAGTGAAAATTACATTTGTTACAAAAAAAAAGGCAGCAAAGCTGTCAAATGTACAGACAAAAAGCAGAAAATAACAATGCACAAAATAGGTTACTGTCAATTCTGATTCAAAAGTACATTATGCTTAACTGAAAATTCAACATCAAATTTCATTTATGATCAACAGGTAATATCGATGTAAGTAAAATGTGTAACAAGCATAAGGCTTCAGGCCCATGGGAGTTCAAGTTCACACTTTGAAAATGCCAGAATGAGAAAAATGAAAATTTCACACAAAATTGCATAAATTCAATAATAAATGATAACGCAATTGAGCTGGCTTTCTAATTTGAACTGCATGCCAATCCTAAAATTCATACTTGTAAGTTAAAAATTATAAGTAACACTGTTTTTTATATTGTTTGTAGTAGCAGTGCAAAAAGATTTTTGTCAATTTTGATGTAACATTACATAATAAATTACAGAATAATTATCACCAATTTGGATTACTGACTATAAATAGCATGGACATGTAGAAAATTTGATTACCTTTCGGCTTCATGTCCATGGGAGCTCCGAGTCCCACAATGAATATGCCAAAACGATAATAATGAATATTTCATAAAATGTATAACTTCCAGAGAAAGAAGCCAATTAGACTGCTTTTCCAACTCAGGCTGCATTTTAGTCCTGTGTTTCTTTTTTGAAAGTTTGGCAGTCATAAGTAACACGGTTTTCCCATAATGGTCATCATGGCAGCACACCAAAAATTTTGTTTTCTTCTATTTTGATGCAACATTACATAATGCTTAACAGCATAATGACCATCAATTTTTAATAATAAAATAAACATATCATGGGTTTTCAGAAAATGTGACTAGCATGGGTCTTCAAGTCCGTGGAGGTTCTAAGTCACACCTTGAAAATGCCAATATGTGAAAAATTTAATTTTCACAAAAAAACTGTTTAATTGCCAGAAAAATTTACCAAACAAACTTCATTGCCTACTGAAGCTGTATTTTAGTCCCATGTTTCTTTCCTGTAAGTTTGAGGACAGTCAGTGACATGGTTTTCCTTAAATGGTCATCATGGGAGCAGTGCCCAAAATAGGGGTTTCTTCAAATTTTGATGCAATATTACATAATGTTTAACAGCATAATGACCATCAATTTTTAATAATAAAATATTAGTATCATGGATATTCAGAAAATGTGACTAGCAAAGGTCTTCAGGCCCATGGAACTTCAAAGTCACACCTTGAAAATGCCAAAATGTAAACAAGACAGCACTGTTCTGAATGGGTTTATTTCCATTTTTAACACTTTTTTAACATAAAACAAAGTAAACAGTTTACTGTCTTTTTTACATGTTCAACTAAGAAAATTGATGGGATGGGAAAAATATCAATAGAACAGTGTTAAATGTCCAATTTTCTCCATTCTGGGATTCTGAACATAGTGGATGATTGAATCTGACAAACTGCAATGATATGATTTTATTTCCATTGTTGACACTTAATTACACAATACACGATAACACGTTTACCATCATTTTTACAAAATCAACTAACAATGTTGTAAAGATGCAGGAAATGTCAAACAAACACTTTTACGTATCTTATTAGTTCAATAATGAGACTGTTAACATGCCTAAGAATTGAATCTGAGGAAATGTGAAAAAACAGCATAACTTCTAAAATAATGGCCTGATTATGCTGATTTTCGAACTCAATCTACGTTTTAGTAAGATTGACCACTCCTGTGAGTATAATGACAATTGGCTTATCTGTCTTTCTTATATTGTGTTATCAGTGTTCCATATATGCTGAAAAAAGTGAAAAAAAAAAACAGCATAACTTCCATAAAAGTGGCCCGATCATGCTGGTTTTCGAACTTGACCTGCGTATTATGAATATTCATCAGTTCTATAAGTTTCAAGCCAAAAAAGTAAAGCGGTTTTTCACTTATCGTGTTATCAGTGTTGCATATATGCTGAAAAGTGAAAAAACAGCATAACTTCCCTAAAAATGGCCCGATCATTCTGATTTTCGAACTTGACCTGCGTATTATGAATATTCATACGTTCTGTAAGTTTGAATACAAAAAGTAAAACGGTATTCCACTTATCGTGTTATCGCTGAGTGCACGGCGCCGGCGACGACAGACGCAGGTGACAGCTATATGTACAGACTGCGTCTGTACATTAAAAAAACTATACATAATACAGAATATCTTTGACCATTGTCAAAGACATAGGGAACATAACGTCATCAACATAACTAAAAAAGTTACGGACCGATTTTGATGAAATATTCAGGAACTGACGGAAATGGGCCAAGGAAAAGATGATCAGTTTTTAGTGGTGATCTTTGGCGGAGGTCAGCGCTCTCGGAGTGCTTTTCTAGTTTTAATATAGGATAATCTGTGAACTATCCTTTGGAGGGCTTATGCAACAACAAATGGTCTGGATAAAGCATTTAATACAACTATCAAAAAGTGTTAATCTCTGAAATACTAGGTGACAGTATAAACACCTCAAAGAGACTGTAAAATGTCATTGCTACTATTATTACCTCCGCCAAGGAGGTTATGTTTTCACCTCTGTTTGTCTGTCTGTCATCAACATTATTCAAAAAGTTTTGGACCGATTTTGATGAAATTTTTAGGAACTGTCAGAGGTGGACCAAGAAACAGATCATTAGTTTTTGAAGGCGATCCGTATCAATAATCAGTAATCAAAAATATCGAAAATTTAGGGGTGAAACGGCATTAGATGGAGACTTTACTGCCTTGGCGGAGGTCTGCGCTCTCTGAGTGCTTTTCTAGTTATTACTGGTATTATTTAGCATTTTTACTTTTACACACATCTCAATACACAGCATGGTTCAATTAACAATAAGATACAATACGAAAAAGATGTTTACTATTGGTTGTAAAGGTATGAATGGAGAGAGTATAATTGATTATTTAAAATGAATCCAATACGTATCGTGTGAAGCATTAAACATAGAAGGACCAGTTATCTGATTGGCGTTTTTCTATTCATTTTCTACCAACTATTTAATTTCATGGTGTCGCGAGTTGATACTCCCCTATTTTCTAAAATGGAAGGGCAATGGGCACGTGGTCGGAACCATTTGGGGCATTGGATAGTTAAACTTTGCTTAGTTCTAAATGAAGGACAGGTGCAGCATCTACTTTGGGATCGTGCCAGTGAACTTGGCTCCGTCTTTCCCATGCCTTTCAGGGCCTACTGCCGTGAACCCGCCATCTACCGGGAGATCGGCGCCCGTGATGAAGGATGCGTCTTTGCTGCAGAGGAAGGCAATGGCGGCGGCAACTTCTGAGCATGCTCCGATACGGTTCATCATGTGACATCCCTCGAACCACCTCTTTTGGTCTTCATCGCCTGCGAAGAAGTTTGCGAGCTGAAATATGAATGATATCAGTTTGGCAGTGTTTTAATTCTTTCTTTTGCTCCGCACTGCCTTTAATATGGATTTTGATTATCAGCATTAAAACCATGACTTTCTCTCTTCAGCTCATCTTATTAAGCATTTCTTCAATCAAATTTCAAGATATCAGTGAATCTTCTGATAACCCCCCTCTCTCTCTCTCTCTCTCACACAACACACACACACACACACACACACTTACCGCTGCTGTATTTATGGATCCCGGTGACACGGAGTTCACCCGAATGTCATCTTTGGCCAAGTCCAGTGCCATACACCGGGTCAGCTCCAGCACGGCACCTTTACTGGTACAGTACGTCCACTTACTGACCGATGCCACGTGGCTGAGGTTACTGGCTATATTGACGACTGATCTGGCGTCAGGTTCGGCTGTGTTGATGAAATATTAGTGAAATATTGCTTAAGTACTGTACGGATTGCAAAAATATTGACAAACTATGATCAATTTCAGATATGGAGATTGAAGGAATGTTTACTTTTTAATTTTGTTCGATGGAGAGAATTTGTTTTCAAATTGGAGTAAAGGCCCCTTATCAGTGGACGGCGTCCTTTCTGCGCTCAATACCCCGGTCACACCTACACTGACGCGCTAAAAAAAAATTGGCAACTGTGGCAATTTTGGCATTCGTCAAACGCGCCGGACGAGAGTTATGCATTCGTTTTTAATCGTTGCCGCTCTCTCTTGTGCGTCTGAATTTGTGTGTCATGTGTGGTCAGTACGCTTAACTCTCGTTCTCTGTGCGATTGTTTTGAACATACCCAAAACTGCGGTGACCATGGCGCCTGTGCGATCTTAGCGATGCCCGTGCGTTCATTGATCGTTCAATGGCGACCTGGTCAGTTTAATGGTCGCAGCAAAGGACGCAGAAAGGACGCCGTCCAGTGCAAAGGGGGTTTCAAGAAAGGACTTGCTGCACGATGTAGATTTTGCTGTTATTACGGTGGAAAGCAAGGATTCATGCTCATACACGTACAAGGTGGTGATAGAGGGGAGAGAGAGAGAAAGAGAGAGAGAGATGGAGAGGAGGAGAGAGAGAGAGAGAGAGAGGAGAAGGGGGACAAAGAGAACGAGAGATGTGTATTTTACCTGTCTTCATGTGAGGAAAGCAGGCCTGTACCATATTCGAGTATCCAGCCACATTCACACTCATAACTTGTGCCCAGTCGGACGTGTCGGCATCTAGAGCTGTGAAACAAAGACGAACGTTGATTTTATGTTGAGAACCGAGGGGAGAGAGCAGGGATATCAGCCCTCCCCCCCTGGCCAGCCCGACCCATCACCCATCCCACAGCAGCATACACAATGTTTTTTTTTCTGATTTTGTTTTATGTAGATGCAACGCGAGAGTTTCGTTTTGTACGTCGCGTGCTCTTGCGCTGTGAATTTGAAGGCGAAAAAAGGGATGGTTACGACTAAGTGTTCATGCATTATGGACAGTGCGAGTTAAGTTTTAAATTGTCTCACGTTCCCACTTTACGTCAGATGTATGGAGGTCTATGCGGGGGTATTCAGTGGTTCCGTTCACCCAAATATTATTTAATCAGGTCATTGCCAGCTGGTAGGTTTTGATATCGTGCCGTAGACGCATGTAGGCAAGCCATGTACTGGGAAATATAACAAAGGCGGTGTTCTTTTCATTAGAAAAGCTGGAAAAATTATGCCAGCTAGCAGAAGAGATCTGCACTGGGTAAACAGCTGGGAGATTAGAAACCAACTGGGACAGATGACCGGATCGACCATTCATAGTCCACCCCCTGATTGTAAAAAAAAATGCCCCAAAACATGCTATCTTTATCAAACATTCACTTTTAAATGATTTAAATGCAATACTCGTGGTTTGTCGGAAAGAGATTTTTGCAATCCATAACTTCTACTTGCCTTTAAATATGAATACAGCAGCACTGTTCACAAGAAAGTTGATGCAGCCACCGTACTGGCTAGCTACGTGGCTAACGGCCTTGAAGCACGCCTCTCGGTCGGAAACGTCGACCTGGTAAAATTTCGTCTCAAAGCCAGCCGCCTGGAGCTCAGCCTCCAACTGTTTCCCGGCAACTTGGTCGATGTCGAAGAAGGCAACAAGTGCTCCGTCATTCAAGAATCGTCGCACACATGCACTGCCTATGCCACTGGCACCCCCTGTGACTATAGCTACCCGCCCCTTGAGTCTGTCCTTAGTGCTTGCTGCATCCAGGCTAGGTTGAAGAGCTGCCATTTTAAGTCACTCCTGACCTGGTTTTCCTTTTTGCAAAATCAAAGGCGAAGAATAAGGGGTACCGGAGGAGATTAGCATTGGTTAGAATTGTGCTGGAAGTGTAGTGGTGTAAGACGTAAAGCTGAGTGGTCATTTTTAGCTGGAGGTGAATGGGAATGAATACGTGGGCTTGGAGAAAAAAGCAATTTTTCTAACAACACGATAAGATAACATTTTATCTTAATGCATTTGGGGCAGAGAATACTTGTAGAAATAAGAGGCACATGAGATGAAAACGTGACACGGAAATTGAAGGTGCAAAATCGTGCTTTATTTGCAGTCAATTTGTTTTGAAATACATGCTGCATCGACCACCAGCGCGTGAAAGAGCGTAAAGGGAAAATAATTCCCGGGAGGCTATAAATCGTTGTCATGTGGAATTTTGGCATTTATATAATCTGATATGTCCATATCTAAGTATTTTTTTTGGTGTTTTTTGATGTTTTAGGGTCTTTCAAGGACCTTGTGAAAACCAGGAAGTTGTTCGCAACTGAGTCAAACCAATCCGTAACTGCTGTGCAAAGATATATCTATTTTTAAATATTTTGACGAATTTTTAGATCTTTATATGTCCATCTGACATGATATTCCACACATATGATCACATTAATACACCTTTTACACCGGGGTAGCCACTAATCAGTGACAAATGCCTATATTATGTCTACAAGTAGGCCTATTCTCTGCCCAAATTGCGTAAAGAAGAAATGTTATCTTACCACTTTGTTTGAAAAACTGCTTCTTCCTCCGAGTCCTCGTCTTCTCTCCCATTCACCTCCAGCTAAAAAGACCACTCAGCTTTACGTCTTACACCACTTGATGTTACACTTCCGGCACAATTCTGACCAATGCTGATCTTCTCCGGTACTTCTTATTGGTGACCTATTTTGTGTTGGGCCCCGTTGCGGGCCACCGTTACGACGATTGTGTTTTTGTGTAGGCCTACCCTTTACCAGGCCCATAGATTGACTTTTCTTTAGATATTTGCTAATGAGGGACAGACGGTCATCCGGGCACTTTGCCTTAGCAACTGGCATTCTCCCCTGATCCTGTTATCTCTTATCTCCTTCGAGGCGTTATGACCGGGGTAATTTCCGTATGATGCTGCCTCGCTTTAGGAGAAACGGGCAATCCAGAGTTTCATTTGTTTCGTTGATATCAAATAAGAAATTAAAAAAGTGATGGTAAATATTTATTTATTATCCTCTTTCCCTCTCCTCAAGCTGTGAGTAAGCGTAATGGAAACCAGATGTGAGGAGTGACAAGCCCTCGAGTGCCCATGCAGACTCCTAGCCCCACGCCTAGGGTGGACCCCCCTCCCTTTAAATAACATGTACTCACCCCTGTGCCCCTCCCCCCATTCAAAGAATCATGGATCCGCCCCTAGAGATATAAACTATATAGAAAAAATAATAAAACAGCACATCTAACAGGACCCTGGACTCTATTCATTCAAAATATATTACCATCATAAACAACATAAAGGCAATAATTTCAGAATAAAATAAAACAATGTTGAACAGATATTTTAATTCTCCCGAATCTAACTGATACCACATGAATGGAGAAGCCATTACAGAAAGCGAACGCAGGAATTAAAAGGCATTTATGTCCCCCCCCCCTGCTTCTTCACACATCTCTCTCTCTCTCTCTCTGACACCCTTTTAATATAGGATTATCTCTGAACTGTCTTTTGAAGAGCTTGAGCAACAACATAGGGTCTAGATAAAGCCTAAATACAACTATCAAAAAGCGTAAATCTCTGAAATACTAGGTGACAGTATAAACACCTCAAAGAGACTGTAAAATTTCACGGCTACTATTATTACTATTGGTATTATTTGGCATTTTACTTTAACACATCTCAATACACAGCATGGTTCAATTAACAATAAAATACAGTACGTAAAAGCAGAGCATTATTGGCTGTAAAAGTACATACGTATAGTGAGTGTAAAATTGATTATTTAAAATAAATCCAATAAATATTGTGTGAGGCATTAAATATTAAAGGACCTGATATTTTATTGACGTTTTTCTATCCATTTTCTACCAACTATTTAATTACGTGGTGTCGCAAGATGTTTCACCCCTATTTTCTAAAATGGAAGGGCAATGGGCACGTGGTCGGAACCATTTGGGCCACTGGACAGTGAAACTTGTCCTAGTTCTACAATGTAAGTGAAGGACGGCCGCAGCATCTACTCTGGGATCATGCCCGTAAACTTGGCTCCTTCTTTCCCATGCCTTTCAGGGCCTACTGCCGTGAACCCGCCATCTACCGGGAGTTCGGCGCCCGTGATGAAGGATGCGTCTCTGCTGCAGAGGAAGGCAATGGCGGCGGCAACTTCTGCAACCTCCGATACGGTTCATCATGTGACATCCCTCAAACCACCTCTTTTGGTCTTCATCGCCTGATATGAAGTTTGCGAACTGAAATATGAATGATATTATTTTGGCAGTGTTTTAATTCTTTCTTCTGCTCCGCACTGCTTTAATATGGATTTTGATAATCAGCGTTAAAACCATGAAATTCTCTCTTCAGCTCAACTTATTAAGCATTTGTTCAATCATATTTGAAGATATCTGTAAATTTTCTGATACCCCTCTCTATCCCTCTCTCTCTCTCTCACACACACACACTTACCGCTGCTGTATTTATTGATCCCGGTGACACGGAGTTCACCCGTATGTGATCTTTGGCCAAGTCCAGTGCCATACACCGGGTCAGCTCCAGCACGGCACCTTTACTGGTACAGTACGTCCACTTACTGGCCGATGCCACATGGCTGAGGACACTGGCTATATTGACGATTGATCTGGCGTCAGGTTCGGCTATATTGATAAATTATCAGTGAAATACTGCTTAAGTACTGTACGACCTGCTAAAATATGATTAATTTCAGATATGGAGATCGATGGAATGTTGACTTTTTAACTTTTTTCGATGGAGAGAACTTGTTTTCAAATTGGAGTAAAGGCCCCTTACCAGTGGACGGCGTCCTTTCTGCGTTTCTTCTGCGATCAAAAATTTGGTCAATGCGCTAAATACCCCGGTCACACCTACAAGACGCAAGGTCGACGCTCGACTTTCGTTCTCTGTGCAATCGTTTTGAACATACCCAAAACTGCGGTGACCATGGCGTCTGCGCGATCCAAGCGATGACCGTGCGTTCTTTGAGCGTTCAATGGCGACCTGGCCAGTTTAATGGTCGCACAAAATAAGCAAAAAGGACGCCGTCCAGTGCAAAGGGTGCACGATGTAGATTTTGCTGTTATTACGGTGGACAGCAAGGATTCATGCTCACACTCGCATAAGGTGGAGATAGAGGGGAGAGAGTGGGAGAAAGAGAGAGAGAGAGAGATGCAGAGGATAAGAGAGAGAGAGGAGGAGGACAAAGAGGAGGAGAGATGTGTATTTTACCTGTCTTCATGTGAGGAAAGCAGGCCTGTACCATATTCGAGTATCCAGCCACATTCACACTCATGACTTGTGCCCAGTCGGACGTGTCGGCATCTAGAGCTGGAGAACAAAGACCAACGTTGATTTAATCAAGAAGTTATAAAGTTATTTGATTTAATGTTGAAAACCAAGGGGAGAGAGTAGGGATATCAGCCCCCTCCGGCCAGTCCGACCCATCACCCATCCCACAGCAGCATACACAATGTTTTTTATCTGATTTTGTTTTATGTAGATGCAAGCGAGAGTTGCTCTTGCGCTGTGAATTTGAAGGCGAAAAAAGGGATGGTTACGACTAACATCCCATTTCCATAGATTTTTAGATCGATCTATCCCTGTGGGGAGTCTCACTAGATTGCTGTCAGCTTGGCCGGCTTAAGCGTCTGTCCCGCCTACTAAAAGCTGTAAAGGGGTAATTAACTATGGTGCCCGCTCGGCTGACTGCAATTTAGCGTGAACCCCCAGGGAGTTAGGTCGATCTAAATCTTAATCTTTATATCGAGCTAAATCTCTGGGAAAGCACCCTTAATGTTCATGCATTATGGAGCACAGCGCGAGTTAAGTTTTAAATTGAAATATAACAAAAGGGGTGTTATTTTCGTTAGAAAAGCTGGAAAAATTATGCCAGCTGGCAGAACAGATCTGCACTGGTTGAACAGCTCTCTCGCTGGTAGATTAGAAACCAACAGGGAAAGGTGACCGAATCGACCATTCTCGGCCAACCCCCTGATTGTAAGAAATGCCACAAAACATGCTGTCTTTATTAAACATTCACTTTTAAATTATTTGGGGAAATGCTCGTGGGGTGTCGGAAATCGTTTCCTGCAATCCATAACTTCAACTTACCTTTATATATAAATGCCGCAGCACAGTTCACAAGAAAGTTGATGCAGCCACCGTACTGGTTAGCTACGTGGCTAACGGCCTTGAAGCACGCCTCTCTGTCGGAAACGTCGACCTGGTAAAATTTCGTCTCAAAGCCAGCCGCCCGGAGCTCAGCCTCCAACTGTTTCCCGGCAACTTGGTCGATGTCGAAGAAGGCAACAAGTGCTCCGTCATTCAAGAAGCGTCGTACACATGCACTGCCTATACCACCGGCTCCCCCTGTGACTATAGCTACACGCCCCTTGAGTCTGTCCTTAGTGCTTGCTGCATCCAGGCTAGGTTGAAGAGCTGCCATTTTAAGACACTCCTACCCTGGTTTTCCTTTTTGCAAAGTCGTAGGTGAAGAATTGGTGACCTATTTTGGCCCCCTGTTGCAGGCCACCGTCATGACGATTATGTAATAGATAGACCCCGAGTCAACGAGGGTCAAGTGGCATACACGAGTGCCTATCGTGTATATCGGGCTCGTGGACAGTGGATTATGTAGGAAATAATGCAGTGTCCACGAGCCCGATAATACGAGCGCCAGCGAGGCATGCTATCGTGTATATCGGGCCAGGGGGTAACAGTGCATTATTTGTCACACATACAAAGGGAAATCGTGCGCGTTCCCCACCCAAACCCCCTAACTTTGAATAGAACACGCTGATATCACCGCACATGGGGTGATATCAAAGAATACATACCACGGGGCTGATATCAAAACAAAAGGATTGCAGGGACCGCAATTAGGCGGCAAACGCGGGGAAAGTCCATGTGTGAGATAATACACTGTCACCCGAGCGATATATACCATAATACCTCGAGCGTAAGCGAGTGTATTATTTGACATACATACCGAGAACAAATATAGTCATTTCACCCTAAAACACCCCTAAAACCGAATAAAGTGACCCTATCGCATAGATTTTAGATCGATCTATCCCTGTGGGGAGTCTCACTAGATTACTGTAACCTTAGCCGTCTTAAGCGTCTGTCCCGCATACTAAAAGCTGTAAGGGGTTAACTAACTATGGTGCGCGCTCGGCTGACTGCAATTTAGCTTGAACCCCCAGGAAGTTAGGTCGATCTAAATGTTAATCTCTGGATCGATCTAAATCTCTGGGAATACACCCCTAGAGATGTTATGTGGAATAAACTCGTCCACGTGCGCTGGTCACCTCCCGCCGAATTCTTATGTAATGCTAAATACTTGTCGTGGACGTTCAACTGGCTTGAAAAGTATTTAATCAACCGTCGACACTGACCATGCGCGTCTCAGCTGAGCCACACCTAGCTTGGACTGCTGCGGAAAAAGGTCCCAAGGCAAAGCGTCTACTTTTTAGTGACATTTCTGATAAACAAAGGGCGTCGGACCAGAATATAGTCAAACTAATTTTTCACAAGTGCGAAGGAGAAAGAAATTTACTCTTTGGTGATATTTCTGACAAGGAGGCAGTTTCGGAATATAGTCAAAGTCAGACGGATGTTTATTACAAGTTCACGGGAGTAATAATTCTAGTTAAATTGTTATTTCTGACGAGGCGGTTACGGAATATAGTCAAAATCAAACGGAGGTTTATTTCAAGTCCACAGGAGTAATAATTCTACGTTTTGGTGACATCTTTTACTACGAGACGGTTTCGGAATAGATATGTGCTGGTTATCAGAGCATTCATGTGCTACATGTTATTACAAGTTCAACTTCAAAAGGGGATAGATTTGATTTTTACCGATATATGTCTGATAAAGAGGAAGAATGAACACCTTAAAAACAAAAGGTAAATCACACAACGCTCGTTAAAAAGTTATAGATTTACAAATAATTTGTATGGACGCGTGGCTTAACTGTAACCTAATTCCCGTTTTCAAACCATACCCATATGATATGACTTACTGTAATAAAATTATCAAGAATAATTGTTAAACGTCAAAAGTTTGTTAATTTTTTAAGAGTGTGAGAGATTTTAAATTTGTCAACTGGTAGGTATATAACGCAAGTAAAGTCACTATTCTCTTGATGCCAAGAAGGTCACATGATCACTGTCTTCGGCTTTCAGCATTTAAGATACCTCGACTGATTTAACCAAGATGCAGTCGTGAAATTCTAGACTACGTCGAGGTTAAATCCGAGTTTTCCGAATGACGCTACGCAGAAATGTCGAGTGAAGCGAGATATTTTTGGGTAGCGGCTCGAGGTTGCCCTCGACCTTCACTCATATCGCATATCATATCAGCATATCGCCATGGTCATATAAGGGACCGTTCACATGAAAAATCTATTTTCTAAAAATCTAAAAATCTATTGGCGGCATCTTGTGATCACGGTCTGTGCCCTGAATACCCCTTGGCGTAATTACTGGTAGCGCGAGCGAATTACTTCCAAAGTTGTAATTAATTCTCGGCTGCGCTCGGAGGAGATTCTCATGAAGCCAAGACTCGATACAAAATGAAGTTAAACCTGGTTGGGATCGATCAGTGCCCCTTCAAAGAACCTGCTGACAAGTGGACTAATGATATGAAGGAGTGCCCAGCTACATATAATGGAGATATATATCATTATTTGATCAAATCTCCTCGTAAGTAAAAATATTTGAGTCAATATGGAGATGTCCATTGTTGTTTCATATAGGCTGAAATAAGCTGAAAGTGTCTTCATGAAAACGACCTCAGCCTGCCTTTATTTTCCAAGTGTTAATAGAACGTGTTAGTGTCCAGTTTTAGATATGATTAAAAAATTAAACCAGGTTCAGAAGATCATGTCAGCTTACATTTATTCAAGCAGTGGAACACCTTTACAATTTTCGCATCTACTTAATCATAAGATTTTATATATTGCTTTTTTCATCTATTTGACAGGTCTGTATTCCGCAGAAGCAATGGAAAACTATAAGTCTTTGGATGAACATGTTTTTTCGTCTGTGGCTGGGTACAGACTGTGTATCATTGCAAGACGAGTAGAGGGGATTTTATTCTTAAAGCAGATGTGAAACCTTCATGGCGTGTGACAGAGGAGCCACATCACCCACGGGTGGCCTTGAGCAAAGATGGCAAAGTAATTACTGCACACTGCGATTGCATGGCAGGGTAATTATCTTTTTCAGTTGTGATTCTTGTTGTACATATAAGTAGTTTAAATCCTATTATGTGCAATGCTCTTTTTAGCCTTTAAAACATGAAATATTGAAAATAAAATTTAGATGGTTATGCAATTACACCTTCCCCTGTCTGGAGAGAAACTTGTACAAATTATGAACATTTGCTCTCTTTTTTTAGATTGGGAGAGACATGTTCTCACATTGGAGCGGTGCTGTATAAAGTGGAAGCCGCAGTGAGACTAGGTTACACAACCTCTGCCTGAACTGATTTGCCATGTCAGTGGAATGAACGCTATGTTAAGGATGTTGAACTGGCCCCACTGCATCTATAAAGTACTACAGTGAAAAAGCTAAGAGAAAGCTGAGGGAGAGCACAAGAGTCCACAGGGAATCGCCGCGGCCAGCCACTTATGAGGAACAGCACAGTCAATAAGACATCTAGGGACTACTACTGTAGTCGAACTTAGTGCTTGGAGCGAGCACAATGAGGCCTTTATAGAAGAAAATTCTGAAGATTTTGCCCCTGTTACCACGGTTCCAGACAATCTGAGAACTCTCTACAAGGAACAATACACGACCCTTAGCAAGGAAGATATGGTTGATGTGTGTAATGACATTTATGCTAAACATGATATAACACCTGAGGAAATTAAAAGTGTGGGGGAGACAACAAGGTTGCAATCCTCATCCTCAGCCTGGCATGAAATAAGGACTGGCAGAATAACTGCATCTATTGCTGGTGACGTTATGCAAACAAGTGTTTCCAAGCCGTCCTCTACACTGCGCTCACGCTCACGGTAGTTAATTACCCCCTTAGAGCTTGTAGTGGGCGGGACGGACATTTAAGCCCGATTATCTGACAGTAATCTAGTGAGACTTCCCACGGGGATAGATCGATCTAAAATATATAGGAATGCGCCCTTAGAGTACCTGCTGTTGAGTGGGGGAGAGAGAATGAGGGGAATGCGTATGAACTGTACAGGCATGTTGTTCAGGAAGACCCGCACAGGCCCATCAAGCTGTGCCCATCAGGAAGAGTGTATGTGGCAGACCATGTTGGGCTTCAACATTCTGAGGCCCATTTAACAGAGTCAGGCTTACTGCATTCACCACAAAAACCACATTTTGGTGCATCACCAGATGGCATCATCACATGTTCATGTTGCGGACTTGGTGTTCTTGAGGTAAAATGCCCTTTCAACTGCCGTGAGAAAACAATGGAGGACAACATTCAAGGAGAATTTTTTGTCAAGATGATTCATTTTCTCTCAAAAAGAAACACAAGTACTATGCCCAAGTACAGCTTCAGATGTAGTACGTGGCTAATGCCCAGTATGTTGACCTCGTTGTTTGGATCCCTGTGGATTGTGCCTGTGATTACGAGGGTAATAAGGGATGGCAACCAAACTGGATACTTTTAGGCTCTATTGTGTCCTGCCGGAATTGTTGACCCGTCAGTTGGAAAATGCTTCGGCGAATAGTCAATCGTCAACTGTGGGCAACAATTCCAAGTCTTATTCCAAGGCATTTCGGCAGTGTTCTTTCTTCTGCTCCGCACTGCCTTTAATATGGATTTTGATAATCAGCGTTAAAACTATGACATTCTCTCTTCAGCTCAAATCTTTCATCATTTCTTCAATCAAATTTGTCGATATCAGCGAATCTTCTGATACCCCCCCCCCCTCTCTCTCTCACACACACACACACACACACACACACACACAAACACACACTTACCGCTGCCGTATTTATGACTCCCGGTGACACGGAGTTCACCCGGATGTCATCTTTGGCCTAGTCCAGTGCCATACACCGAGTCAGCTCCAGCACAGCACCTTTACTGGTCGAGTGCGTCCTCTTACAGGCCGATGCCACGTGGCCGACCATACTGGCTATATTGACGACTGATCTGGCGTCAGGTTCGGCTGTGTTGGTGAAATATCAGTGAAGTATTGATGAAATATTAATATTACTGCTCAATTTTGACAAAATATGATAAATATTTGGAGATTGATTGCATGTTGGCATTTTAACTTTGTCCGATGAACAAAATTTAGTCTAATTGGAGAAAAGACTGAATTTGAAAGAAAGTCGGTATAAATTACGATGCTGATTTTGCTGATGTTTTGTTGTTTAGGTGGATAGACACAGGCAGATGAAACAAACACTTATGAACTCGTTATTTAAAAAGAGGGGAGACACAAAGACATATGCACACACTTTCACAGAGTGGCAAGAGATGTGCGTCCCTAAATTGCGTTATACACCCTAATACAGCGCAATGCACTTGGAAAAAAGAAAAAGCAGTCGCAAGCAAACACAGGATATGGTCTTTCACAACGTACATAAGCATAATTTATAAATAGTTAATTAATATCGTTGATGCAACTATACAAATCAGCAAAATTTGTTAATCATCGGGTCCGCCGCCATGTTGGCGAGTGGCTCTCCTTGGCCGGTGCCATGTACCAGAAAGTCCTCCATGACAGAAGACTCCGATTCCCATTACTTTGTACAGGTGTCCGCCGCCATGTTGGCGAGTGGCTCTCCTTGGCCGGTGTCATGTACCAGAAAGTCTCCCATGACAGAAGACTCTGCTTTTGTACAGGTGAGCCTCGCCCTAGATTTTGACCCATTTAGGTCAGACTAACCCTAACCATTATAACTATATGGAGGGCGGACCCTCAGTTTCATGACACCGGTATTATTGGATGAAGAAAGAGAGGGAGAGAAAGAGATGGAGAGGAGGAGATGGAGAATAAAAGAGATATATGTTTACCTGTCTTCATGTGAGGAAAGCAGGCCTGTACCATATTCGAGTATCCAGCCACATTCACGCTCATGACTTGTGCCCAGTCGGACGTGTCGGCATCTAAAGCTGGGGAACAAAGACGAAGGTTGATTAAATGTTGACAAGCGAGAGGAGAGAGAGAGAGAGAGAGAGAGAGAGAGAGAGAGCAGGGATATCAGGACCAGCCTTCCGTCAATGATCTCAATGTAGCATACATATTTTAATGTTGTGTTTGATGTAATGTAACCCCCCTCTCTCCCTCTCACTCTCTCTCTCTCTCTGGTGTGTGTGTGTGTGTGTGTGTGTGTGTGTGTGTGTGTGTGTTGGGGGGGGGGGGTGTACGGTCCTAACTGTTTATACAGACTTGGCATTTAAGTGTGTGTCCACGAGAAAACCAAACCAAATGTAGAAAATGCGGCAAGGTGGGGGTGAACGGATTTACATCATATTTGGTGTGTTTGAACCTTTATATGAACAATATCCGAGGCTGCAATATTTCCTGAAAAAAATCCCTACTTACAGAGATATGGCCAGTGACAATTTGGGGGGTTTATCAACCAAAAATTCTTCTGAAAAACAGGGTTATATTGTATATTGGCCTTAAAGTTTATACAGGTGTCACCAAATGATTTAGTTTGGTGATATATTATAACCTAAAGATAGGGGATTAAAATGATATACACTTTTTCCACTCTCTTTGTTTCCATGGTAACAAACCAAGCGTTTTTCTCAGGCCTACAAACCACATGCTTTGAACACCCCCCTTCTATTTTTGACAATATCTTCATCTTCACAGGTCTTTGGGGTAAAGCGTGTTCAGGACTAACAGATAACTCATTAATCTATTTATACATGAAATCAAAACTTACTGCTGTTCTACAACTTGTCCGTTGTAACAGATAGAACATGACCTAATTTCTTCATTTTTCGTAAATATATCCGAACACGTATATCGGTGCACTGAACTTCAGCCATCTCTTTCAAGTCAACGAATGGTTTAAAACACTGTTAGTTGAACTTTTTATTTTCATTTTACCTATTCTAATTTTTTTCTGGTTAAAACAAGCATCTAACACATTTTAAAACCATGTGAAACTAATGTACTAAAGTCAGAACAACACAACGTCATTATCCAACATGGCGGAAATCGCAGACTGTTTGTTTACAAATCTTCCTCAACGAAGTCGTATATCATGTGGTTTATACTCTGTCTACAGATATAAAAAAACATGTAGTGTATTGAAAAATTGCAACAGAGATATTAACAGTCATCTTCGTCGCGTTTACGTGAAGCAAAACAGCGTGAGTTACGAAAGCACACTGATTCTTGTCAGGTGTGAATTCTTTTGTATCCGATGACAGCAATTGGACTTTTTCAAGTATCTTTGGGAGAATAAATGGGTTACACCATGTGACCAGCACTGGGATATGGGCTTGGTTTGTGCTGGAAACCTTCCACACGGGAAAACTAGCCTATAACGAAATACACTGTATGTCATGGGATTAACTTGCAGATGTCAGTGTAGACAAAAAGCCATTTGAATATACTGATGCCACTTGGTTCAGGTAAGAAACGGGTTTGTTTGTATTTTAATACAGGCTAAAATCCAGAAAAAAAGTTCACTCAGAAAAATGATCTAGGTGTAATTTTTTAATGGTAAACGCTCCATTTTTTTAAAAAGAAAAATGCCCCCTTTCAAATAATGAAATTGCAGCCTAAGGACCTGTGATAATTTTATCTTTTAAGCTATATTTGTGTGGGTATTTATGTAGGTTTAATGGTACTTGGGTAAAATAAATTTAAGGGTAACAATTGGAATTAGATTGAAGCTAGGGCTGGTCTTGGCAAAATTGCTAGGCTCATCATAATTAATATTCGAAACCATGCCTTACTTATAAAACATGGACAAATGGGATAATAATTTATTTTTCATCAATGTATCAATTAACTTTCAGATAAGTGTTTTCATGTGTCTATAGTAAGCTATATTTATATTTCAGGCATATTTGAGAAGTGTTATTTGACACACAGTGATCTTATGGTCAGCAAAAGAGTCCAAAGTCTTGCAGAAACTGAAACTAGTGTGGAAATGATGGCTGTTGTAAAAAGGCATGTATGTAAATGAAAGCCACAATATAACAAATGCTGAGGAGATGCATGAGGCCCTAGTTTCTGCAGTTGGAGTCATTTTCTACATCTAGCTAGACAGACATCTTCCAAACCTGCGTGGACTGGAGTGTCCAATTACAACAATTTAGCTTTCTTGATTCCTACAACATAAGAAAAGGTGTTTTCCTTCCTTGAGCAGTTTTAACATGAGTGATACTGATGTTAAAGTTAATTTGGGTTTTTCTGAGGCAAATATGCCAACTGGGACTATACCAAGCAAGATCACAAACAGGGAAATTTTTTCTTGTCCAGAGAAGTTTTCTCTGAAATCTTTTGCTACTAAGACTGAAGAGTATTTGTAAGGTCCTTTTTTAGACCACAGTTATGAAATGTGCCAAAAAAAAACAGCTTTTGATCAAATTAAAGTCTAGTGGGCCAACAATCTGACTAAAGAAAAACTTAAAGCACATCAGCTGTGAGAGAACTCCACCCTCTTGAATATCTCACTGAGTTACACAATGGATGAGCTTTAAAATCATCTAAACCTTTGAAACTATATTCAAATAAAGTAAAGGAGTTTTTACTGAAGGAGTTTAGAAGGGCACAAGAAACAGGCCAGCAGAACCTAGCATTTGTGAGCATGAAGATGAGATTGAAATGTCAGTAAGGAGGGTTACAGACTATTCAGGAAGAAAAAATCGGCAGTTATTTTTGAATGTATTAAAAACTTTGATGTTATGAGCTGTAATGTTTGATACAAAACTGCAAAGATGTTTCATAACACCAGGATATATTTTGCGGTTGTGTTAGTTTTGCTTTTTGAATAGAAAATTATCTTGTTTTGCTACATTATGATATAGTTTGTAATGATCACAACTAATGTTGCACTGCTTTGCATGTATTGCTATATTATAATTTTGTGATTTTTTTATTATTTGTAATTATTCATCTGAGACAACAATAAACTAAATTGAATAATTTTTTAGTTACTGTATGCTCATAAATAGTCACCAAAAAGTGGTGTGGATGATTAAAAAAAAACTCTTGATAATTGAAAAAGATTTGTTCTGGCTTTGCTATCATAAATACTATGGCATATCCTGATCTCTATATGATAAATATTGCACCAAAAAGAAATCGCTACTAAACTAAGATTTTAATTTGTATTCACCAAATTGATGATATTAAAAAAAAATATATATATTAAAATTATCTTGTAAACTCTCAAGTTAATTGCCAGTGCCTATCCAAAGTAACAGAATCTATGATTTATTTCCTCTAAATTTTTTGTCCATATAAATTAAGAAGTCCATATATGGCAATTTACAAATATGAAGCCCAGTGACCTTGACCTACTGACCTGATATTCATTAGTACACACCCACTTTCCATGTTCACCAGCCCTATTAATTTAGTAACATCATTGTAAAGCAAAATGGTTTAATAAATTAATCAAACCTATCGTCTACATAGACTTGAATGAATCCACCATGATTTTTTGCCTTAAAAATGGCCAACTTTGGAGGTATTTTTCAGTACCTGTTTTAATACAGCAGTAACTTTTGAAACTTGATTTGGAATGACCCATATCTGCCTAAAATATTCATGCAGTTTTATAGCTGTAAACCCTGTGAAGATGGAGATATATGCAATTAAAGATGGTAGTATCAAAATTGGACTTTGGGGGGAGGGGTGTTATAAATGGGTGTGGCTCGCCCAAGCAGGGTCTTATCTGAATTCTACATATATCTGTGGCAAGCCAAATGATTGTTTTCAATGATTGTAAGGTCTAATATTTTTTAGTTTTCTCCATTTTTGTTTAATTTACACAAAATATATCATTATTTTTCCAAGGTAAAAATGGAGTCTCAAAGAGGCTACATAAGCCATGACTTATAATAGGCTATAATTCTCTGAAGAAAGGATATTTTTGGGATTCCTTCCTAACTCATGAATAACTTCCTAATATGCCTCCATACAACAAATTTGGTTGAAATCCGCTGACCCCCACCTTGCCACCCTGGGCTGGTTCTCTCGTGGACAAGCTCTTAATATGGAATATTTCAGTTTTAAAGGTATACCTAGGTAAAAATGCGTTCTTTTTTCAAAAAACTCAGATCTCCCATAAGATATCTGACTGGAGAAGTATGAAGTCAGGTGTGTCGCTACCACTGCTGCATTGTATAATATGCAATGATTTAATTGGCTAGTGCTCCTGGGCTGGTCAAAGCTTGCCTTTGATGAAACATGATTCTGTCAAAAAAAAGTATCCATATGTCGGCAACTACTGAATCGAAGAATTCGAAATTTGGCATGCAAGCGGTCTGTTTTGCAGTGCGTAAAATGAGTTAAGCAGTGTTTTATAAAATTGATAACCTGTGCCAGAAGGGCTCGAAAAATACAGATATGGCAAGACAGATTATTGTGTCAAACGGAATGCTCTGTAAGATATCAGGCGACCTCTGAGGAAGCCATTGTAAACAGCAAAACAGCGTAGTCTGTTTCTCTAATGAATTGGGAACCATGACCGTTTCTGGGTAGAACACGGGTTTCTTTATTGAGGTCAGATTTCACCTGTACCGCTAAACTGGTCAAAACGGAGTTTATAGATATCCTGAAGAGGCCACTTCTTAAGTGACTAGGGTCATTGACAGCGTCACTATTCAGAGTGGATACCACATTGGTGCCAAACTACCAATGGGAGTCATCAATGGAAACCTGAACCAGATTAAATAAAGGAATACTCTGGAAACCACTTAACCATCATCTGAAAGGGGGCACCTTAGGAGCAATTTTAGGTCGCACGATGAGATTGCCGGTTCACACAAAGCACTTTTAATGGCAGATAACTTGCAGAACCAAGGGAATGAGCAGTTACCTTGGTCATCAAAATCGCCATATTTGAACCACATAGACAATATGTGGGTAGGTCATTACTAGCTGTATCAACGCCCTGTAAAAAGAAAAAAAAAAAAAAAACTGAACCAAATTGGACAAGTTTTAACCGTTGCCTGGAATTTTCTTCCAGATTAAACTCTAAAAACCTATCCCAAGGAATGCCTTGCCGCTTGAAAGCTCTGGTAGCAGCAAGAGGGGGTCCTGCATAACAGCGACCATTGCTTTGACTAGACACTGAGATGAGGGGCCTTTGTGGGTCATGTAACTCTTTTAAAGACGACAATTTGGAAATATGGAGATCCAAAATATCGCTTTCAATGGTTGTCGTACAACTTAAAATAGGCAATGTATTTTTGTTTGCTTCACTGGCGAATTCAATTAATGAACTGATGTCACAATGACATCGAACAGATTATCAAAAGTTTTTAAAACACGATTTTAATCCTTATTTTCATGTATCAGTCAGCAAAATAGGAAAAAAACTAATTAATTATAGTTTGGAGAAAATATTCCACATTAAATGTCAAGTCTGTATATATATATTGGGATATATAACAAAGGTGGTGCTTTTTATATGATTTTGTAAAAATGATTTTGTAAAAAATGCTCGTGGGGTGTCGGAAATCGTTTCCCGCAATCCGTAACTTCAACTTGCCTTTTAATATAAATGCCGCAGCACAGTTCACAAGAAAGTTGATGCAGCCACCGTACTGGTTAGCTACGTGGCTAACGGCCTTGTAGCACGCCTCTCTGTCAGAAACGTCGACCTGGTAAAATTTCGTCTCAAAGCCATCCGCCTGGAGCTTAGCCTCCAACTGTTTCCCGGCAACTTGGTCGATGTCGAAGAAGGCAACAATTAAGTGCTCCGTCATTCAAGAATCGTCGTACACATGCACTGCCTATACCACCGGCTCCCCCTGTGACTATAGCTACCCACCCCTTGAGTCTGTCCTTAGTGCTTGCTGCATCCAGGCTAGGTTGAAGAGCTGCCATTTTAAGTCACTCCTGACCTGGTTTTCCATTTTACAGAATCAAAAGCGAGAAACCAGTGACCTATTTTGGGTTGGCCTGCTGTTGCGGGTCACCGTCTTGACGATTGTGTTTTTGTGAACCTTTTACCAGGACCATAGCTTGACTTTTCTCTAGATATTTGCGAACATATGTCTCTGCGTTGCTTATTCGAGACATTTACTCCACTGTCCAGAGAATTTGTGCATAGAATTAATTTCATGGCCAGTCATCTTAAACTATATCAACTTTTTTAATTTAACCTTGGACTTAATTCATTATTATGTCCAAGATTTAACTAAAAGGTCGAATTCAAGTCCAGAGATGAATAGACAATCGGATTGTTAGTATAAGAAAATTGCTTATTTCCCTTGGAAAATCCATTTTGGCGGGTAAATCCCATGGTGTCTCTTTACATGTATAGTGTTTGTAGCCGACAGGGAATTTTCGTAAAGGTACATGTATGTGGCTCCTACATTTTCGTTTTTTTCTGTTTGTATTTTGTCAATCCTGGAAGATCTTACATTTGCAGGACCATTTATGATTCTTATGTTTTGATATGTCGTTGATGCATATATATGTACATAACTGGCGCATAGTGTTTTATTCGCTATCGCTGAAAGGTTTAACGGATAACAACTGTTTGTTTTGGCAAAAAAAAAAAAAAAAAAAAAGGGGGACTTTCCTGTGGTAAACGGCGATTTGCCCATTCCATTAATGGTAAATAACTTTATTCCGACATTCATAGTTGGTCCATTTTTTTTCTAATAAGGCTGCCTTTTGTAACAATCTCCATATTATTAACCGCAATCTGACACTGTAGTGGCTTGCGGTTTTAGGAACCAGACTTTGCTCAAGCTATAAATTATGTACCTGCGTTCCAACTGCTAACGTTATAACAAATCAGAACAAGTTTACTATCATGATGAAATCCCAAGAAGAAGAAATCCTAATTGCATTGGCTCAGTTTCTCTCCTCTGCTTTTGCTAGGATGTTAAGTTCCACTAAATGCATGTGCACATTTACAAATCATGTTTATATAATCAGACAGCATATTATCATTCACCTTGCTTCAGTCTTGAAAGAATATTTAACATCCTCTGTAAAGGTATACCTGATATTCAATTTTCAATTTATTAAAGTAGAACTGATATAAGTGATAAGAAGAAACTCTCACTTGTTACCTATTGCATTGCAATTAGTATTTAAATGAGTTGCTGCCACTGTGACAGGCAGATAGATTCCCTGGGGATAATGTGTATCAATGCTGAATGTTTGGACCTAATAAAGGGATTTTTAGAGTTGGAACTGAAGATGTGAGTTCACTGTTATATACCCTCTCCCATGCATCAGTGGCAAGTAAAATGTTAGTAGACAGGACAGACATTTAAGCCGGTTATATAAGCTGATAGTTATCTAGTGGGATGCATTCGTTTCGAATAATCTTAACCGTGCTGTTTGAATAATTGATCACCCGTAACTTTGTTTAATACGCATGTGGATATTTCATCTGACACACACACACACACACACACACATACCCTAGAGCTCAGAGTGATAATTGTGTACCAGACGAAATAACATGAGATTGAACGCTTATTTTATTGCCGGGGTGGTCGCTGGGATAGTCCTGTTTCTTATTTTTGGAGAATTAAGAACGTTACTTGAAAACAATCCGACGGTGAGTATTGTGTCAGTGTTAATTATTCTATCAAATACTGTATAATGATGCATATAAGCAATTAAATGAATTAAAGGTACACTCCATGGTTGTCCATGAATGTCCACCAAATGTTTATTTTTGCCATCCAAAGCTTCTTGTAAAACCTTAAATACACCTTAAAAACGATAAACCTCTGACTTTCTCTGGAGTGTACATGTTGTTAATACTTCCATTGGAACTTAGGAAAAATGGTCGACGGTGACTGGCCAGTCATTTGACACTAAATCAACCTTTATAAATTTAATTAAAGGTTGAACCCAAGTGCAGAAAGGGATTGATAAATATTCGTTAGTGCAAGAAAATTACTTATTTCCCTGGGGAAATCCATTTTGGCGGGTAAATCCCATGCAGTTGCCCTTAAAGTAATGTAAATGATAGTACTAAAATGGAGTTAGAGAAAATAGAAGCGGTAAATGAATAAGTGAGTGAATAGATAGCGATAATGTGATTTGAAAATAATACCGCATCAATGTACAGGCCCGTATATTGCTCAATTTATATGCTCTGTATCTTTTTTTAAACATGAAACTGGATGGGGTTGACTGAAAAGCATTTTGTTAGGAGTAACAAAATTAGATTTTAGTATTACTTGGTCTGAAAAGGGTAGTCCGATAATGTAACATAATTATCTTATTAATTCTTTTGCATTTACTCGAACGTCATTTTACCGATGACGTTATAATTGTGATTTTGGGCTAAAAAATAGATTTTTCAAATTTCCCTTTTGCCTGAGCACCTGCAAAAACCGTTTTAAGCCAATTTTATGACATCATTAAGTACTTCAAAACCCTGCCAGCATTTTTTCTTTAAAACCTTAGATTTTATCGTTTTAAAATAAGGAAAAACAATACCTTTGTTTAATGAAGCATTGTTATTACGGGCTCATGACTCCATGACAAAAACATTTAAACCAAAATGACGGCACAGGATCAAACCTCATACACCTATGCAAAATTTTATGATGAAATCTCTTGCAGGGACGAAGTTACATAGAAAGCTGTATAGTTGACGATTATCGCGCCGAGATGCCTATCCTTATGCTAAGCGCCTATATTTTATATATTCATGGTGCTTTTATTGCTTTCATTCAGAAAAACGGCAGATGCATTATTGAATAATGCAATGCACGAATAAATCAGTTTCGCTGTTTTGACGATCATAACTCTTGTCAGTAACTTTAAGATATCATCAAAGGCACCAAAGGCATTGAATAAATGTCAGATTTTAAAATACTGTATGATGTTCATTTATTTATATACCGTGCAGTGGAATATATTCCATGCAATACCTTTCATTTAATTACTTAACCAAATATTATACAACAAAAATTTTATTCTCATTTCTTATGGTATCTTATCATCAAAGAAAGTGATGTCTACTTTTTTGTTTATAACAAGTTTTTAAGATTGCACAGTATTTTTCCATTGCATCCTTTGTGGCTCTCAATTCAGATTGTTTTGGTTTGCCATAATCCTTACTTAACTCACTATGGATCCAATTTTTTAGCTCTGGTATTTCATAAATGTAAGAGACCATTCCCACAGATATTTGGGTCGATCTATCTATCTCCCTGGAGAGTCTCACTAAATTGCTGTCAACTTGGCCAGCTTAAATGTTTAAGAACATTTTGCTCCCCACTGTATGGGTGCATGGCATGAACTCATGGCTTGAATTCATTTCTAGCTATTACAACGCCAGCCACAACCGTCAATCAAAGCAGTCAAAACAAAATCAAGATACACCCATCCTTTCTTTGTGGAACTGGACAAAGATAACGACTTTGTATATTTACAACTACCTGTAGATGACAGAGAGACGACCGTCTATAATGGTATGACGAAGAAGGAGTATGATATATTAGAAATGGACTATCTCAGGTACAGTGACATTAACTTGTTTCTATAGGCCTATCTGCCAGAATGTCATAGATTACCGCTGCATTGAAGTTCCTGTACATGATAAACGTGTTGATCTGCTGTATAGGTCCAATTGATTGATTGATTGATTGATTGATTTATCGATCGATAAAGCTTATGTACTTAAACACTTTAATCGATTGATTTGACTGTTGCTTAGGCCACTGTTTAATTGTTTAAAGGCTTACAATGCACGCTTTACAAAAAAAAAAAAAAAAAAAAAAAAAAAAAAAAAAACTTAAAAAATTCGGCATTTTTACCATTATTAACAATACACACTCTATCAAAAAAATCCGTTGAGAATATTGCAATCTATGCGTCTTACTATTCAAATGTTTAGCGCCTATATTTCTTTTTTAGAAGACTTATTGGTTGAAAGACGGCTTTCATATAGAGGTAGTATTTCAGTGTGGGTATATTGTATTATTTATAAATAACACGATGCAATACTGAGGAAAGTATCCCCTTCCTATCAAGAAACTCAAAGGAGTATAGTATTTTTTTAATGTTCAATATTACCATTTTCAGATATATCGTTACCCAACAGTACGACTGCCGTGAACGGGTACGTGCTGGGAACATAGACGAAGGCGGCTGGGAAGTATGCTTGGACCCGCCGTTTAACATCAAGAGAAACCAGTGCCTGGTCTACTCTTTTGGGTATATCTGCTTAGTATATCTACTAAGGCTTGGTTTCTATAGCAGAAGCATAAAACGTTTTCTTAAACTGATGCTTGATACCTGTATTCTGAAATATCGCAGCGGCTATTCAGCATTTGTGTAACAGAACAGTGCTGACCCCTGGGGTCAGGCAGTATATATGAGGCAGCCTTATAGATCCTTAGTGAAACGCAAAATAAAACACTCCGCCACAAACTTGAATTGCATTACTTTAATCATGGACCTAACTAGAGTTAGTTAGGTCCATGCTTTAATGCTGCGACAAATCAATGTACTCTTTTGGGAACAAAACAATAAATTTGACGATTCTGCATTAGACAGAAATGCGTATATTCCTGTATAATAATAAATAATGATAATGTAAATAAGAATAAGAATAAGAATGATTATACTGATGGCGATGATGTTTTTAGGATAAAGGATGACTGGTCTTACGATGATTATATGGTGAAAAAGGGCTGCGAAGTGCATTCTTTTGATCCAACGTAAGTAGAGTCATTATATATATTGCTATGAAAAATCTATATTTATTAATATAAAAAAGAGAAAGAAGAAAAAGAAAAAAAAAAACAAACTAAAAACATATACGTTATATAAACAATTTGCGGTTGAGCCTATGACTTATTTTTTGAATTCTTGTTATATATCTAAATTATTTCATTTCACGTCAACGAAAGGTAAAACCAATAGAACTATTGTCATATAGTGGGCGTACTTTCATTTGGTAAGTAAAAATAAACAAAAGCATCTCATCTAATCGCAAATATTTTTACCTTCTGTAGAATTGGAAAAGAAGACTACCAGAGAAAGTCACTTAATTTTTTTCATAATTTGGGTTTAAGTGGTTCCGATGGATTGAAGCGTATGGGTAGGCGCAAATTTCCAGTGAAAAAACTCAGTACTATTATGCAGTTGCTTGGTCACACTAAGGTAAGTATAAGGGCTCATTCATTTAGTGCCACCGCATTAATTCAGTTACAGCGGAATCCATACACCCTTGTAAATTATGTGTTATATTCTTTTCAAACAGGAAAAATAAATTATGAGAGTGGATAAATTGCTAAGAAAGTGTAATTATTGTTGGCGATTACTGTTTGTGGTCAATTACTTTAAAAAAAAAGAAGAATTTCGATATTAAAATGTGGGAACCATATCCAATTTAACTCATGAAATATCTTAAAACTGTTTCAGAGAACTATAGACTTTCTGAAATTTGACATCGAAATGTCGGAGTGGTCTGCTATAAAGACCATGATAGAAGATAGAAGTATACTGAAAGTAAAGCAGATGGCCGCTGAGCTCCACACACCGTTTAACAGTCGTGTTATACCTACGATGGAACAGATGCAGCTTATCAAGGACTTGAAGAACACTGGATTCAAAATATTCTTTTCATCGTACCAATTTAATCCTTGGTGCAGGAAAATTTCTCCTCAAACGAAGCGCCTCGTTCACGCTTTTATAAATATACATTTTGTCAATACGAATTTTGTAAACGAGAAGCGATAAAAAAAGTGTCAGTGGATAAGGTGGGTGACCAAGGATAACTTTGCCGTATCTGACCTTAACTCTATACATTCGAATGGACCTACTAGTGTTTCGGCTGATACTTTGTAGTTTATTGTTAATATAAGGAAGACACACATGTAAAATAAATCTGCTGCTCATGAGGGAATTATCATTCCCATTCTTCTAACTTGATAATAATAATAACAATAACTAGAAAAGCACCCGGAGAGCGCAGACCTCCGCCAAGGACTTTACACAAATAAATTGCGATAGTTAAGGGCATATGCATTGCACATTGGCCCTATCAAAATGACTTTGTACGATATGATATAATAATAAAGGGATCCTTTTTGTACGGGGTCGCCCTGTACAACATTGTTCTACTATGGCCCATAGGAGCCTACGCGTGCGTCTTTTAGACGCCCCTTAACATACGAAAACGACATGCACCGTGCCTATTTCGTATGTTATTAATCCCTATAACAGCAGAACTGACAAGGCCTATGCCGCGTTCGTCTTTTACTACTGAGCTTTGGGACCCGAAAATGACAAGGCTGAGTCTGTTTCGCCACTTACTGAACTGCATAGATGTGAGATTGACACAACCCATGTGGCGTTTGTCTCTTTAAGCTTGAAATGGCTATGTTATAAAACTCGAAATTCACACGTTTATGTCCAGTTCGTCATTCACTGAGGCCCATAGATGCGAAATTGTCCAGACCCACGCTGCTTTTGTCTTATACTCTGCATCTTATAAAACACGAAATTGACATAGTCATGCTGATTTCGTAACTTGCTGGCTCCAATAAATGCAAGATTTTTTGGGCTCAAAGCTCTATAGTTAAAGACGAATGCGGCATGGGTCTTGTCAATTCCGCTGCTATAGTTATTAATAACATACGAAATAGGCACGGTGCATGTCGTTTTCGCATGTTAAGGGGCGTCGCACGCGTAGGCTCCTATGGGCCATGGTACTGTTCATATTTCAGCCATTCTTTGAAATCGGGAGTTATAGCGTGTCTTTTCCTAGTGTCTATACAAAAAGAAAACTCAAATAATCCCGGTTTGTTTTGGAAAGGGTTTATTTGTAAGGACGAGTTTTTAGGTTAGCTATCGCAGATGTCGTGAAATCGCACTACTTAGTGACGCGGACTCATTGAAATGTCACAAATAACTCACATGACGTTAAGTTTTTCTAACCAGTTGCCCTATATAACTGTTATCCTACGCCGTGTTTAATATACTAGTATACTGTGCTTAGTATTACATCTGACGCACACATGCCCTAGAGCTCAGAGTAATAATTGTGTACCAGACGAAATAACATGAGGTTGAGCGCTGATTTAATTGCCGGGCTGGTCGTTGGGATAGTCCTATGTATCATTTCTGGAAGAGTCAGAATGTTTTTTGAAAACCACCAACCGGTGAGTACTAGTAAGGTAGGCAAGTTAATAACTTTTTTAAAATTCTAGAGGAAAAGTTTTTTTCTGTAGGCAAAAGAGTCAAAAAAGCCCGTTTCCTGTGAAAATTTTGGGCTATATGTGTTATCAAGTTCGGTAAATCCACAATTTTTGGAAAAGCAGACAAAGCGAGTGGACCTATATATACAGTGCATTGCACGTCTGAAGTGGGGAAAGTCCGTAAGGAGATTCTTTCCATAAGTACAGGTACGCACCAACCCTAAGACTGGGTTCCCATGCCTAGATTGATCCATCTGGATCGGTCTAACTCCCTGGAGTCTCACTAAGGGTGCATTCCCAGAGATTTAGATTAAGATCGACCTAACTCCCTGGGGTTTCACGCTAAATTGCAGTCAGCCGAGCGCGCACCATAGTTAATTACCCCCTTACGGGACAGACGCTTAAGCCGGCTAAGCTGACAGTAATCTAGTGAGACTCCCCACAGGGATAGATCGATCTAAAATCTGTGGGAATGGGGTCTAAATCGCTATCAACTAACCTGCTTGAATGTCTGTCACGCCCACCGAATCAGTTAGTGGTATTTAGATAATTACCCCTTAACTGCTTTAGCATGGGCACGACAGACATATAAGCCGGTTATGTTGATTACAATTTAGTGAGACTCCCCAGGGAGATAGAGCGATCCAAATACCTGTGGGAATGGTCCCTAAGATATAATTACAGGTTGAACACCATACGGGACAATGCTAAGCGTAAGACTGCGTTCCCATAATCCCATTATAGTAACTGGATCTAACTCTGCGGCGTTTCTCGCTAAAGTGCTTTCAGTGTAATCAGCTTAATTGTCTGGCACGCCCCCTTGAGTTACTTGTGGTAATTGACCATCATTAATTACCCACTACCAGCTTGAGTAGACGTACCAGACATTTAAGCCCTTCATACTGAATGCAATTTAGCTAGAATCCCCGCAGAGTTAAATCGAACCAACTAGTACGATGGGTTTATAGTAATGCTCCCTAAGAGACCATTCCCAGACTCTATCGTACTTACTTTGGATCCAACTATCTTCTCGCTTCATTGCAATTAACGTAAGCGGCTTAGATGTATGTCACGCCTACTGAAGCTGATAGGGGTAATTAACTATCGTTTAGCAGCTTTAGAAGGCGTCCCAGCCATCTAAGACACTTAACCTGAAAGCAATTTAGCGAGACACCCCGCAGAGATGGACCGATCCTGTTAGATCGATCTAGGGATGGGAATCCAGTCTAAGATCCCATTCCCATAGATTTTAGATCGATCTATCCCTGTGGGGAGTCTCACCAGATTACTGTCAGCTTAGCCGGCTTAAGCGTCTGTCCCGCCTACTAAAAGCTGTAAGGGGGTAATTAATATTTCATAATAATAATATTTCAATAATATTATTTTCTTTCTTTCTTTTTATTTATTTTTTTATTTTTTGTCTTTTTCAAGTATATTTGGTGTACCAGTTCGAGTAAATATCATTCAGGGTTGACTGATAAGTAGGGCCGAAATCTTGTAAATGAAACGCATTAAAGCGAATGAAAGTACAGGCAACACTGTATGCGAAATACAAGTGAGGTTATCCTATTGTCTGAAGCGCCATCCGTGTATTAAATTGATGGGATTCTCGTACACAAGCAATGTTATTCTCTTTTTGAATAATTATCTGTATGTCCTAAGGGTGCATTTATATTTGTTCAAACCACATACATTTAAGGAGACCTTTTAAATTTTATGGTTGGATTCACTGTTGATATTTGCCTGGAAGGGCTGTGTGTCCTAGTACGGCATTGTACTAGGTTGTGGGCTTTAATACTCCACTGGGATCACTTGTCTTGGACTGGGTTCCCATGCCTAGATCGATCCATCTGGATCGGTCTAACTCTCTGGGGAATCTCAGTAAATTGCTATCAACTAACCGGCTTAAATGTCTGTCTGTACGCCTACCGAATCAGCTAGGAGGTAAAGCTAATTACCCCCTAACAGCTGCACTGCAGATTGTCCTTTTATTTTTGACGCGGTAATACCGCCTAGTTAGTGGAAAAGTGCCATTTTAATCCCCGTACCTAAAGACGGTAAACTTGATCCAAGAATTCAGCCTAACTATGGAGGAATAAGTTTATTGTGTGCAGCATGAAAAACATTTTGCATGTAGTTCGGTCATAAACAGCAGAATTCTAGCTTATTGCGAAATCAGTAATTTACTTGTAGAAGAACAAAGCGGATTTAGAATTACACAGAAGCCACTGCATGCACAATATTCAGTGAAACGCCGGAGGACATGAACGTTATCATGAATACCCTATATCCCGGTACAGTATGAAATAGAGACTAGAATTTATTAGTACAAAATCTACGTTAACGCAACTAAGAAAGAAGGGGGCCTATTGTGTGATATACATATACCAGTTAAGATTGTGGAATCCTGCACCAATTCCATATTGTGTATTCACAGTTAGTCAACATGTTGTTATCTTATGGATGTCTGTATTGCATAAATCATTTTTAACCTCTATAGGGGCGTATAGGTATGCCCCAGACAGATGCATATCATCTGTTAACATTGCACAACCATTTGTATGTAAATCAGTAGCAGCCGCTGGCACGCATAGATTCCCTGTAGATAATGGAGTCGGAACTTGTGTCACGCCGGAGCCAATAGATTAGTTAATTCGTGGGTAATTGTTACACCGAACTTTAATACAAATATTAATTAAATAGATTAATTTGCTGGTGTCAGTTAATGATAGTGATTACTTCCCTGGAAGAACAAAGGTATGTCATCCATGCTATCTTAAAATTCCAAAATATTCACCTTTTATCTATCGGCTAGCATGATTGATTCTTCCTTATATATCCCATTCAGCAGATGTTAAAAGATCTTATCACTCCTCTTTTTGATTGAGGTGATGCATTGTGACTAATATCCAAGATTTTGGGCATTTAGTCTAGCTTCACAGTAAACTGTCAGCTCACGTGGTAACAGAACTCTTTCTAAAATGTACCAATCGCAGTAGTACCATCAAAATCACAACCCCTAAATCATAAGTAAAAACATATGGCGCACTATAGTGCCTTTATTTTTTGCTGCTGAAACTCTAGGTGGGCCAATTTGTCTGTCATCCTGCAAATTCTCAATCTCTCTCTCTCTCTTTCTCTCTCTTTCTCTCTCTCTCTCTCGCTGGTGCCATGGTCGATTCGACCCTCGGCGACTTAAGATGCCAGTTTCAGCGTCTGATTCCTTGCTGCGTCCCATATTTTTTGTGTGTTCATTCCTGTGCTTTTCTTTAGTTGCTTTAGGAACAGGAGCCTTTGTCTCCCTCTAGTTTCCTTCCCAGGAATCTTTGCAGCCAATTTGAGGTCCTTGAGTTGGCCTTTTCCAATAACATGGCCGGTGAGTTTTATCTGTCTTTCCTTTATAATTATAAGACAAGTTGTCGTTCTTGTTCAACTTGCTTGAGAACCGAGATGTTAGTTTCATGAGCATTATACGAGATACGTAGCATTCGACGGTGGAACCACATCTCTGCAACAATTATGTTTTTTCGTCGTTGCAGCCGAGAGAGTCCGTAATCACTACCGTACAAAAGAATGGACCATACAAAACATCTGAGAAGTCTAATTCTTAGCACCATTGATATTCCCCCTATCCTTAAATATTGCAGACATTTGACTGAAACTAGTTTTCACCATTGCTATGAGTCTTCTGATCTCCTTTTCACACCTTCATCCGGCGTCAATATTGACCTGAGGTAATTGAAAGAATGGACTTATTCAATAGGGATTCCATTGCGTACTAGGTAACATGATAGAGGTTGACAACCTTTGGAGATAACCATGCTAAAGGTCTTCCTGCAGTTGATCTCAAGTCCTTCTTTCTAAGAGGCATGCCAAACAAGACCTAGGAGTGTTTGGAGGCCTTCCTTGCTGTCAGCTATAAGAGCGGTAGAGTCGTCCGCGTATCTGATATTGTTGACGCGTGTTCCATTGATCAGTACACCGTCTTGTGTGTCCTTAAGGTGACGGAGTATCTGCTCACTATGAAGACTGAAAGAAATCACTCATCACTCACACCTGTCGCACACCATAATTGATTTCAGTCTTTTCAGTAAGGCCGTCGGCATTTTTGATTGCGCCCTTTTGTAGAGATTGTAGAGGTTGTAGAGCTTACAGATGACCCGGTAGTCCTTTCCATTTAGCCCGATGCCTTTGAGCCTTTGGAAGAGTTGTTGGTGTCTAACACGGTCGAATGCTTTCTTTTAATCAATGAAGCAGATGTATATGTTCTGTTTGTGTTGTATGCTTCGTTCGTTAAGTATGCATAATACATGTATGAAGATGGCATTTCTTGTACGACTGTCGGACATAAGTCTATATCGACATTTTGCTTTCTCCGATCTTATCGTGGAGCGATACCGTTCAAGTATGATTTTGAGCAGTAGCTTAAGGGTGTGACTCATAAGGCTAATTGTTCTATGTCGATCACAGTCCAGCCTATATATCCGGTTTCCAGGGGCGGATCCAGGATTATTTGGCGTGGGGTTCGTGACCGGATGAAGGGCCCAGAAAAATGTTTGCAATTTAGAGGGCGAACAGTGCCATTTGGTACGGTTAAGAACTGTGATTCAGCTAGTCAAATTTCTAATTTCAAAAGGGGACCAGAAATCGAAGGGGGTCAGGACTGGATTTCTTTGGCAGTGCTTTGAAAATGGATTTGAGTATGTCATCAGGTATTTCTCCAGAGTCGTAGATCTTGTTGACAAGATTGTGTATTGTGTCAATACCTGTTTCACCTAGTGATTTGAGCATTTCAGTGACAACCTCATCTGGGCCTGATACTCACTTCATATGGTATCGTATAATCAAAGTGCATGATGTCACTTTTTTTTGTTTATATCAAGTTTTACCTTACTGCTCTGGAGAATATATCCTTTTTCATTGCATTCCTTGAGGGTAACGTCAGGTTGTTTTGATTTCCCATGCTCCTTGGGCCTATTCACGTCTTCATTACTACAGTTTGTAAAGGCTTCATAAAAGTAATACCATTTTGCCTCACTGTACATGATATTAATTTATCCCAGATATTGCAGTGGCAACCACAAACGTCAGTCCAAGCAGTCAAAGTCAAGTCAAGATACACCCATCCTTTCTTTGTGGAATTGGACAAAGATGACGATTTTACATATTCACAACTACCTATAGATGACAGAGAGACGATCGTATACAATGGCTCTATGACTAAGAAGGAGTATGATATATTAGAAATGGACTATATCAGGTAAAGTGAAATTTAATTACTTCAATATCTGCTAAAATGTCGTCTCGAAGTACGTGTAGATGATTGATCGCTTAATGATATCTCTGTCCTTAAGTGTTTTTACGATTATCTGTTGCTCAAGTGACTGGTTAAATGGGTAAAAGACGGTGATGTCAGTGGGGTGGAATAATACATAAAAAAGAATTTTCCTGAAAAGAAATCAGCATTTTACCATTATCAACAGAGCACACTTTATCCAGGAACCGTTGAGGAAATATGCCTGAATCAATTTTACTAATGGAATGTTCAGAGCTTATTTTGTACACCTCAAGACTGGTACCTGATAAGATTACTGGTTGAATGTTGGGTTTCATATAGCCTACACAGAGGGTTAAATTGTGTCTTATATCTGAATGAGTAGAATATGTTTTCTGTATTTTTATTGTTTCCAGATATATCGTTACCCAACAGTACGACTGCCGTGAACGGGTACGTGCTGGGCACATAGACGAAGGCGGTTGGGAAGTATGCTTGGACCCGCCGTTTGACATCAAGAAAAACCAGTGTCTGGTCTACTCTTTTGGGTATATCTGCTATATTTTATGCTTTCGTTTTAATCGAATAACATACGAATGTTTCCTTAAACTGATAATTTCGGACGTTCTAGAAAAGTGAAATAGCAGGCTTTGGATAGACGTAACACACTCAACACCAGATTGATTTGCCAAATTTGTTGAAATCTTTATGTTGGGCAATGTACTTCGACAGTTATGAACAGAAAAACAACCAGAAAAATATCCGTTGATAAATTCTGTCCGCTTGGTTGTCTGCCATTATTTCTGAGTGAACTCTAAACCAAATCAAGCAAAATTGCGCTAGATTTTGCATGAAAATGATCTCCATTTACAGCAGCAACACAGCAATAGATTTCTTACCGGTAATTTCAGACTTGATTATATGCTACCCGTATGTTATGGTTTTATGGATTTTTGAGTCATCCTTCTCCATCCTTCCACCAGTGCAGCTTTTAACTCTATGACGGTGGTAGGCTGTGGCTGGGGATTATGAAGTCGTCTACCCAGTTCATCCCGGGCATGCTCAATGGGAGACATGTCTGGTCTAAACAAGAAAAGTCTGGATCTGCTCCTGATGCAGCTGCTAGGAACGCCTGTGCTTTCCTGGCAGTACGGGGACAGGCGTTGTCCTGCTCGAGCTAGCAAGGGGTTGGGTGTTGATGCATGAATGGCTTAATCATGTGTCGGATGTTGTCTGGAAATTGGCACTTAGGTCGCATCCGAGGCCTGTCGATCCAGACCCCCCCTTCAAATAATCCCGGATATCCCCCCGGGGCAGGCCATGTTCAGCAGAATAGTATGGCATATTGTTGGCACTCATTCCTTTTGGCACTGAAACTGCATTTCTAATCCCTCCAGTTTTCGGGATTAAACATGATTCATAGGTAACATTATCCATAGGTTGAAAGTAAGAATAATATTTTCATCGCAAGCTTAAAGTTTACATACATTTCTTAAATGACACGTGCTACAGAATGACATGAATTCGTGTATTCTTTAGGGTAGTACAAAACGATGAGTTTGATGATACGGCATTAGACAGAAATGTATGTTCCTGTAGCCTTATTAAAATAATAATGGTAATAATATTTTTAGGACAAAGGATGACTGGTCTTATGATGACTTCATGGTACAAAAGGGCTGCGAAGTACATTCGTTTGATCCAACGTAAGTCAGTTGATTGTGAAAGTGAAGTCACTATACTGCTATGGCATTTTTTCTATTTACATGTGAAAACAGAAGTAAGAAAAAAAGAGAAAAAAACTATGCTTTATAAACTATTCGCAGCAAAGCGGGCGACTCATTTCGTAGAATTCTTGTTATATTATTTTAAAATTTGTTTGACAAAAGGTAAAACGAATAATTGTCATATTGTAGGCGTGATTATTCAGTTCAAATAAAATAAACAAAAGCATGCTTGCAGTATTTATCGTCCTCATCTCATGTCATCTAATGGCAATATATTTCTACCTTATGAAGAATAGGCAAAGAAGACCATCAGAGAAAGCCACGTAATTTTTTCCATAATTTGGGTTTAAGTGGTTTTGATGGAGTGCAAGGATTTCCAGTGAAAAAACTCAGCACCATCATGCAGATGCTTGGTCATACAAAGGTTAGGACAAGAGCGCATTCCGAGAGCTTGAGATCGATCCAAATAGATCGACCTAACTCTCTGAGGGTTCACGCTAAATTGCTGTCAGCCGACCGCGCACGGAAGTTAATTACCCCCTTACAGCTTTAAGTATAGGCGGGACAGATATTTAAGCCGGCTAAGCTGACAGTAATCTAGTGAGACTCCCCACGGGGATAAATCGATCTAAAATTTGTGGGAATGGGGTCTAAGAGCTTATTTCCAATTCAACTATCGATCTACGTAGGTCGATCCAACTCCGTGGGGAGTCTCGCTGAATGCAATCAGATTGTCTCCAAAGCACTGGTGTAATCATCAGTTGTTCTTTATTCTGCTCAACACCAGGAGGAAGCGTGTTGATCTGCTAGTATGATTGCATTCTGCGAGAGTCTCCGCGGACTTAAAACTGTAGTTACATTGGGAATGGGTCCTAATATGGTCTGAGATTGTGTGATGTTAAAAGCCTGTTTGTGACATTTTATTTGTGATTTTTCACCAGTTAAACTGGTTCCAGAATTTAGGTGTTCACTTGTTCTCGCAGTGCCAGCAGACCAATTCTTTCGCAGCAGAATCCAATAACCCAATCAAATACGGAAAATGCTAAAAATCGTGAGAGTGGATAAACTGATAGGAAAGTTTATTTGTTGTTAGCGATAACTCTTTGTGGTCGTTTACTTATATAATACTTACACGAGTTTTGATATTATCAGCGGAAACTATCACCAATTTAACTCTTGAAATATCGTTACTGTTTCAGAGAACCATAGACTTTCTAAAATTCGACATCGAACTGTCGGAGTGGTCTGCTATAAAGACCATGATAGAAGATAGAAGTATACTAAAAGTAAAGCAGATGGCCGCTGAGCTCCACACACCGTTTAACAGTCGTGTTATACCTACGATGGAACAGATGCAGCTTATCAAGGACTTGAAGAACACTGGATTCAAAATATTCTTTTCATCGTACCAATTCAGTCCTCACTGCAGGAAATTTTCTCCTCAAACGAAGCGTCTCGTTCACGCTTTTATAAATATACATTTTGTCAACACGAATTTTGTGAACGAGAAGCGATAAAAAGTTACTGTATGTCAGTGGATAAGAGGGTTGCATTTCTGACTTTTACTTTATATATTCAAAGGGACCATCTTATATAAGGTTGTTGCTAATGAGAGAAATACTATTCCCATTCTGCTTATTTAATAATAATAACAACAAGTACGCGGAGAGCTTAGACTTCCGCCAAGGACTTTACACAAATAAATTGTGATAGTTGAGAGCATATTCATTGCACAACGGTCAAAGTTATTAGTCCTATGTCGCAGTGATAAAGAATCCCGTATATTTTCCAGATGGTAGGCCTAATACGGACAACGATTCACTACAAAAATCTAGTCACTTTGAGGGTAGTGATTCCTAGTAGTGTATCCTGAAGATTTCATCAAAAACCATGACATACGTTTACAGTCAGGCTCGTGACAAACAAAAAACAAAGGGAGGGGGATTCAGTGTAAGCCTGAAGAAAGTTAGTTTTGAAATAGATTTAAAACAAAATGAGGAATAGTACCGGAATTTTGAAATTATACAACAGCAAATTTGATCTATATTTCTTGTAGTAGATAGTTTGTTCCCTATGTTATATTAAGTTCTTATTCGCCAAGAGAAAACCATATCTACAGAGCGTGCACTGAGTACAAACACATGTACAGTATATATCTCAGCGGGCTTCGAGGTAGTCTTGGTGATATTAGCCAAAAATAAAATATTTTGAATTCATGTATGGTTTTTTATTGTATTAAATCTATAATTTAAAACAAAATTGAACTGAAATGATCTACCATACATGTACATGTTTCCCGTGTAAAAGCTTCAAATAGCAGGACTTTTTTAAACTGATCTCGAACACATATCATTTGATCATTTTTACTCAAAACAAATTCTTGTCGGGTAAGGCATGGTTCTTGTATTAACGAGAAAATTGACGGATTTGACGGAAAAAGGTCACGATCTAAGTGAAATTGTGAAAAATAAAACCTGGCTTTTAATATTTCAATATTTCTTATCAGATAAAGTAGAGCATATTCGTAATAACACACAAGTGTTTACATTAACTCAAAGAGATGTTTAACTTCCTTTAATTTGTCAATTACTATTGAATTGATGACAAACTTATTACAAATAAAACAGTACAACATTCAGCCTCGGCAGCTCACATTGTACGTGCCGAAAGCTTGGGGCATTTGAAAAACGCCAAATCTTACCGGATGAATGATTCATAGTTTAGCAACTGTAAATTGAAGTGACTATGATAAAAATTAGAACGGTTCTACTGTAATTAAAATAAACATGAGCGATAGATGTGATTCACAAAATAATGCGACGGGTATGGCACAGTACTCCCTAGTCGTACCTTCACAATCAAGCAGCTAACACAATCTATCACAATAATCGAGTCGCAGTTAACACAATGTATCACAATAATCAAGTCACAGCTAAAACAATCTATCACCATAATCAAGTCACAGCTAACACAATCTATCACCATAATCAAGTCGCGGCTAACACAATCTATCACAATAATCAAGTCACAGCTAACACAATCTATCACCATAATCAAGTCACAGCTAACACAATCTATCACCATAATCAAGTCACAGCTAACACAATCTATCACCATAATCAAGTCATAGCTAACACAATCTATCACCATAATCAAGTCGCGGCTAACACAATCTATCACAATAATCAAGTCACAGCTAACACAATCTATCACCATAATCAAGTCACAGCTAACACAATCTATCACCATAATCAAGTCACAGCTAACACAATCTATCACCATAATCAAGTCACAGCTAACACAATCTATCACCATAATCAAGTCACAACTAACACAATCTATCACCATAATCAAGTCGCGGCTAACACAATCTATCACAATAATCAAGTCACAGCTAACACAATCTATCACCATAATCAAGTCACAGCTAACACAATCTATTACCATAATCAAGTCACAGCTAACACAATCTGAAACCGTAAAAGGAATGGCTGCAATGCTGAATGTATATATGCTAACACAATCTATCACAATAATCAAGTCACAGCTAACACAATCTATCACCATAATCAAGTCACAGCTAACACAATCTATTACCATAATCAAGTCACAGCTAACACAATCTATCACAATAATCAAGTCACAGCTAACACAATCTGTCACCATAATCAAGTCACAGCTTACACAATCTATCACCATAATCAGGTAACAGCTAACACAATCTGTCACCATAATCAGGTAACAGCTAACACAATCTGTCACCATAATCAGGTCACAGCTAACACAATCTATCACAATAATCAAGTCACAGCTCACATCTAGCTCTATCTGCTCCGTGCAATGTCGGCTACTTCATATATACATTCAGCATTGCAGCCATTCCTTTTACGGTTTCACTTAACTGGTTTAATGATGTCTTGAGACCACATAACAATCATTAATACAGTGTACGTGTAAAAATGTTGCCTTCCGTGAATGGAAGAGAGAAGGTTCAAAAGGCTGCAGACATGTTGTCACGTGATTTGGCCCTGCGGCATCAGGTCATGTGACAGCAAGAAAGATCTAGATTGGCGTAAAACAACGGACAGTGACAGTTAGACCTTTTTATTGTTTTAAGTGGTTCCCGTCTTTGTGCACAAATAATGTAAACCATTTATAATCTGTCCTCAAAAAACTTTGTTTTGACAAAATACAGGTTTGTATAAGCATGCCTAACAATTATCCTTCCTTGGAATAATTATTGGATTTGAACAATAACTGCCAGAAATGACAGTGATATTTCATCGAAACCATTAAACTAATCCTATTTACAGTAAGTTATGGGGATGTCATTTCTTTATTGCCTCTCTTTCAGAAAATTAGTATTGACAAAATGTATATTTATAAAAGCGTGAGCCAGGCGCTTCGTTTGAGGAGAAAATCTTCTGCAGAAAGGACTGAATTGGTACGATGAAAAGAATATTTTGAATCCAGTGTTCTTCAAGTCCTTGATAAGCTGCATCTGTTCCATCGTAGGTATAACACGACTGTTAAACGGTGTGTGGAGCTCAGCGGCCATCTGCTTCACTTTTAGTATACTTCTATCTTCTATCATGGTCTTTATAGCAGACCACTCCGACATTTCGATGTCGAATTTCAGAAAGTCTATAGTTTTCTGAAACAGTTAAAGTATTTTAAAAGGCAAATTAAAGATGGTTTCCACATTTTTAAAGTAATACAAGTGATTGCACATTCTTGGCAATATATATCGACTTATGTATTCACGCTATCTCACGCCTGGGTCACTGACCTTTGTATGACCACACTATCCCATACCTGGGTCACTGACCTTTGTATGACCACACCATCATGCCTGGGTCACTGACCTTTGTATGACCAAGTATGTCCATGATGCTACTTAGTTTCTTCACTGATACATTTTGCTTTTTAATCAGCTTCAATCCATCGATACCATCTAGGCCCAAATTATGGAAGTAATTGTGGGTATGTCTCTGATAGTCTTCTCTTCCTATGCTACAGACAAAATATTGAATTTAGATAGATTATTCAGTTAGGAAAAAAAAGCGACCGGCATATAAAATGTTATTTGCTTCATGTTTTTCCAAGTCAGAACCGACAACTAGATAATCTAAATAGGTTTTACCATTTCTTGAACGTAAAGCCATTTTTTGAAATATGAACTATTCTGATCAAGAAAAATATAGATTTTTCATAGCAATATAACGACTTAACTTACGTTGGATCAAACGAATGTACTTCGCAGCCCTTTTCCACCATGAAGTCATCAAAAGACCAGTCATTTTTTATCCTATCAAGTTAAGGATATTATTTATTTTGAGTAGTGTGAAATGGTAAAATAACATTGGTCGTAGTAGGGCCTACGTGTACAGGTAAAAGAGATAAATAAATACATTTATTAATAAATTGATAAATTAATGTTAATGGTTATGAAAATTTAGCAGTATATTTAGCAAATATACCCAAAAGAGTAGACCAGACACTGGTTTCTCTTGATGTTAAACGGCGGGTCCAAGCATACTTCCCAGCCGCCTTCGTCTATGTTCCCAGCACGCACCCGTTCACGGCAGTCGTACTGTTGGGTAACGATATATCTGCAAAGGGAAATATATGCCAATCCTAATAGACTCTATACCGCAAAGAGTCTCATAATATTGTAATAGGAATAGTATGAAGTTATTACATGTGCATAATTTTGCTGGCTTGAAAGTCATCCCTGAACACTGAACGCCAACATAAATAATAACTACACAAATATTTTGCAGTTTTGGTAATTTTTTTCAATAGTACAGGTAGAACAATTTTCATTTTACCTGAGATAGTCCATTTCTAATATATCATACTCCTTCTTCGTCATACCATTATAGACCATCGTCTCTCTGTCATCTACAGGTAGCTGTACATACACAAAATCGTTATCTTCGTCCAGTTCCACAAAGAAAGGATGGGTGTATTTTGACTTGCATTTGGCTCCACCGGCTTTACCTTGCCCCTCACTCACTGCCTATTGCAACAATTCAATTTAAAAAGTGACTTTGGACAACCAACATGTTAATGCGTTCCAAATTGCAATGATTGAATTTCGGATGTATCAATCTGGTCATTGAATGTTAACTTCCACTTTAAATCAACGATCATTGGAGTTTAACTTCCCTTAAATAATATAAGCGGGAAACTTGCCTTTGCTTCCCTTCCTGATTTTGTCTCATGCCTTGCTGCCGAAGTAGTCCTCCAGATTTTCCTTTTGAAAACCATCGTCACTGATACGATGGCAATACCTATCCCGACTGCTACTAGACATCTACAGGTAAGGCGGCTATACAACTTCATTGTCCAGCATCGAGCTTCTCTGCAATACTAGGCGGTTAAGCTCCCTTTTCTAGCACTATTCATATGAAATTTCAATGTGAATCTGAGGTTAGACTTTATATAACATATACATTATTGATCAATGAGTTTATTTCTCGTAAGTTATACAGTGTGTCGCCTTAATCGGTTACATAGGGGCTCAATATAAAAACCTATAAACCACTTAAAAATACTGTAAGTATCATTCTTTCGGTATTACACTGTATCTGTATTTATCAAAATTATTTCTATCTCTTTATCCTCTGCATTATCTGGATTATAATTTACAAAATTTATTATATATATATTTATAATTAACATAATTTATTTTCAATATTCAGGAAGCTCGCTTAAACAGACCTTACTGGTCGCCTTCAATTATTACATGCAACAGATGCAGATTTCGGAAATGTGCTATTACATGTCTTTTTGGGAGAAAGTAGTCAATTTTATGAATGGAAATGAAAATTGATCTGAAATCAATGTGACCAGTTACAGCAAGCTACTAACTGTAGAATGAATTAACCCATGCCTGCAATGTGAAGCAACTGGCGGAGAGACTGGCTCATTTTTATCCTGTCACGCGGCCAAAAATCTATAACTTGTTTAGTAAAGTTAAAACAGTTTTACGCAGTGCTGACGTATTCTGTTGCATCTCTTCGGCATAATGTTTACATGAACAAGAATGCATTGTTAAAGGCAGAAGCGGAGGAAGTACAATGGACATTGTGCTTTCACTTCTCCCAAATTAATGCAAGCAGTGCGTATGGGTCTCTTATTGTTGTTGTTATTTGTTCGCAATGGCTGTATTGCGTCTCTATTCATCAAAACCATGCATACGGTAAACGCAGTCTGGGCGAAGTGGAACATGCAGGTACACAAGCCTATTACAAATGCGGCTTTATATACCTCAGTGTGACAGCTGGAGAGAACTGAAGGAGAAATGTTCAGTGCCGGTAACCACATATACTGTATACAAGCATATTGCACTGATACAATATACATGTATATAGGCGAATACTGTACAAGACTAAATAGTAGTAAGGCGGGTTCTACACTAGCTATTACAAACAGTAAGGCGAGTTGTAGACTAGCTATTACAAGTAAACAGTAAGGCGGGTTCTAGACTAGCTATTACAAGTTAACAGTGAGGTGAGTTTTAGATAAGCTACTACAAGTTAACAGTATAATTAAGGCGGGTTTTAAACTATTACAAGTAAACAGTAAGTGGGGTCATAAGCTATTACAAGTTGACGAGACATTCAACAGGTAGCCTACATGTATGTAAACCAAATATGTGGTTCTATCATAAATGCAAACTTTTGAGTTTTAACTATACTTGTAGCAAATAACAAGATTATTAGTAAACTAGCCAAATAATTTCCAGGTAAATCTTGCTGCTTGTATTTTGTGGCAGTCAACTAGATCGGTGCACAGTCCCTAATCTGTAGGGCCAGGTGAAAAATCGAAGTCTAGAAAAAAGCCTTTCGGTTGTCATGTCAGGTGCTAGTAGACAACACCACCACCAGAGGTCAGTAACCTCGCAAAGAGACCAAGGTGATCCGAGGGCGTCAACCTCCCAAAGAAATAACCAGAATAATGAGCAGCAACATATTCAGTTGCAGTCACAAACACAGAGCCGACATAGTTTCACAGACCAAGAAGAGGGGGGACATCACGCACGGGCAGAATCAATCGAGGCGAGAAGTCACTATGGCAGCTCCATTTATTTGAGAAGAGACTCGACGGATTCACCTCTTCTGTTCGAAATGCGAGGAGTGCTATCGAGCCCCCCAAAATCTGACATTACAAACGCCAGGCTTGTCGAAGAAGAGGCCAGAAGTCACGCGCCTCGGGCGGAAATGGAAGAGAAAGTTTGCAAGTGTACGCAGCCTGGAAGTTCATGTTTTCTACCCACTATGCACTACAACGGAGTAAAGTGTGAGCACCGTACATGTGCCGCCAGGGAGCAGTACACGATTGTCTTACCTCCTGCGTTTAAGGTAACTTTAATCCGATGAATGCTGGACCTTTATGTGGCGTTTCTATAATTTTCTTAGAAAATCCAAACTCTTTTCTTTTTAAAGAATTGAAAGAAAAAAAATACGAAGAAATTTCCCAATACACAAAACTGTCGGCTGTGGAATGCTACGCTCGTGATAAGGTGAAACTTAATTTTTGTTAAGACATTATTGTTCAGACATTATTTCTACTTTATAAAGGTCTAATGAGCCTTTCAGTGAACTGAAAGATTTAACAATGGTTTAAAGTCGACTAAATATATTTTAGCCAAGGTCTTTAGGTTTGGACCAATTTTTGGGCTAAATTAACTGCTTTTTTTTAAATCAATCCATTGTCAAATGCAGACAAAAGTACGTATAATGATATGCTTACCTAAAAAATGCGTCGGTTCACTTTTCGCTCACCAACAGTTTATTTTCCAGGGAACCAACATGGAAGGATTATTTGCACGACAAAATACCACAGATGGTACAAGCACGAACTTTTTTGACTCAAGTGCAGTGGACCCGAGTAAGTCTACTTCCATTCGTTTGCCTCAAACTTAAATATTATAAATACATTTTTAATGCTTCTTATCTTTTAAGAACAATTTTTTTAAGTTTGCCGCTTTTGAGTGATATTTGGTGAGTTTAATATCCATATCGCCATCGAATCCCGCACATTATTTCGTTTCCGTAGTTTGAAGATTAAAGTGCAATATTTCTTGAGGCGGAAATAGTGCTGATAGTCCTAAACTATCAACGACGTGGAACAAATATCTAATAAAACATAGAAAAGAAAATTATGAAATTTGAACGTTTGAAACTTTGAATGCATTGAATGCATACGCCAAGCTAGTGAAATAAGACTGTCTTTCTTTCCAGGCAGCGGAAAAACCTATTACTACAATTCCCGCACCGGTGACAGAACGTGGACGAATCAACATAATACCTAACATAACATGGATGCTGATTTTTGTAGAATAACTCGATCGCAATAGGAAGAGCATTTTGTCTAGCAAACTATGTCTCTAAAGTGTCAGAATGATCATAAATGAAAATTATCAAACACAAGCCGAAATACTTTCATACCGTTAGCTTACGACCAACCTGGACATAGATGTTGATTGATTTAGTAACATTTACTGAAGAAATATTAAATTAAATGCGAGCTGTCATTTGTTAGTATGTTATGCAGGTTAGGTTTTGTACAGATTATAGGCAAAAGTCTGCCCTTTAATATTTTGTTGAGCTTTTTTGAACAATGCAAAGACACCATTAGGATGTGATCTGAGCCAGGTCCTAACTGGAATGTGATCTGGGCCACTTAGGAAGTGGACTGTATAAAGACTGTGACAAAAACATGTACACTCAATCTGGCCCTCTCCGTGAAAAAGGTTGAAATTTTCCATCTCATTAACGAAGCTGCCGTGGCTCCGTCGTAACTTAGCTGTCTTGGATACAGGCAGACACTGGTCGGAGTCCCAGCAGGTTTTATGACAATCTATTGCCAGAATTAATTTTTAAAAATTGCGATTGATTACTATAAGAGAAAACTCGTAAGTACAGAGGTTGGGCGTTTTAGTCACGTCGCAGTCAGTACCGTGCATGGATGCAAATGAGGAATATAAAGGGTCATCAATCATGTAAGCACAAAGTCACGAGTTCGAATCCCGGATGACGCACGTCAGTCCATCAGGACAACGATCGGCCCCCTGAATAGGGACGTCACGAGAACGTTAACGAATTTGGGGTGTCTCGCGGGTCTTAGCAAATTTCCTTTTGCATAAAAATACGGTATAATTTTAGAAAGTTTACATCTGTGTCGACAATTAAATTTCATCTCTTTTCAGTTAAAAGTCCTTTACTCCTTTTAACAGGCACACATTTTGTCTTTTTATGCCCCTCCTTTAATATATTCGGCCCTTGCTTCTCAAGTCTGTTCATATGTGAACAGCTGTGCATCTTACCGTGCTCTTTGACATCAAAGGTGAAATCAAACCCAGCAGGCATAGTGACGTTGGATCAACGTTGAAAACAGGTAAATTGCCGTTGATCTACATAAATTCAACGTAAGATCAACGTTGATCCAGACACATCAAAACACCGCCATAATGTGACGTTGACTCAACGTTGTTGTTTGGTCGTCGTGATGCAAGACATGGATTGTAATTTAAAATATTAATTATTGAAAACGTGATACTTTGTTTATCAATACTGTAACTAACTTTACAAAAATATTAAAAACGGTTGTGTCTTTAGTGAACTAGTGAATTTTCTTAATTTGTTATTCAGAAATGCATTCCAATAAACTTCCTTACAAAGTCAGCTAACACTGGGATGAATAACTCGCTGTAAATGTGATGGAGTGATGTTAACAAAATTGATAGTTCTCGGTACCCTGTTATAGATAGATAGGTTTAGGTGATTGTGACTTTGTTATATATATATACACTAAACCTTGGAAATCCTAACTTAAAGGCCATACATGTATACCCTTCATATATTTTAGCCATGAAACATGTCCTACTGCTCAACACATCCAGGCTAAAAGGGTTACCATGCTTAGGAGCTAAATGCGTTGAAAATATCAGACAAAGCAGGAACTTGGATGTTTTTATAGTCCACCCCTGTACGTTATAATTGTGTACCTGTTTTTTGTACCAAAAATAAAAACATTTCAGTTCATTTTAATGTCTTTTCATGCAAGAATGTTGTCTAACAACTGGAGTTGATACAATGTTGTTATCTGACGTTGATATGTAACGTTGTTATCTGCCGTTAATCCAACTTTCAAATCCAACGTTTATCCAACGTCTTATCAATGTTATGGTTCAAGGTTATTTCAACATTAAAACAACATAATTTGCTCGCTGGGAAACGTTATCTCAGTGCAAAACAAAATAAAAATGAAAGCATCTGAAGTCATCTAACTAGGAACGTTCAGAGCAGGCCAATCAATGAATGCGATCCAACTTGTTTTGATTCAGTAGCTTTTCCCGTATAACAGCACATCATACCACCTGTTAACCGTGTTCGGTAGAAAAACGATATCTCCTCGGCATATTTGCCAAATATGTTTTACTCAAAATTTCCATCACTGCAATCGCACCAGTAATTAAACACTTAAATGTTTTTTTTTTATTCTCTCCTGTTAGACTCTAGCTAAAGGTAAAACACGCCTGTTATGAACCGCCTCTAATCCCATTGTACTCTTTAATATCATAGGTATGCCAAAATAAATCTTAGTATAAAACAAACTCCGAGCTCCGTGTCGGGTTCTCAAACACGACTTCCTGTGCATTATGAACTTTACCGTTCATGTCTGGGACTGGGGTTTCGTGGGATGAAATGGGGCACCCGGATAATCGATTGGGATAGCAGATCTACACACGTACATCCAATCTGGCGCTCTCAGTGACAAGGTTAAAAGTTTCCATCTGATCTTCTCTTGTCAACGAAGCTGTGGTGGTTGAGTGGTAACTCTGCTGTCTTGCAGACAGGCGGGAACTCGGACGCTGGTTCGAGTGCCAGTAGCTATTGTGTCCTTCTTTGCCAGAATTAATTTTTAAAAATTGCGATTGATTACTATAACTAGGAACGTTCAGAGCAGGCCTATCAATAAATGCGATCCAACTTGTTTTGATTCAGTAGCTTTTCCCGTATAACGGCACGTCATACCACCTGTTAACCGTGTTCGGTAGAAAAACGATATCTCCTCGGCAGAATTATTTGCCAAATATGTTTTACTCAAAATTTCCATCACTGCAATCACACCAGTAATTTAACACTTGTATGTTTTTATTATTATTATTATTATTATTATTATTATTATTATTCTCTCCTCTTAGGGTCTCGCTAAAAGTAAAACACGGCTGTTGTGAACCGCCTCTGATCCCATTTAATTGTACTCTTTAATATCATGGGTAAAGCCAAAATAAATCTTAGTATAAAACAAACTCCGAGCTCCGTGTCGGGTTCTCAAACACGACTTCCTGTGCATCATGAACTTTACCGTTCATATCTGGGACTGGGGTTTCGTGGGATGAAATGCGGCACCCGGATAATCGATTGGGATAGCAGATCTACACACGTACATCCAATCTGGTGCTCTCAGTGACAAGGTTAAAAGTTTCCATCTGATCTTCTCTTGTCAACGAAGCCGTCGTGGCTGAGTGGTAACTCTGCTGTCTTGCAGACAGGTGGGAACTCGGACGCTGGTTCGAGTTCCAGTAACTACAGTGTCCTTTTTTTTGCCATAATTAATTTTTAAAAATTGCGATTGATTACTATAAGAGGAAACTCGCACGTACGGAGGGTGGGCGGGTCTGTCACGGAGCAGTCGGTAGCGTGCATGGATACAAATGAGACAGCCAAAGCGTCATCAACCTTGGTAACGCAAAGTCACTGGTTCGAGTCCCGGATGAGGCACGTCACGACAACGACCTGACCCCTGAATCGGGATGCCACGAGACGAGAACGAATGAGAGCTCTCGTGGGAATTAGCAAATTACCTTTTGCATAAAAATGCGGTATTCTTCAGAAAGTTTACATCTGCTTCGACAATTATATTTCCTTTCTCTTCAGTGAAAAGTCCTCATATTGGTGCCAAGATCTTGAACTGAAATTGAGCTAAAGCTAACTCCGTATGTTTTGCATTTCGTCAAAATGTCCTATCTTTTTGATGGGATTATCAGAGAGAAGACTTTAGATTTTTTACAAAAGTTGCGTCGCCTCTACTCCTTTGATCAGGCACAAGTTTTGAATTTTTATGCCCCTCCTTTCCTATCTTGGGCCCTTGCTTCTGAAGACTGTTCATATGTTCATACAGTACCCGGGGCAAGTCCGCAGTCCTCATTAGAAAGAGTAAAGACTACCCCATACTAAAACCGCCGAGGTGTGAACAGCTGTGAACAGCCGTGCTCTATAACGTCAAAGGTGAAACTAAACGTTATCTCCTCGGCAGAATTATTTGCCAAATATGTTTTACTCAAAATTGCCATCACTGCAATCGCACCAGTAATTAAACACTTGGGAACGGACTACGGTTCCTGGCGGACTCCTTTTCCTGTCACAACCGATAACTTTGATGCCGGCGAAGACACATATCCCCCCTTATGTAGAGGAGGACAAGTCAGCAGAATTATTTTCCGTGCTTCGATAAACTATCTTTATTCGCGTGTAAACTCTTTTTAAATTATGTGAACATTTACTTTTTCATCCATTCGTCAGTCTATTCTTTCATTCACCAAATCACTTCAAAGAAAATGAAAAGTATAATTATACACCGAAATTACTTCTACTGATAAATTTTTATTATAAAACCTTATTTAATGTATAAATAATGAACATGAATAAAGCAACGAAGATGTGCACAAGTATAGTTGCCCATATGGCAGATCTGAAATTCTCAACCCGAAAAATATTAATCTCTTATTTTTATCTAATGATTTGGCAAAATGTTAAATTTCTACTCCTTAATCTTCACCTTTTCTCACTTGGGATCAGGCAAAATGAGGTAAAATAAATTACTTCAAATATTAAAACATATTCCATGCCCGTTAGGGCCTTTATATAGTTAACCATAAGCCCTTCTTTCAACAATATTCAATGAATCAACGAGGCATATCCTATCCAACAATGTTGATAAGATTTCGATTTCAAAATTTACCACTGTGAAAGAAATCCTTAAAGGGATAATAACTCTTCGTATGATATCTATATTTCACAATTAAAACATTGTGAATAGCTCATAGAAATATATATATTTTGTTTTACCACAAAAACGGCAGTTATAGCTATTTTTTCTGATATCTGAGCTTGTCTTTAGACCACGTGACCTCCATTGATGGCTATACTCTGTTAAAATCTCTTAAGAGATTTTAACAAAAAACCAAACTTTTTAGAAAAAAAAACAGGGACTAACTTTGAATGTAAAAATGGATTCATTAACCATTGGTAAGTATGGAAAACTGTTGTTTACTCCAGGAAAATTCATTTTTTGGCCGAAACGAAGAGTTATTATCCCTTTAAGTCACCACCTTAAAACGACAAATTGTTACAAATTCAATCTTAGAACTCAAATATTGTGTACAGATCGTACTTTGTTAACAGTTTTGGATATGGCACACCTTGTCAAACTGATGTCATGCTAAGGCCCATTACTATTATCTCTGTACTATTATTTGCTTTATAATGTCCCCCGTTCACAATGAACCTCAAAACATAATAAAATATATTTCACACAGCAAAGTGTCATACTGAAACTTTAACTGCACCCTATCAAATTATGACTACTTTTGTAATTTTTAATTTTTTTAAAAAATTCATCAGACGAAATAAAATCTCAAGTTCTCCATAAAAACCAGAGGAAAATGCGCGCAATGAGTGAACGTTGATTGTTATTGTTATCAAAAATTACAATTGTCTTGAACTGCAGAAATTCTGTTTGGAGTAAAAAGAACAAAGTGTCGATGTCTTTGTCTTTTTAGTTTCAGATGTCTGGACTGAACAGTTCTTGTCAATTACTTTGATTACATACCTCCTCATTCTATGCTATATAGAAGATGAAAAAATAAGCTCAAGTACCACATATATTAAACACTGTGAAACATAGACAAAAACATAACGTCTGTGAACAGTTATTTTGAAAAATGTTCACGAAAATGGGAACCATACTATGTATAATCCTGTTGGTGGTTTAGCTGTGATTTATTCAAAACCCTCCACAAGATTCTAAAACGTAGGCATCGACTATACATAAACAGTTTTCAATATACTATGAACCTTGTTGAAAATTTAACACGCCGCACTGCGTTTTCATGAAATATTCAAATATGTTCACGTCATCATATTTCAATAATTTAAAATGAATTTTTAAGAACATATTTTTGGGGAAATTCCACGCAGATTATTTTCACGTGATAGCCTGTTTCTAGTTCAGCTGAAGAAGTCCTTGACTAAATCTTAGTTACGGTAATGACTGGATCTTTTCAATTGGGGAAATTGTGAATTTTACAGGTACTGTATTTTTTTAACTCTTAATTTCTTAAAATAAGAGCAATCCTACTGAGTGGTGGCAACAAAATTGAAAAGCAGACTACCTTATAGCTCTATTCTGTGCATTAAAAGTACTACAAATGTTATATAAAAATATAATTTTTATGGTTTTAAAATGATGTAACTGAAAGTTTGATAATTTTTGCCCACTTAAAAGATTGAGTCATTACCATACCTTCCTTTCAAAACGTAAGCTCCAGTGCGAAACTTGATAATAATTCCATTTTAATATTTGTTTTAAACAGCTGGATAATCAGTCAATTCTTTCTTTTTGATATTAAAATAATTACAGTTCATAATCTGAACTTCTGCTCTAGAACAATGTCCAGTCCCTGTCTTAAATATCAGAGCCACACGTGATTGTGTCCCTGTTTTTTTACGAAAGGACAATCTGTGTACACGTCCCCGTCAGATGAATACAGGACACTTTTTGTTGGTTTGAAAAAACTCTGAACACAATTTTTACAGTGAATCTTTGAAATAACATGGATGTATATTAGCATATTTTGGAATAGATAATTGCAAAATACGCCTGAAAATCATGATTCTATAAATAATAATAATAATAATAATCATTATAATGATAATGAATATTCATATTAATCCTGCTTTTGACAGAACATGGAGCCAAGACAATGTGTGAAGAAATAACATGAAACCATCATCTAACTGGTAATAACACAACATTCGTACACAGTCCATTATTATATGAATCTAAAACACTTTTGTTTGTCATGAGAAATTCTGGTCTTGAACAAGACAGAGTCCACTCGGAACTGCGTATACAGCAAAGGCATGTAGCCGTAGACTTTGGCAAAGAAATTGATACATTTGTGGCGCTCCTGGAAATGTGAGTCGTCCACAGAGAGTGCTTGAGGACAGCCGGGGCAGCGGAAGGTCCACCTCGAGGTCACCTGATGGCGAATAAAAACACAATAAAATTAGGTGCGAGATCATACAGTGTCCCTCTAGCCACAACACTTGGAACATCGGCAAGAGGTGTTCAAAGCATATATTACGAGAGGGTGGCAAGATATCATTTAAAATACATACTGAGAGAAACTTGTCGTATTTCACCATAAACTCCAGTAAAACCTACCGATATTTATTTATTTATTTATGTTTTTTTTTTTTGCACAATTTGATCACATCCGGAGTTTACCAGAAAAATTGTTGTTATCAACTAGGTACATGTAATGAAGTAACTTGCTGGTGCTAATGTGAATAACCATTATACCATACCTTAATGGGTGGCTGTCTGGTGATATGGGAGACCAAAAAATTCATGGCAATATCTTCACAGTTAAGGTACTCATCTACTTTATCCCTGATTGCTTGTGGCATTACATAACTGTACAAATACAGGTAATACTGAAAGTAAAGGAACAATATTATTTAAAATGCAGGTAAAACCGAAATAAAGTAATAAATAAAATGACATTTTAAAGAAATACAGATTATATTGAGAAAAGATAAATGACACAGACTTTTGACAAATACTAATAGTTTTATATAACTTACATTATTTACTTTAAATATTATTTTTTGAAAAAATTAACAAATATGGACAATAATGACAATGAAAAATAACACTTCTAATTTAAACAGACAATCGTACTGCCAAACCATGCAGAATTTGTAACGTTAATCAGATCATGAGACGTGATCGGTATAAACTCATTAGGGGCCATACAGAATACGGGATTAACTAGTCCGAGGGTCAAATATGGCCGACCCACTTGAATACTTCCCCATGGGGAATCTATTCAGTGTCTATTAGCAGATTAGACAGCAAGCTTTGTAATGGGTTGCCATATTTGACCTTCAGACTACTTAGTCCCCTATTCCATTATATTACCTTGTGTATGAATGCTGCCCCTGTCAGGACCATGGAGAGTTCACAGGAGTAATTGGAGTTATAATGCCAGCCCGTGTGCTCCACGTCCCAGGCGTGAAACCTCCCGGGGAACCCTACCACCCTCTCTCTGGCCTCGCGCCACACCCTGGGGAGAAAAAGAGGGGGGAGGGGTAATTACAAAGTGAGTCAGAGCTACAAACAGGTTGGGCTATTACTTGATATCAACTAATTTCACCCACTTGTCCTGTCAGGAACTAGGTAAAAAATCTACTTGCCCCACTTCAAAATTAGTTTTTTTAAAACCTATGGACTTCACATAGAGGAGGAGGTGGGGTTACTTTCTCAAATTTAATCTACGTTGGGTTACAAGTGATCCATTAGCAAGTCACTTGTGTTTGGAGGCAAATGTGACCTAAATTCTAGTTGTTCGACTGTAGAAATCACTTCCTCCTGGCAAGTTACCTCAATAGCCCTGATTACTACTGTAACAGTTACTGCATTATTAAATATTTATCTTACAAGCCAAGTTCATCAGTGAATACGTATATCTACATGTGTTACAGTTGTTCAATAGGTAGCAGGCACGATTACTGGTTGCTACAAAAAAAGCCAGAAGAAATACATACTACCAGTACCTTTCACAAGTGACCGTACCTGAATCCAAACACAATTTCATCATGGCGCAGGTGGGCGTCATCGTCAATGGAAAGAACTGCCTCAGTTTCAATGACATCGTACGGCAGGAAGCGATTATTCAGACTGTTCTTGGATGTCTTCACCACCTAAGATGACAATAAATTGTATTTGAAATAAATATTTCAAAATGATAATAATAATAATCACAAAGAGATAAACAAAAGTAATAATAATTCATGAAAGTAGCTTTATGTTGTGAGAAAAATGTTGTTCTGGATCTGAGGGAAAGACTTCAAAAATAAGATCAAAATCAAATAGTTAAAATAAATTAAATTTTTGTCTAAAAATATACATAACTAAGACCAAAATCAAATAGTTTAAATAAATTAAATTTTTGTCTAAAATATAAAAAACATCAATTCAGCACATTACATTGTGTTAGAACTTCAGACAAAGTACTGACACTGGTTTTAATAAATATAAATTAATAAACCAAAACCTTGTACCTTTTTAACTGAGCGGGACCACAGGAATTTCTGGAAAATCATTCTGTTTCTTTATATTGTACTTACATGTACTGGCACACCTATATCAGGCCAGCGCAGGTCTGGCGATGGCCTTCCAGGACTGTTCCAAACGACCACAACTTTATTGAGAAATGGTAATCCTTTCAGTCTCTGTATGGCATTAATGAGGACTGATTCTCTCTCGTATGTGAGCATCACAACTGAAAAATAACACAATTTAATTTAATTTTTTTTTTACTTTGTACTTCCCACAAATTTATTTAGAAAGGATTCTGCACTCCCCCCTCCCTTTCAATACAACCCTGAGCCAAAATGTCCATCTCTGTTAATTTAACATTTCCACCATTTCGTTTCTGACTGAATAAGTTAAAGAAAATTAATTCATTATCAATGAAAAAATAATGACCCAGTTTTTTTTTAAATAAATATTTACTAGTAATTCATATCTTACTGGTAAACTGTTCTCGAGGCAAATTTCCCCCCAGTGCCTCGTTAAATTCCTTCCCAGAACCCCCTGCACCTTTCCCTATTGGACGGAATCCCAGCCCTGAACCTGGAAAAAATTATTAAAAATCGATTTTATTTGAGCAAACTGGTTTATGTATGAAAAATACCAATATATCTTATTTCAAGTTAGAATAAGCCCATTTATTCCTAACTACTGAAAAACAATTTCAGTTAAAGAATTCATATCTATAAACTCTTTGTGTAAGAAAACCTTTAATGTAGAAGTTAATGAAGATAAAATATATATATTTCACTTTTAAAATAATATTTACATTTTTAATTGTGTCTGTACTTTTTAGTCCCTCTCATGCATTTTATCAAGTTATCACATTGTAATCTATTTCTTAGAGCCAGACTGTAAAAAACTTCTTGTTTCTTGAACATAGGGCACTTTAATTTCATAAAACTGTGCCCTCATAGATTTTTTTATTCTAAATGCATTTTTTCAGTTTTAATACTTACCCAGAAATTTAGCTTCAGAGCCAAGTAGAGGTTGGAATGGCGTGTGAGGATAGAGATGGAACGGATCACCGGGGTGATGAAAAACTTCACGCGATATTGTGAAATTCCTAGTATATTCCTGTGATGGAAATGGCGGCTCCGTTGGCCCTAGAACCTCATCACTCTCTGGTTCGATATCAGCAGCATCCATTTTTAAAGGCACCGTGGAATTATCGAAAATACTTGGTGATGGTTCAGCTTTAGTAGGTAATGGAGGAATCTGCAATCTAAACCTTAAACCTGCTAGTAATGTATTCAGTATGTGTTTTGTGGAACCCATATACTGCTCGAAATATAATCTACCGGTGTATCTCAGCTGGAAGAGGTCTGGATCGGATATCGTTCTGATGAAAAAATGAAGCTCTGTTATTCTGGCTGAAGGAACAATAATGGCTGCCTTTCGCCAGTCAAGAATATCCTCAAACGGCAACCGCAGGTGCTCACCCACGATGACTGGCACTGCGCCGTATTTCAATGCCTCGTAAAGCCTCGTTTGAATGGAAATTGTTGACACCAGACTGAAATTGCTAGGTGCCAATATGAGACTGAATGTTGACTGTTTAAGAACCTCGTGTCTCTTCAAATCTGGAGAACAGAGAGTCCAAACTGTGGGTTCATCTTGGACTCCCTCTTTATCACAGCTATACTGAAAGAAGAAACTATCTTGCGTGGACATGTACATTTTTTTCAAAGTACTGACCACAAAAATATCATCACTAGTAACCTCCTGAACAGAGAGTATGTGCCTGTCATGGTTATTTGGATTTACAGTCAAAATCCTGGCACTGTTAAAGTCACCTTGATTGGAGAACACTCCATTCCGAATGTATTTGTCTCCTCCAATCTGATTGGCTGAGGTGCCGTTGCTCTCGTGCCTTGTGTACTCTCCAATGAAAGACAAGAGATACTTCTTCCTCAATGGCACCAGACTTTGCAAATCGTCCCACAAATCTCCAGAAACTCTCCCAAAATTTGGCGGCAGGACAACATCAAATCCTGGCCTAAATTGGTTGGCAGTGAAAGAAGACTGGGCCAGCATGGCGCGCCCTGTGTTAACACCCTGAAAAATGTCTCGATGAGTATTAGTCATAGGAAGGTTGAGTAATATGTGATTTCTACCATCGCCTTTCCAATGGGGTAGATTATACAGCTGTTCCTGAAAAGCAGCTTTGTTGTTTAGGACATTGGACTCCCCAACAAGCACTATAAACACACAGGCGGCAGTTGCATCATGGGTCCTGTATGGTGTTCCACCCAGGACACTTTTCACAGCCTCCTTTACTAAAGAGTTCAACTCTATTGATGGAAAATCTCTGTCATCAGGATTGTAGAAATATACTGGGAACTGTGATGATAACGCACAACGGGAATAATCAAAACATGTGTGCATGCTGCACGAATGAGGTAAAAAAGGTGGCGAAATATAAACCTCGTCATCAGCACTGGGCAATATTCTCCGTGGAGCATGAATTTCTGGCATGTTTCTCTCTGCGGCTTCGGCCATAGCAATCCTGGCTTGCTCAATGCTAACTTTCAGTTTTTCCAGGTCCTTGTTTGTTGTTTCATACTGATTTTTTAATTTCTCGATGTGGGTATTATATCCTTGAATTTCCACCCTCAACTTCTGCTGCCGACTTTCCATCTCAACCAACTCTTTATTTACGCTCGCCTTTATTCTTTTCAATTCCTCAATTTGTGACCTTAAACTCGACGGTTGCCCACAGCAATTGGGCTCTTCATTGTGATTCATGGTAGACCTTGATCTTCGACCTCCACCCACTTGACCTTCGTCCCCGATGCTGGATAAATAATAATGTGCTACCAAGGGAACAGTGATCAAAATGATTGACAGAATTATGATAAGTTTCCATAATTTGATTCGATTTAGCCACCCACGCCCTCTGCTGGAGATATTTTCATAGGACGCCATCTTGTTTTGTAGGTGAACGATGAGCTCGCATCAACAAGTAACAGAGATGGTACTAGTAGCCTTACCTCTTTGGTAAAAGCATTAGGACACCATTGTTGCAGAATTTATGTCATATTTGCTTAGAAATCTGAAGACTTATTACTATGGTCTTTTGGCAAACATTAGGAAATAGTCATTTTTCTTAGGCGTATCATGAATTGAATTTCTGAACCATTCTGTTTACTGGATGTCATTGTAATTGTGATCAGCAAACGGATTCCCTTGAAAATACCATGAGGTTGGCTCCAATGTGTCATAATAACTGATATTCCTTACATTTGGTCCCAGCAAGAAAGCAGGTTCTACATCTTCTTCACTTCATTTTTAAACCCTGAAAGAAGTAAGAAATTAAAGATAAATCAGAAACCATGTTTAGATTAAAATCATCTATTATCTTATTTTAATCTTATATTTTCGGGATTACTTGTACTTGAGTTTATCTTTTTTGTTTTTACTGTTTTTTTATTTTTGTAAATAAAAAAAATTAAACTTTAAATTCTAGTATGCTCATGCATTACTCTCTTCCATGGAGTAACTGTTCCAGTCTCTTACACCTGAAAACTAGTAGAGGAGAACAACTAGCCTAAGACCAAATTAAAATTAAAAAATAATACAATATATACAACTATGTCAAAAAAAACATCACACATGTAGTGTACTACATCACATAGCTTTACACCTGAAAGTTTTAAACCAAGTCCCTGAGAGATCTATCAATAACTGTGACTTTTCTACTCTTCTACTCAAAGCACTTCCAGAGTAGTCCAAGAAATTTTCTGAAGGCCTAGTAAAAACTCAGAAAGTGCCTCCAGAGGTCATTTTCTTTTGCCAGATTCCTTCTTAATCTTTTCCTTAATCTCTCACTTAATCTGGCATGTGTTTTGTGGTGTATTATACCTGGTCAGACAGCTGTTTGTCCATCACTGCCCATTAGCTGTCCATTAGCTGTCCAATCCAGGTAATTATCAAGGTGGATCTTATTAGTGTCTGGACGAAACAAATCCAGGGTCCAGTTTTCACAGAATAGTTTTGCAACCGAAAGCTGATATAATTTTTTGAAAAATAATACTTGAGTCAACTTTGACCCAAAATAAATCAGTTGTATTCAAATTCAAGGCAATAAGATCCAACCTTAGTCTGTAAGCTGGTGTGGGGAGTTCTGGGGGGGGGGGAGGTGAACAAACCACCATTTTTGTTGGGAAAAGGTCAGCTCTAAGCAGAAATTGTTCTAGATCAAATTGAGATTTTGTGGTAGAAGGTCAACTTTTTCAGAAAAAGACCCCCCTCACCTTGAAATCGCTGGCTATGGGCCAGCACCTGCCTTGTTTCAAGAAAGAAATGGATGTTAGGTCATCACAGTGAACTACTGCAGATAAATCTTGTACAGAAATGGGTCTAAATTTTGGTGAAAAAGTTAAGACCAACTCTCGATCCAGTGTTCTGTAGTGGAAGCATGCACCCTCCAAGCTATCCTGGGGGCTGTGTGAAAACATTTAGGGCAGCTTCCTAAGTAAATATGTAAAGCTGTAGTCTTTAGTTATCTGTCTGACTCCTGGAATTAGCAAGGTTGATTTCATTTGCGTTCACATAGTTTTTTGTTCATATCTTGAAGTCATCTAAACTAGCCTTCAGAGGAAAATGAGGTGTCCTGGGTTTGGTGTAACTCTTTTTCACATTCTCACTGCTACATGTAGTACTAGTAAACATGGTTTCTTTTTTCTTTTTTCCCTTCTTGTACTCTTTTTAATGAGGGAGGGTGTGTGTGTGTGAGATAAATAGGCTCTACAAATAATCTGATTTTTTTTACTCAATTAGGACCTCAAATTAAAGCTATGTGCACAATAGACAAGTTTGATTTCTCGTTCTAGTATGCCCATACATTTATCTTTACACTTTTCCATTTTAATACACACATCAGGAAAAATAAATTACCTGATTTGAACATCAACATCATCAATGTCAGCCTTGAGATACCACAAGTACATGCACTATGGGTTGGGCCCTGTGGCCTGATGGTACAACACCCAGTATAGAGATAATTCAATTAGAGAGAGATTCTCTAACAAAATGAGGTCACTTAATTGTAGCCTGTCTTGGTTCTCGTTGGCTGTGATTGGGACTACTGCTTCCTCGGTTCCTTTTTTTATAGTCAGCCTATGAAGAAAAGGTCTCTGTTACATTCCCTTGGGACATACTAATAGTATATATGGAATACCAACAAAGCCTGCGCAGGGTGCTATGTACATTGTCAGGTTGATTTGAGAAACAGATATATATATATATATATATATATATATATATATATATATATATATATATATGCCAAAACTGAACACAGATCTACTATAACCATCAACTTCAGACAATTTTTTGGGTTAACCTGTTCTCTATTATCAGTAAGTCAGTTGCTAAATCTTTATCTTCTTTTTTCATTTCAAAACAATATATCATTTTACAATAAAGGCGAGCAAAGACCAACGCAGTGCATATTTTTGAAGGTTATTTTCTTTGTCTGGCTATGTTTGAAGTGAAGTCTTGCCTCATTAACTTAAAAACCAAGACAAATTGAACTTAACCACAAATGATTTCATTGGCATTACTAGCCTGAGTACAGGAGTTTTCGGGCACCCTTCCTGTTAAGAAAAAAAAGTTCCCAGGCAAAACATTATTGGTGCAAAGATAACCCTTGCAAAACATGATTTTTAATCTTGGCAGGATTATGCAACTAGTGAGGAGACAGCTGCTAGCTCTTGGGAAGAATCTGATCTCATCAATTATCTTACTGCATCTAAACAGACAGCCGTGATCAGCTGTTCATTATGTGCTTCATTTCCAGCTGATTAGCACAGTTAAGTGAAGGTAGATTATGGTATCTGATATTTGGTGCTTCACAACTTCCTTTTCTCTCTTTCTCTCTTTAATTACCCTCTCTCTCTCATCCTATTTTTCTCTACCCTGCTGATGCAAAGTCTATAAAAATATATGAGGATGAATAATCCAAATTACCTCATGAAAATTTCCCTTACTAGTGCCCCTTGATTACTCTCTTTTTCTTTGATAAAATTGTCAAATTTTATGCCCCTCTTTCCTACCACTGCAAGGACAAGGAAAAATATGAAGGGAAAGGGGGAGGAATACAAACTGCCTCCTGTATGAGTAGAAATATATATGTATAATTACATAAGAAATGATAAAGGGTAATTTTATAGTAAAGCATCATAAATAATTGATAACAATTTATATTATATTGTGGCCTAGCCAACTGAAACTATAAAAGTTACAACTACTAGTAACAATTTTTAACAAGGCAGCAAAGCTGTCAAATGTACAGACAAAAAGCAGGAAATAACTATGCACAAAATAGGCTACTGTCAATTCTGATGCAAAAGTACATTATGTTAAACTGCAAATTCAACATCAAATTTTAATTATGCTCAACAGGTAATACCAATGTAAGTAAAATGTGTAACAAGCATAAGGCTTCAGGCCCATGGGAGTTCAAGTTCACACTTTGAAAATGTATAACTTCCAGAAAAAGAAGCCAATTAGACTGCTTTTCCAACTCGGGCTGCATTTTAGTCCTGTATTTCTTTTTTGAAAGTTTGGCAATCATAAGTAACATGGTTTTCCCATAATGGTCATCATGGCAGCAGTACCCAAAATTGTGTTTTCTTCTATTCTGATGCAATATTACATAATGGTTAACAGGATTATGACCGTCAATTTTTAATAATAAAATATATGTATCATGGATTTTCAGAAAATGTGACTATCATGGGTCTTCAAGCCCGTGGAACTTCAAAGTCATACCTTGAAAATGCCAATATGTGAAATATTAAATTTTCACAAAAAAAAAAAACTGTTTAACTAGCAGAAAGAATTACCAAACAGACTGCATTGCCTACTGAAGCTGTATTTTAGTCCCATGTTTCTTTCCTGTAAGTTTGAGAACAGTAAGTGACATGATTTTTCTTAATGGTCATCATGGGAGCAGTGCCCAAAATATTTTTTTTTCCAAATTTTGATGCAATATTACATAACGTTTAACAGCATAATGACCATCAATTTTTAATAATAAAATATTAGTATTATGGATATTCAGAAAATGTGACTAGCAAAGGTCTTCAGGCCCATGGAACTTCAAAGTCACAACTTGAAAATGCCAAAATGTAAACAAGACAGCACTGTTCTGAAATTTTTTTTTTCATTTTTAACACTTTTTTAACATAAAACAAAATTAACAGTTTACTGCCATTTTTATATGATCAACTAAGAAAATTGATGAGATGGGAAAATATCAATAGAACAGTGTCAAATGTCCAATTTCCTCCATTCTGAGTTTCTGAACATAGTGAATGATTGAATCTTACAAACTGCAATGATATGAGTTTATTTCCATTTTTGAAACTTTATTACACAATACACGATAACAAGTTTACCATCATTTTTACAAAATCAACTAACAATGTTGTAAAGATGCAGGAAATGTCAAACAAACACTTTTACTTATCTTTTTAATTAAATAATGAAACTGTTAACATGCCTAAAAATTGAATCTGAGGAAATGTGAAACAAGACAGCACTATTCTGAAATGGGTTTATTTCCATTTTTAACACTTTTTTAACATAAAACAAAATTAACAGTTTACTGCCATTTTTTTATGATCAACTAAGAAAATTGATGAGATGTGAAAAATATCAATAGAACAGAGTCAAATGTCCAATTTCCTCCATTCTGAGTTTCTGAACATAGTGAATGATTGAATCTTACAAACTGCAATGATATGAGTTTATTTCCATTTTTGACACCTTATTACACAATACACGAATACAGGTTTACCATCATTTTTACGTAATCAACTAACAATGTTGTAAAGATGCAGGAAATGTCAAACAAACACTTTTACGTATCTTATTAATTAAATAAAGAGACTGTTAACAGGCCTAAGAATTGAATCTGAGGAAATGTGAAAAAACAGCATAACTTATAAAATAATGGTCCGATTATGCTGATTTTTCAAACTTGACCTGCGTTTTAGTAAGATTGATTACTCCTTCGAGTTTCATGACAACAGGCCTATGGGTTTTCCTTGAAATGTGTTAACAGTTTTGCATATATGCTGAAAAGTGAAAAAACAGCATAACTTATAAAATAATGGTCCGATCATGCTGATTTTCAAACTTGACCTGTGTTTTAGTAAGATTGATTACTCCTGTGAGTTTCATGACAACAGGCCTATCGGTTTTCCTTGAAATGTGTTAACAGTGTTGCATATATGCTGAAAAGTGAAAAAAACAGCATAAATTCTACAATAATGGCCCGATCATGCTGATTTTCGAACTTGACCTGCGTTTTATGAATATTCATCAGCTCTGTAAATATAAAGCCAAAAAGTAAAACTGTCTTCCACTTATAGTGTTAACGCTGAAAGTGCACGGCGACATGATCGGCGACGGCGACGGCGACGGCGACGACAGACGCAGGTGATGGCAATATGTACAGACACATCTGTGTCTGTACATAAAAATTGATGGAAAACCATGTACTGTAAGACTTTGTGGCTTTCTGTATTTTGCCATGTTTTTTTGCTGGTTAAGGTGGCACATATGGCAGTGACATATGTCAATCAGCTTAATGTATGTCAAAAACCCAAAGTTAATCATCAGAAGTTGCCAGAAGTTGAAAGATTTGGGACCTCAAATGACCTTTGAAAAGCGACCCACAAGCATGCCATTTTCTTATCAACTCTAATAAAATTAGAAACTCTGCAGCAACAATAAACAACACCCAGTAAGGAATTTTAACATTTCTAAAGAAAGGACAAAAAAATTAAATGCATTCTTAAAGTCTCCAACACTGAGAGGATTGCCTTACAAAGGCCTTAACCCAAGGAAAACAAAAGAATGATTTATAGAAAACAATTGCACAGACTTAAAAGTATGTGCACTGTCTCCTTACATGTCAGAACTCATTAGCAAACAAGACGGTAGAACTCTCTTCCAAAACGAATGCTGTACATAACAAATAACCAGGGGGCAAATTCAGTTTAAATTCATGGGAAAGAGGGGAAAATACTGATATTTCTTGGGTAACATTTTTTTTACCTTTATCGATAGATCATTCTGGTTTTAACTTTTGTGCCTAATTACTAGTATAGTACTAAGTACGTGCATTACTGTTGTCTAACTGGTGATCTAACCATCTAACCCCCCCCCCCCAACACACACACACACACACACACACACACTCTCCGTGTAAATCTGCCCCTTGACACGGCAAACACAAATCAAGTGGTAACTTTACATACAATTTCACAGATGACTTACCTCCAGATGGCTTCAGAGCAATTTTTTACAAAATGCCACATGGCAGAAAAAAAGATACTCGATAGCATGTTTGGAATTTGGTGTTTTTTTCCCTTTACATCTGATTCTTACAAAAATTAACTTGTAAATGATTTGAAAACTGCAGATAGAGAGCTTTTTAAGTACTTCAAAAATTTGGTTAAAAAGCATTTTTTTTTCACAACATGACATGGAAAAAATTTACACAAACCTGATATTTTGGTTGAAATTCGATCAGACTTTTTCTTTCTTTCTTTTTTCTTCTTCCTTTTTACAACTAAAAGGCAATGATTTTCACAGAAAATTACGGAATACAAGCTTTATTTTACTTTTTTAAATGAGAATTGGACAGCTTTTAAAGGGTTTCTACATGAAATTCTGACCTTTTTTTTTAATTTCTGGCTTAGTAAATATATATATCAAAAAAAAGCAATTGAATATCTGGTAAGAATTTGCCCCTTTTGACACACACAAAAAATACAAGTATCCTCAGATATCTGCCCATGGATAGTCATCTTCAAAGAAAAAAGAAGTCCACAGACACTTATTATGCACCAGAGAGAGAGAGAGAGAGAGAGAGAGAGAGAGAGAGAGAGAGAGAGAGAGAGAGAGAGAGAGAGAGAGAGAGAGAGAGAGAGAGAGAGAGAGAGAGAGAGAGAGAGAGAGAGAGAGAGAGAGAGAGAGAGAGAGAGAGAGAGAGAGAGAGAGAGAGAGAGAGAGAGAGAGAGAGATTTATACTTAATAATTTATACTTAATAATATTTAAACCAGTAAACATTTTATTACCTTTGCAGGATCTTCCCCACCTTGTAAGTCTTAGATTTTTGATAAATTAAGTTAGGAGGTACTTTTGTGGAATGTTTCTGTTAGTTTGGAAATTCACTCTTTTTTTAATTTTGAGGGAAAAAAAAGCAAGAAAAAAAAAAGCAAAGACCTACACTTGGTAGTGTTGGAAGGTAGTGCAAAACTTAAAATTACCTTATTTCTGTCTCAAATGTGCAATATACTATTAGTTATCTATCCATTCCAGTGTGGAAGATATAAAAATGTAATATTCTGTGCTACCAATGGTTCTACTGATGGATGGGGAATACAATACAGATATTATTTTTTTTTAATTTTGAAAGCATTTTAGTATCTTATTATTCTGTTTTTGACTATCTTAATCTTGTCATTTTTTAATATACTCAGTATATAGTTTTAGATTTTATATATATAGATTTTGTAAGTGTATATAGTCATCTCTCTTAAGTGGTAAATAGATAAAATAAATTAATATAAGGCCACACATGATAAGTTGACAAAAATTCTCAAATCTTTTCAAGAATAGTGGTAAAATAATTGATAATCTTGACAAAAAGCGAGACATTTCCTACTGCAACACAGATACAACTGAAGACCATTTCACTTTACATTTTCACTCCTCTGTTTGACTAGGAAACTACCGTGAATCAAATAGAAAAAATTAAATATAACAGTGTTAGGGGCTGAGGTCAAGTGACAACAAATTTCCTCCGGTTAAAAACCAATCCAAGTTTCAATATCATATATATCCAATGCAGAACTGACCCCAACAAGTTTTCATAAATATTAAGAATTCAGTAGCTTTCCTTGTTCACTGATCCATCTTTGAGACAAATTGACAGAAAAAAAGTTTATCTGTGAAGGCATGCACTCTTCAACTGGGAGAGGGTTGTACACACAATAATCTTGAATTAACGGGAAACAAATGGAACATCTTTTCCTTACCTGTATGTCTTAGCACTGTTCTCTGTAAGTACCTTTGAAACGCGGAATGGTTATTTTACTCTTACTACCTTACTACCTACTGCGACATATATATTACTACTTGCTGTCCCATGAAATGCAACAGCCGGAAATGCCTGTCATGTCTTGGTTGATTGACCTGCCATCTGGTGACAGAGTGCTGCTGTCTTGTCTGAGTTAAAACTAAAAAAATATCAATCATATGTTTTTTTGCTAAAGTGGTAGTTTACACTAATTGAGCAGCCACCAACATGTCCAAGTTGCCTTTGAATTTTGTAGTTACTTTATCATTTTGACCTGGCACAAACAAATGATACGTTGAGGTACATTACAAATCTCCTTTGGGCTAGTGATACTTGCCTAAATAGGTCACTTACACACAAATTGGGTCAGTGTAATCAGTTACCGCTCGTTATCACAACCATGGCCGAGACGCCTGCAGAGCTCGCGTTGGAGACGCTGAAGACGCTAATTTTTACAGTTTATTACCTGTTAGAGGCCTTTATATTGCTGTTTATACCATGGAGTTGGCGAATGAAAGACATTACGGAAGATACAGTGTTGGTCACTGGAGCAGGTAGAGTAAAATTAATTTTAGGTTTAGTCATCAATTTTTTTCTCAATTGGTTTACTAGTCATCACTTTCATTACATTATTATAACTATTATGTACTTTTTTGCCATTATTATTTTTCTAATAACACCCGATGTTTGGGTTTGATTGAACCTTATAGTGAAGGTGTTTTATCAATAGAGATTCTATTTTTAAATGTAAAATATAATACATTAAAATTATCATAAATTAAATATATTATTAATTTAAAATATTATGATTATTTAAAATTATTCTCTAGAATCAGTTGTAGTTTTTGCCTGGCATTGAAGTTCATGTACTTGTACTGTACAGTTTATGATGTACAGGTCTTAAGCTATTGTTTGTGATATAAAACTTTAACCTCAAGTCAAGACTCCTAAGGTCACACCAGTTAGTACCAGGGAGAACATAATTTTATTTCATTATTTAATAACCTTTGCAAATTATTTAAATCAATGTAGATAAACAAACAAATTGATAAACAAATGATTTTTGAAAGAGATTTATTTATTAAGGGTTGTTGTTTTCCCAACAATTGGCTATTGGCATTGCATATGGACCCCACACCATAATTTTCTGACTTTTTCAGCCTGGCAGCCTTTATTAATTGTAAACTCTTATATTTTTGCCTTCTGTAGCTGGTTTGATTTGAGCTGCATCAAGTTTGTAGCACAGTAAAACCCCTCTGAGACAAGTTATGATATTATAGATATGTTTTATAGTATATATATATATTTATTTTTTTTTTTTGTTCCTCTAATTATATATATTAATTAAAGTACTTACAATATCTGTCTATTTTTAGATTGTCTCCAAACCACAGTACTGAGCTTGACCACAGTATGATGGTAATAATAATAATAATAATAATAATAATTGATATTAACACCCCTCACTTGTATCCCTTAGGTAGCGGTATTGGGCGACTTATGGCCATCAAGTTTGCCAAGAAGGGTGCTAAACTAGTCCTGTGGGATATCAATGAGACAGCGATTGAAGAGACGGCAACGGAAATAAAGAAATATGGCGGCAGAGTGTTTACTTATAAATGCGATCTCAGCAAGAGAGATGAAATATACACAGTGGCAGAGAAGGTGGTTTTCATAGTGAACTTCTTTTAAATTGTTGAAAAATTATTTCTCATTTGCCTATAATTTTTGGTAGTTGGGTGTAATAATTGCTTTGATTTGAAATAAAAATGTTAAAACAAAGTCAGCTCAACAATGATTTGCCTTTAAAAGGTTGATGTATATATTTTTCCAGTTATTACCTTAGAAAAGAAAAAAAATATGTAAGGAAAGTAGAAAGTTAGATACCAGTACTGGATACCTCAAGTAATAGAAGTTCATTATTGACAATTTATTTTAAATAAATATTTGTCCAGGTACTGTTAGTTTCAGATTGGTAGGATATAATCAGCTTATGCCTCGATCAGAACTTCCATACTCCATGTTGTCACATTGTATACTTTGATTCTATTTATCATAATTTGTGTATTAAATTTCAGGTAAAACGAGAATGCCTAGATGTAGATATTACATAAAAATTATTTTAAATTTTTAGAGGCAAATCATTGTTGAGCTGACTTTGTTTTTACATTTTTATTGCAGGCATCCAAATTTGTATGTAAATATATAATTTCAGGTAACATTGTTTGTATGTTTCAATCCAGGTTAAACAAGATGGTCTAGATGTCACCATACTAGTCAACAATGCAGGAATTGTGACAGGGAAGAAGTACCTTGACTGTCCCGACAACATGATTGAGAAAACTATGGCAGTGAACTCCATGGCGCATTTCTGGGTGAGTGGTGAGGAAGTGGGTTCTGATGCTTGAAATTGGGCTGCTCATTTGCTGAGAATGTGTGTGTGTGTGTGTGCATGTGTGTGTGTGTGTGTGTGTGTGTGTGTGTGTGTGTAAGAGAGACAGAGAGAGAGAAAGAGAGAATGCAAACTAGCTAGAGAGAGAGAGAGAGGGAGAGAAAGGAAAGAAAAGACATGGAGAGAGAGAGAAAGAGACTGTTAATGAGCAAGTGTTTGTCTCCATATGCATGACTTTGCTGGGTATATACTGTACAAGTGTATGAAATAATGTGTGTGCTTATGTGCTTGTATATATATGCATGTGAAGAAGAGAGTTTGTGCATGTGCCTGTGACAGAGCAAGATGGAGTGTATGTCCATAAACTGATTAGAACTCCACGTATCACTCTGACCCATGGCTATTGTACATTTCTAACCTGACTTGAGTGATCAAACATTCAGGACATGTGTGGCACTGTATTCTACAATGACAACAGAACCTAAAGGTCACTTTTTATCATTGTAGCAGGAATGTAGGAAATCAGGTCATAAAGTTGACCTTTAGATTATATACCAGTGCACACACTGATACCAATTTTATATTTACTTGACACATTTATGAGGTTTCTGACATGTTCTCTCTGTAACAGAAGCATATGAGTTTTTGATTTGTATTTTTTGTTAATATTTACTTGACAGTCATATTTCTGTCTGAGCTATATCTTCTTACAGACCAAAAGTTTTATCTGTAGTGAAGGTTTTTGATTTGCATATTTTTTTTTACAAAATTCAATATAGTTTTACATTGTATATTAACAGTGTACATAATATATGAGAGAAAGTGACAGGAAATTTTGGTGAGCCATATACTCAAGAAACTGAGTACATTTATTATGGGAATAAATTGAATCTTAACCATATTATAACTTACACTTTAATGTTTATGAGCTTCTGTGATAAAGTTTTCAAATGTTGATTATTTTTAATGAGTGGGGTTTAATCAAAGGACAGTTGCCTGAGGAATGTTTGATATCTGATTCATTGCAAATATTGATATAACCTGATATCTGGGGACAGTTTAACAAATGAACTTAAGCCTGAAGATTGGTCCAAAGTACAACACCCAAAATATGGTCCTCTTCAGTTCAAAATAGATTTATAGAACTTAATTACTAGTATTCCACCTTATTTAAGTATAGTCTTTCTTGTAAGAAAAAAAAAAAAAATATATATATATATATATATAAAGGCATAGCATTTTATTATTTTGTTAAATTGGAATACTATTGATTTATCTAGAGTAAAATTTGTTTTTTTATGACTAATGCCCATTTCTGTTCTGTTCTGTGAAGAAAGACCCATTTACCATGTAGAGATGGTTGTCAATTTTTGAAATCAGTTTATTGGAAAAAAAGAGAAATGGTGATAATATTTATTCAGCATTATCAAGTATAAAACAAAGAATAATTGAATTTATTAATTTAAATAATTATCATTATGTTTTTATATACAGTAAAATGATAGAAAAATAAAAATGTTTAAAAACTTAAGAAAATCAAGTAATTTTCAAACAAGTCTTCATTCAAAACTATAACTAACGAAATTTATAAAGAAATAAATATAAATTGGCATGAATTTCAACAGTATTTATAAATTGCATAACATCAGTCATTCAATCTCCTTTCAGACAGTAAAAGCCTTCCTACCATCGATGCTACGTAAAAACCATGGACACCTGGTGTCGATTGCAAGCTCTGCTGGGCTTGTTGGGGTCACAGGCCTTGCTGACTACTGCGCCAGTAAATTTGCCGCTGTTGGCTTTGACGAATCACTGAAATATGAGCTGAACGCCATGGGTAAAGATGGCGTCCACACCACTGTGGTATGTCCCTATTATATCAACACTGGGATGTTTGAAGGTGTGAAGACAAGGTATGGACAGCCGACCCCCCCCGGGGGGGGGGGGGGGGTTACATTAGTATTGATATTATAAAAGAAATAATGATAATAATATCAAAAGTAGAACGTCGCAGTTAAAATGCTATAATAATTATTATTTTTGAAAGGGATATGAAACACATGCAGTGGCTTCAGTAACATTAAGCCTTATTTTTCTAGGGTGAGTGCTCAGAGAGTGCTCCTTATACACATGTGTGCCCAGGCATTTGTGCACACACACGTGCACATATACACACTCATTGTTCATGTATGCTGCAATTTATACTATACACATGCTTCTCACTGCTTGTAAGCCAAAGCGTTTTCATTATTTCCTTTTTTCCACCAGGTTTCCTAAGGTCCTGCCAATTGTCGAACAGGATTATGCGGCCAGTAGAATTGTAGATGCTGTTCTTATAAACCAGGAGATTGTTTACATACCTCGGGTTCTTTACTTTTTCTTGGCTTTGAAAGGGTGAGTATAGGTGGCGCCACTAGTCTGTATAGAATAGCACCCAGAATTTTGAAGTTTTTTAAAAAGAAACCTCTGTCCATCAGACATAGAGTGTAATTCATCACTACTCCAGGATACTGCTTACAAGGTTAAGTTATAAACTATTATTAATATAAGAAAATATTTTTCTGTGAGAGGCTTTACAGCATATGTGTTGGCTGAAGATTAAAATTCTTCATTTCACATGACACAATTGGGCACAACAAAAATGTATTAAGAATTTCTGTATTTCAGTTATGTGTGGAATTATATGATAATTATGTTACATGCGATGTCATGTGTTCAGCTTATTTTTATATGTGTCAAAGAGTTTAGGGAACAAGCTTGTCAGACACAATGCAATATTGCTTTAAGTTTGAATCCCTGGTGTTTCAACACAATATTGTGTTGGGTGTGACATGCTTGTGTTTCAACACAATATTGTGTTAGATGAGACACCAGTTATCACACCTTACTCTACTGAAGAGTTCATTTTGTGCCCTTTTCCATGTAGGTATCTACCTGTAAAAGTGAACTTTCTACTCTGTAACTTCTTTGGCACAACTAAAATGATGGATACATTTATTGGGAGAAAGAAGATGGAATAGTTACTTGTAGAGTGGCTTTACATGTATGTTTTTTCTGCTTTGGCACAAATGGCTGAACAGCTTTTGCCTACTTATATGCTTGAAGAAGTACATCGCTGCTTTCAGCTTGTATGAAGAATAATTCAGAAGAATATTGCAGTTACTTGCATTTTATTTATCAGAAAGCAGTCATGTTCTCCATACTGCCATCTAAATTGCTGTTAGGGAAATAACAAGTAAATGTGTAGAATTTTCTTACCCCAAATGATTTATCAAACAAAAATTTAAAAAAAAAATAGACTTATTTGAAATAAACATGCTTTCTTTGACCAGCTATTTTTTTCCCTTGGAATTTTCACCAAAATCCTGTTTTACCACTTTAAAACTTGGATGGAATGTTTATAGAGTGGAAGAGTGTAAAGAGGAGCAAATTGTAAATTCAATCACACATCATTTTAAGCCCTTGGAATGAGCTAAGGACCCCCCCCCCAAAAAAAAAAAAAAAATGAATGTCAAATCTGCATGATGTCATCACATATTGATTTTTTTTTAAATGTGTGGATAACAGAACCTCAGATTAATAAAAAAATAAAAACAAATTTTTGATTCTGTTCTCTGTGGAGGCTGCTTCCATTCCATCTCACCCGCCTGATATGTGAATTCATGGGCAACCAAACCTTTATGGACACATTCCGTGGACGAGCAAAACAGAATTGATGTTATTACAGTAATTTCTTACTGAAGGTGAAGATATATGGGTCTGCATGGCCTTTTTACTTAGTACTAATCCATAGATGGCACCTAGCTCCTGTTTCTTGGTTTTTTTTTTCTTATTTTCTCTGAAGCACTAGGTGTCAGTAGAATTCTTTAGAGCACTGACTTGAGATATTTGGGTTTATTGATTTTCACAACTGGTAGGCAATAGCAAGACTTAAAGTCAATGATTTATCATATGTTGGGTTCAGTGTGTGGCATAGTAGATGTAATACCATCTTCATTGCAGACCTACATTTATATAGTGGTAGATTGAGTTCTTGAATTTAATTTTTGGCACCCGTGGATGATGCATCATGTCATTTCCTTTTCACAAATTGTTCATAGAAGGTGATGGTGACCCTTTGGGTGTGTTAAATGTGACATTGTGCTGGGATTGGATATGCCTATATGTGATGGTTAAAAGGATAACTATTCATTATGGCCAAAAGAAAAAAAAAAGAACTTTCCTGGGATGAACAACAATTTCCCATACTTACCAGTGGTAAATGAATCCATTTCTTAAGAGATTATTATAAAGTATAGCCATCTATGGAGGTCACATATGGTCAGATGGCAAGCACAGATTTCAGCATAATTGCCTCAACTGCCATTTTTGTGGTAAAATAGAATTTATTATATTTCTATGAGTTGTTAACAATTAATGTTTTAACTGCAAAATATAGATCTCATACAAAGAGTTGTTATCCCTTTAACTTTCATAACTAATTCGCAAGTTTTATTCTTTCTGTATATTGCTATTGATTAAACCCTTTTAATTCATGTAACCAACATATCTACTAGTTTCCAGTTTGCAAATAGTTTATTGCAATTTGTGGCAACTGCATGCTTTTGTTCTGTTGCGAGTGTGTTAGTTTAGGCAGTTTGCCAGGCATCGGATGTGCCATTATGATTGGTAACTTTCATAGCTTGCCAGTATTGTGTTACTTACATTAAACAGTGCTATTTGCTGAAACTATTATTACCTCCTTGTTAAGAATTCATTTTTTTCAGCTTGCTTATTTTAATTTGCAATTTTTTTTTTTTCACCATGTTTTTTTTTCCTGTATTTTCGACATTATGCATTCATTCATATTTATTTATTTGTTCATTAGATTTTATGAAATAATTTTAAATTTGTAATATTTTTTTTTCTTTTCAGTCTTATTCCAGTGAAGGTTGGCCTTCTTTTAGCACAGGCCTTTGGAATTAATAACTGTATGGATGACTTCAAGGGAAGAGCAAAGAAAGATTAGATAAATTACCTAACCAGAGCAAAGAAAATAGAGTTATGCCAACATTTTATTTTACCTTTTTTTCTTTTGTTTAAATCTAGTTTTCGATCTTATATCATAATCAGCTAGGAATTGGACACTTTTCAATCATGTTTTGTGTTCTCTAGCCAGTGAATTATTTTTATTTATTTTTTTTTTATTAGCCATTTTTAAATTTTTCATAAAACCTGTGTTACTCCATAAGAATTTTTTTTCTAACTTAGCCAATTAACCTAATTGTCCTTTTGCATATGTTTAAATTGTACTTATAAGTGATTAACTTAAAATTCCCCAATTGTTAGAATGATAGTATGATAGTAAACTTAGCTATTAACTTTGCTTTTCTTCAAAAATTACAATATTACCCAGTTTACAATAAGAATAATTTTTTGAATAATAGTATTAGAGCATGTGTATATTTTTCTTTTGCCAGTGTATGTGATTTCATATGTGATGTAATCCATAGGAAACTAATATTCTTGAATGCCACTTTAATTCAATTTTTACAGTGAGCTGTCAGTTTACATTATTGTATTAAAAATGTTAATATTAAGTTTAACTTAGTTACTTTTTAATCAGATTTATTGCCTTTGTAAGGAATGTGGATTTGCTAAATAACGATCATGATTGTAAAATCCTGTTCATGATTATGGCTTGTAAGTATATTTCATTATAACATTAATTGGCACATTGGTGGATGTTTTATTGTTTTGTTCAATTCTTAGTCTTGTGCACAAGTTTATGTATATGTACATCAGAACTGAAGTGAGTATTAACAAGCAGAAGTATTGTAATTAGTGCCAAAATTTGTCCAGATTTTCTCCATATTTTTTATGAAACTGTTGATATGCTATACATCGTGGAGCCATATTTCTGTAAATTTCAAACAGTTGATTTACTCTACCGTTCCTATTTATTTCCAGCAAAAAGTGATATAAAGAATAGAAAAAGGGGTTTTGACTTGTTGCGTATCAAAGATTTTTATTGTTAAATTCAATAAAAAATTCTACAAGTTTTTGCTGACTGTAAAAATGGAACTGTGTAGAAATGACTGTCAGTTATTTCATTGATATTCAAATGTCTAATCTTGACCTACCTCAAACTTGTCAAGAAATATACATGAAATATGTACAAAAAATGATACTGTTCGTGAAATGTTTGAGAAATCTTCACAATTAGTATAATATTTGTATACAGCAGACTGCATATTTTTTCACAACTAAACTGAATTATTGTTTAGCTAAAAAAAGTATTGTAGCATGTTTTTTCTCTCTTAAATTTAATAAATACCACCTGCTCAAATCTTTTTTCCACCTTAGACACCTCATCCATGTATGTCTTAAAAGTAATTGTAATAATTTTTTTTCCATTTCCAGAGTGATTATGTTAAATTATGCTAAGTCTAGTGTATCAAATAAATGATTCAGCTAATTTTTTTGGGCAACTGCTTATGGAAGAGGTCAGACGAACAGTTAAAAAACTACAATAATAACATTCATAATAATCTTACAAAGAATTTTTGGTGTTTTTATTTGTACGAATACATAAGCATTGTTCTCACTATATTCAAGTTTTTCCTGCAAAAACAAACATTTACTAACAATTATACAAAACAGCAGAAGTAAAATCTGAAAAAACATCACACAAAAATCAACACTAACCACAACTACTTCATGTAAGTTACTAAAAGTAACAGTTCAGTTAATTAAAAGCAATGCTTTTCATTATTTGCATCAAAGACTGAACTCTGAGATATATTTAATTTTGCTTTGATCACACCCATATGCTGCCATTCAATTTAAACTCTAATATTAAAAACATGAGATTAATTCAAGGAAGAGAATCATGGAGTTTTGTCTTTACTTTAGTGAGACCTGGGTTCTATAACAGTTTCCCTACACTAAGACTTGCTTCAAACAATATATTTCTGCCTTTGGCCAGTTGCAGCAGTCATCAATTCAGCAGAGCAAAGTTTGAAAAACAGCTTGATCCTCCATTTTATTTATTTATTTTTTTTTTGGGCTGTTCATTTTTTTCTCTTTTCTAAAGCTCCTCTTGAAAGGTTAAACAGCACCATCTACAGATCTGTCTGCTCACCAACAGGTGGCACAGGCCCCTGTTCTGCATGCTGTTCTTGCTCATAATCCAGCGGCACTAACAGATACTGTCCCTGGTCACCTGCCGCCGTCCCCTCATCAGAAGGTGCTGTAGTAGAAATCATTTGGTTTCCTGTAGTTCCCGTGGCAAGAATCTGAGAAGCAGCAATTTGAGACGCTAAGTCCGCCAAGTTGATGCTTTTGCTGGTGGCGCCATCTATGCTGCTGGACAGAGACTGCAGAGCTTGGGCGGTCTGGAGGGCCTCTACGACATCACTGGAGAGGTTCTCCATGACAAGCTGGTCACCTGTGGTTGCAGCAGCGGTTGTTGGGATGGCATCCCCTGCACCCTGCTCGCCTCCTTGTTGAATGTGGATTACCTGGAAGAGGAGGCAACATTCTGAACATTTATATGGGAGGACATAAACACAACCTGCTTAAATTCAGGCTCAGCCGTAGTAATCATCTACTCGTGGATATGGAAACGCACTGCCCATGTAGCACTGAGGTTCAAGATCTTTGCATGTCTTAATTTTTCTGTTTTAAGGATCACTTAAAGAAATACTGTTGTTTGTGGTCATCATTGTATAGGCTAATTACTAAAAAAAAAAGAAATTTAGGTCAATTTGTGGCACAGGGCATTTAATTAATCCACAGTGCCAGTAATCCCATCCACCATTATACATGTGCTCTTGTTCTTGTAAAACCAATGTCACGTTGACACGATCATGAATCAAATTCAAAACCAAGAAGATTTTAAAATTCTGAGCACAGAAACAACTTCCACTGACCTCTGTGTTGTCTGTGAGTTCTATCTGCCTCCCATCAGGCATCTGTATGATGGTACGGCCAGTTGGACCCTCGCCAAGCTCTCCAAATATCACCTGGGATGTGCCGTCCTATGGAAACCAAACGTAATGGTCAATATTTTTTATCAGCAAGGCTCTCCTGACTTAAGTTTTAATGCCTACATTAAACAACAATATGCAAAACAACAAAGTTTTTAAAGCTGACAAAAGATAAATTCTTTTTTTGATAAATTCTTTTTTTTTTAATCATCTTTTGACCAATTTTTCATTTAAAAAAAAGAAAAAAAAATTGAACAAATAAATGAAAATATGAATTTAACACAAAATCTTAATTCCCTAAATATTACCTCAATATTCTGTCCTCCCTGGACCTCCACCAGTCTGGTTTGCTGGTTGGGATCCTGAATCTGGACCAGAATGTGCTGAGGTGGCTTCTCTACCACACTCCCTCCTGCCCTGCCAGCTGAGATGGTGCTGCTCTGGATCCTGGGCTCATCAGGCTGGTCCACCTTCTTTAACAGGGTGTGCAGGAAGTTGGGGTCCTGGAAAGTGGTTTTTAAATAAAAGAACTATCAAGGAACAACCTCACTGCAATAGTTAAAGGAATCTAGGGTGAATTATTACATTTTTGTACTGAAGTATTTCTATTTTTTTTTTCTGTGATTCAGGAACCCTGTAACATGGATTACATGTGCCCCATTAAATCAAAAAGACTTAACAATTTTTTAGACTCACCAAAATTTGGAAACAAGTGTCATGACTACCAAAGTCAAAACTTGGCTATCAACTTCCATCGTAAATAAAACTTTGAAACCTTAATATGAACAACACGTTCTTTTTATTTTCTATACCTGTACCTTCCCTCTACAGAACAATTACCTGTAGCATTCCCACATTGCCTGGATGTTTCCGTTGGATATGGCGTCGTAGTGTGTGGCGATATCGACACATCTCCGAGCAAAGGCTGCACACATACATCATTCCGCTGTGAAACTCCAGGACGTGCTTCTTCAGCTCATGCGGCAACACGAACTTCTTGGTGCAGTGATCACACGCATGTTTCTTGCCCTGCGTATGTTCAAGCGTGTGCCTGTACAGTTGCTCTGGGTATTTGAACGAAGCCTGGCAGTAGTTACAGTTGAAGTGCTTCTTGGGATCGTGCATTAGCATGTGCTTCATCAAATTCCCTTTCTGACGGAATATCTTCCCACAGGTTTGACACGCGAACACTTTTGTGATTGCGCCATGAAACTGTTTCTTGTGGGCGTAGAGTGTGAGCCTTGTCTTCAGCAGCTTTCCGCACTCGTTACACTGAAACTTGCGCTCCTTAGTGTGCACAGCATTTTTGTGCTCCAACATCTGGTGGCGTATGTGGAATTTTTTGTGGCAGACATCGCAGGAGAAATGCTTGTCGCCATGGGTTTTAAGATGCTTGTTAAGATTGCTCTTGCTAATGTAGGTTTTTCCACATAGGTAGCAAACATATTTGTCCTCCATTTCGGCTACTCCTTTCCTGTAAAAGGTTAAGATTAAGGTTGAGTCAAAAGTCTGTTACTCGCGAAGGACAAGTCACCTTAATTATTGTCAGGTTTCCTGGATCTGCCCAATTCTGAATTGATCTCACCTTCTGGAAATGGCACTACCATCGGCATCCATAACTACCAGTAGGTCTTCATCCCTTGATTTATGTATGCAATAGTATGCAGGTAGGCTTACAGGTGTTAGGCCTATTAAAAGCCACAAACTTGCTGTCGTAGCTGTAATTAATCTTAGTATCTTACCCGATGAATACATACGTAATTCAGCCTTACGCTTTTTAAATTTTACTAATTTACATCGGTTGCTGAGAGGACTCATCAAAAATTTTTTATTTGAAGACTGTCAGTTTCTATGGTTACTGAAATATGAATATATAATAAAAGTACTGAATCAACTGATTAATTTTATTCATCGAGTTCCTGCAATATCTGTTACATACCTGACTGAGTATTTCATCCTGACCACCGACCCATCTGGCCTGCGACATGTGTGGTTGTTTAGGTAATCCTTGCGATAGAAGCTCTTCCCACAGAACTCGCACTCGTAGTTCGGCTCCTCGTGTGTCTGCATGTGGCGATCCAGATAGCGTGGGTCTGAGAGCGTTCTGTTGCACACTGTGCAGTTTACAGCACCTGACGGAATATGAAGTATGTTTTTTTTAGATGTGTTAATCTGTTTAACTGATAGTGTCAATGGGAATGAGCCCTTAATCTTGATGTGAGGAAAATATGTCATATTTGTCAAGAAATTGTCAATCTTCATCCCTTCAAACCTTAACTATCACCTTTTCTATAAAGAATCATTTTATATACTAAATCAAGTTACTTTTTGTCTTTTATTTTTGTTCTTAATTGCCTGCCTGTTTTTTTTTTTTTTTTGCTCATGTTGTGCACAATCCTCTATGTAACCTTTAAAAAATCTCATATGGCAGAGCTCAACATACATCCAAAATTAGTATTTAATTAATTTAAAAAAACTTTATCTAAAAATTAAAGTAAAAAAAACTCACCTTCTTTTCCAGTGCACGTTTTCTCATGCTCCAAGTGGGAGAACTTCCTGGCGAACCCCTTGCCACATTTGGCACACTCATGGGGGTGACGGTGCTTCACCTTGTGATCCCTGAACAAGATGGCATCAGTGAATTCTTCTCCGCAGTCATCACATTTGACCACACCATCTTGCTCTATGCTGAACTTGGCCTTGCATTTATATTCGTGCTTTAACACATCCTCTTTCCTGATGAAGGCCTTGTCGCAGAGCTCACACTTGAATTTGGATTTCGCCGAGGACAACATCCCACCTGTGCCATCTTCGCCTCCCTTTGCAGCACTTCCCACGCACACATGCTCCTGAAGTCGCTCTTTACTGGAGTAGCTCTTCTTGCACACGCTGCACCTGAACTGACCCGTGTGAACAATTTTGTGGTTTTCCAAAGCAAGCTGTCTGCTGAACACCTTTCCGCACTCGTCGCATGGGAAGACATGGTTCTTGGATTTTGCAGAAAGTTGAGCTGGGTTGCACTTGTACAAATGCCACTCCAGTGCCTTTTTGCGAGAGAACATCGTCTTGCAGCGCTCACACATGAATTCTCCTGTGTGAGCTGCCATGTGACGGAAGAGGTACAACTTCTTTGAGAAGGACAAGTTACAGATCTGGCAGAAATGGGTTTTCTTCACTTCCACCTTGGCACTGCAGATGTGTTTCTCCAGACTCTCTGCCCGGGCAAACACCTTGTGACACGCAGCGCAAGTGTATTTCCCAGTGTGCACTGGGAAATGGTTTTTAAGATACCGAGGCTTGTCGAACTTCTTCCCACACTCGGGGCACACGTAGTGCTTGCCATCGAAGGACTCTTCAATATCCATATTCAACTCCCAGTCCAAGTCCTTGGATCCCACCACCTCTTCTCTATGCTTCTCTAGCACGTGGGTTTTTCCAGACTCAAGTTTGTCAAGTACTTCCCCACATACTTTACACTTGTAGCTCAGGTTGTCTGGATGCTTTTGGGACATGTGTTCTCTGCCTTCTTCTAGAGTGGAGAATGTCCCCCCACAAACTGGGCACCCGTATGTGGAGTCGTCTTCCTTTTGCTCCAAGCCATCCTGCAACTCCAACAGGACTTCTGGGTCTTGAATCTCTTCATCTGCTAGATCTAAGGCCTCTCTTTTGCTGTTATTTCCATCGTCATCTCCGTTTGTTGCTGCCTCACGCTTTCTTTTCATTGGGTACAGCTTGGCAACAAACTCTTCCCCGTCGTCATCACTTAGATCGACTTCTTCTTCAGTGATGTCATCACCACTCTCCAAATCAAGGTCAGCATCGTCGTCATCACTGTCACCCTCCTTGTTCTTCTTAAACTCTTTGTCTTGTTCAGCCTCAAACTGCCACTGCCTTGGCTTAATGACCCGGCCTCTGGAAGAACGGCGCAAATTTTGCTCTGACTCTGCTTCCTGAGGTTTCTCCGGTTCTTTTATCACTGGAGGTTCAATCTTCTTCACCATCTCTGATTTCCGAGGTCGGCCTCTCCTTCGCTTTGGTGGAGGAGGTTGTGCCACATCTGCAACTGTGTTGTTATTTTTCAATTCTCCTTGATCTGGAGGTAGAATTTCAATTTGCGGAGGTGCCGCAATGGCCACGGGTGTCACAACAGGAAGACCTGGCTCATCTTGAGTAGGCATTTTCTCTTCTGCACTAGTGCTGTCATTTACTATGGGGGGTGTTTGCACCCCTTCCAATTCTGACAAGAGTTTGTCTAAATCTTCAAGATCCTGGGCAACTTGAGGATCTGTCTTGTCTTGTGTGGCTCCCTCTCTTACTATCTGTGTTCCTGCTTGAGAAGGATCAATAAACATCTGTTCATTTTCATCAGTAGGTTGGGAGCCGTCTTTTCCTGCTTCAACATCAAGTGCTGCCACCTTCACTTTCGTTTCTTCAGAACTTGTCTTCTGGTGCTTGCTTTCCATATGACTCTCTAAGAGATCCTCTCTGTAGAAAAACATGGCGCACTCTGGGCACTTAACCCCCTGTTTCTTATGCTTCCTCATGTGGCGCTTGAAAGTGATGGGGCTTCGACAAGCCTGACCGCAAATGGAGCACACAAGGGATTTCCTAGTGCGGGTCATTTTGCGTTCCACGGGCAGCTGGGGGCGCAGGTGGTTACGAATGTGCCTCGCAAGACTGACCATGCTGTCAAATGTGGCGTTACACTCGCGGCACACAGAGGCGTCAGAGGATTCTTGACTGAATGTCAGAACTGGGGCAATGTCTGCTGCTTGGTGACTGGAAAGAGAAGACATGCAAAAACTGAAGTCAGTCACCACAAAAACACATAGTAAAAGGTATTAAGGGTGGGAAATAACTCTTATGGCAAGCACCAAAAATGTACATAAATAGTTTTTTGGAACAAATTTAAATCAAACCTTTTCAGTGGCGACCGGTATTATAGAACTGGCTGTCTTATATCTCTATGTATGTACAACATGGTTTTAACTTTGGGAAAAATCAAGCCACTTCTTCATTATTAAAGAAAATGTTAAAAAAAGTTCAGGCAAGTTGGTTAAGTGATGTCAATTGAAAGAAAGGTCAAATTTTTGTCTGTTCAAGGTAAAAAGGAAATTGTAATCAAGTAATCGCCATAATTGGTTAGATAATTTCAAATTTCGAAAGAAAAACCTACATCCCATCCTGTTGCCCCTCCTGTTCCTCAGTTAGCGCCATATTGTGCAGCTCCAGCAAGTGCTGCCTGAACTCAGATTCAGAATTGAAGGATATCTCACACAGCTGGCATATGTACAACATAGAGGCTTCCCCTTCTCCTGGAAAAATATACAGGGAAATAATTTACAAGTACCAAGTTCTGTCAGTGCATGCTTGTGCACGTGTACTGTGTATTAAATATACAATAACTTTTGAAAAAATACAAAAGGGACAGGGCAATACAAATATTAATAGTTGGTGTTTCTTCATCATTCTTTTGGTTATAAAAAATATATAAGTAAAGAGTATTTTTTTTACTATCATGGCCATTCATTTTGTCTTTTTTATCATTTTTTTTTATGATAAAAAGATAATTATATGAAATACATGTAAATTGATATCTTCGAAGCACAAATTTTAATTTATCTGCTGCTATCTCATTTCAACCATTGTCATTTAATATCCGTTTCTACTGTTGCTTCAGCTACTGCCACAACTTTGGCGATACAAATAAACATAAGTCATAATAATAATAAGAATTATTATTATTACTATGACAATCTTTAAAATGAGTAAATAATTGTAATAATGAAGAAAATATTTACCATGTGCTGTATTCTTATTTGGACTAGCTTCATTAGCCTGCCAGTTAATATCCAAACCAAGCAGTGCTGAAAACAAAAACCACAATTATTAAACAACAGAAGTCAAACAGTACACGGGAATACACCTGTGAAATTACAAGTTAAAACAGTTTTCCAAAAATCATTCAGAGATAAATACTAGTAGACAGATCAGACAAGACAGTTGACAGGAAGAGTACTTCACTTTAATTTTTTTTTGATTTTTCACTGACACCAAAACCTATAATAGAATCATACATAGTCACAGGAGATACTAGGAAGTTAATACATCACATTCCAATGGCTGATGAAACTAATTGAAAAGAATCATACATAGTCACAGGAGATACTAGGAAGTTAATACATCACATTCCAATGGCTGATGAAACTAATTGAAAAGAATCATACATAAATAAATTGGTCAGGTGTGGATTAAGGCCATGTTTTGGGTCTTCCAGAAGACGGTCAGATTTTCAAGTTTACATTGATGGGTATCTAATTTTTTTCTGTTGGAAGTCGGTCAAAAAATGGAGATTGGATCGACCAATATAATATGGAAGACTGTCAGAAAAATCTCTGGATCCACCCCTGTTGGTAAACAATTTAAGTTACCTTTGGTCACCCCATCAGGCTCTGCACTCTTCCCAAGTTTTTTGGCATAATGCGGGGCGTACCACACCTTCAACTCCTCGTTCGCGTCCAGTCGCCTGGTGTTCATATAGTACAGCTCCGTGCCGCTCTGGAAGGCGATGCAGTTCTGCTCTGGCTTGGTTTCCGCGGTGCGTACCAGACAGAGCCAGTTACACTCGCTCTCGTTTCGAGTGTCTAAGGTGACTGTGCTGCCATCTTTAGAGAAGATCTGAAAGAATTAATTTTTTCTTTTTATTATTACTGCTAATTATTCAAAATCTAACTGAATCACACAAGAACTTACAATGCATTATGTCAGAATTATAACCTTCCAAATTTATAATGAACTGTTTGTCACTCCACTACAAAGAATTTACATATTCTTTAAAAATTTTTTTTTTTTATTTTCTTGTGAATAAGAAGTTACATCACCACCCTACCAATTTACCTTCAACACAAACAAGTTCTCCATATCTAAGTCAATGGTAGTTCTCTTGGCTTCAAAGGGGCCTAGCTTGGTTTTGGCAGGTATCCCTTGCTTTGTGGCAACACCTATAGCTTTGTCTAGGAATTCAACAACTTGCAGGTTGTTGGGTAGGGTAAGGCGTGCCCTGAAATGCATATTTAAAACATAAGCAAAAAACAAGGCAGCAAAGCTGTCAAATGTACAGACAAAAAACAGAAAATAAAGATGCAAAAAAAAGGTCATTTTGTCAATTTTGATGCAATAATAAATAATGCTTATAATAGCACTGTCAGTCAACACTGAATTTTAATCTTGAACAACAGGTAACATGGTCAATAACAGGAGCAGACCCAGAGATATTTTCTGACAGTATTACAAAGAATCTATGTTGATCCATCCTCCATTTTGATGGTCTTCCAACAGAAAAAAATAGATACCAGTCAATATAAACTTAATAACCTGACTGTCTTCCGGAAGACCCAGAAGATGGTCTCAATCCACCCCTTCAATAAGATTACAGTTTCAGGACTATGAGAGTTCAAATTCACATTATGAAAGTCTCAATACTTGAAAAATGATGACAGTGCATAAAATAATATTACATAATGTTTAAAGACATAAAAAACAATACAACTGCTTATGTAGAAATACAGAAAATGTGCAGAGCCCCAGGCAGATGAGAGTTAAAAGTCACAAATGCAAGTGTTTGAGAAAAAATTATAAAGGAAAACAACAAAACTAGAAAAGCACTTTGAGAGTGCAGACCTCTGCCAAGGCAGCAATTGTTGATTATTATTGATAATTGATTGATAATTGATCCGGACCACCACCAAAAATTAATCATTGTCCTCTTTGGCCCACTTCCGACAGTTCCTGAAAATTTCTGCAAAATCGGTCCATAACTTTTTTGTGTTATGTGGATGACAGACAAACAGGGGTGAAAATATAACCTCCTTGGCAGAGCTTGAGGTAAATATAATTCCAATGAAGATGCTATTCAAACTTTTAATCTTCCAGTTTGATATATATATATATATATATATATATATATATATATATATATATATATATATATATATATATATATATATATATATATATATTTTTTTTTTTTTAAACTTATTTGCAATATTAAACAAAATTTACCTGCATAATTATCACTGCTTCCTTATTATTAATCTAGCAGAGAGCTTTACCTTTGGGAGTTTACAGGGAAATATCAACAAGTGTGCTTTATGTAATCTCATTTAATGGCCTATTAAAGCAAATGACTTTATAACTCTGAAATTAATCTAGTGATACCCAAGGGTAATTTACAGACTGACCCACTCAAAGGTCTTCAGGCCCATAAGTCACACCTTAAGAAAAGCACAAAACCATAATGCCCAAAATAGGAGACTACCAATCCTGATGCAATAATACATTATGTTTAACTGCACAGTCAACATCAACTTATGCACAACAGGTCACACAGACGAAAGTAAAAGCATAAGGCTCCAGGCCCATCAGAGTTCAAGTTTATACTTAGAAAGTGCCAGAATGAGAAAAATGAAAATTTCACAAAAAATGCATAAATACAATCAACATGATAATCCAATAGAGCTGGTTTTCTCATGAGCTGAAGGCCAATCCTAAAAATCGTACTTGTAAGTTTAAAATTATAATAAGTGGCACAGTTTTCTTTTCATAATGTTTGCATTAGCAGTGCAAAAAGATTGTTGTCAATTTTGATGTAACATTACATAATAAATTAGAGAATAATTATCACCAATTTTTGTTTATTGAATATAAATAGGATGGACATGTAGAAAATATGATTACCATTTGGCTTCATGTCCATGGGAGCTCCGAGTCCCACAATGAATATGCCAAAAAGATAATGAATATTACACTAAAATGTATAACTTCCAGAAAAAGAAGCCAATTAGACTGCTTTTCTAACTCAGGCTGCATTTTAGTCCTGTGTTTCTTTTTTGAAAGTTTGACAGTCATAAGTAACACGGTTTTCCCATAATGGTCATCAAGGCAGCAGCACCAAAAATTGTGTTTTCTTCTATTTTGATGCAACATTACATAATGCTTAACAGCATAATGACCATTGATTTTTAATAATAAAATATAAGTGTCATGAATTTTCACAAAATGTGACTAGCATGGGTCTTCAAGCCCGTGGAGGTTCTAAGTCACACCTTGGAAATGCCAATATGTGAAAAATTAAATTTTCACAAAAAACTGTTTAATTGCCAGAAAAATTTACCAAACAGTCTGCATTGCCTACTGAAGCTGTATTTTAGTCCCATGTTTCTTTCCTGTAAGTTTGAGAACAGTAAGTGACATGATTTTCCTTAAATGGTCATCATGGGAGCAGTGCCCAAAATAGGGGTTTCTTCAAATTTTGATGGAATATTACATAATGTTTTACAGCATAATGACCATCAATTTGTAATTATAAAATATTAGCATCATAGTTATTCAGAAAATGTGACAAGCAAAAGTCTTCAGGCCCATGGAACTTCAAAGTCACATATTGAAAATGCCAAAATGTAAACAAGACAGCACTGTTCTGAAATGGGTTTATTTCCATTTTTAACACTTTTTTAACATAAAACAAAATAAACAGTTTACTGCCATTTTTATATGACCAATGAAGAAAATTGATGAGATGGGAAAAGTATCAATAGAACAGTGTTAAAGGACAATGTTCATGTAAAAATCCATTTCTCGAATTTTGAAGATACAGCACTCAATCTATACACTAGAGGTATGTTTTAATCGATCCCCGCCATTTAAAAATTATAAAAACAATCTATTAGTAGAAAAAAAGCGTTTTAGTAAACCTCACCTCAATATGCAAAAATGAAGCAACAGATCTGGGTCACGTGGTACTGTGACGACAATCACGATAAAGGTCTATGACACTCAACTGAGCTCCATGGTGCATACAGACGGAGAAGTTAATGAAAGTTGTGTTGAACGGAGTTGAGGAATTTTCGTTATCCCTCGGTGTGTTGCCGTGGGATTCACCAAAATTGCAGCTCTCGTTGACAATCTTTCTTTGTCTATGACGGTCTACCGTGACTTACTTACTAACTTCGGTGACAATAGTTGCGATGCTCTAGATCATGGTCACCTCAGGTGGTTTAGATCATATCAAGAGCTGGTAGTCTTTCAGATTAACTGTCATCAGTTGGCAAACTTACTGATTGCTGATGCATTTTAAATGCATTGTAGTTGACCAAAAGCTCGTTTACAACAAACCTGTTAATTATGCACCGCTGCAATAACCAAGCCAGGTAATAACAGGTATGAAACTCGTCTTGGTGGGCTTTCATATTTTTCAATATATCTCCTTTATTTCATGGGGTTATTTTATTGGTATTTGTAAATGACGTTAAATATCAACACTTAAACAATTAAGTTCAAACACGGTCGCGAACATTAATAAAAGAAATTGCTCTCAGGGTATCTTGAAGCTTCCGTGGAAGAAAACGTGTTGAGGAAAAACAGGAAAAAGAGCGTTATATTAAAGAAAAAATGGGAACTGCTATAATAAAATGGTTCGTTATCCTAATTCGTTTATGCTTTGAGGATTTGTTTCTGAAGATTATTTCATCTGAAATATTAAATAATTTAAAAGATTGATCATTTTATAACTTGAAACGCAAATTCTGCGTCAGTACGCAAATTTTTTTTTTTTTTTTTTTTTGCAAATTTGTAAGCTTATAACACCGTGCTATAAAGATCTACTCAAGAAAAAAATTTGCTTGGGTAAAATTGAGTACAGAATGAACTGGAGACACTTGGCTTGTCATTAAGTTTACACGAAAATATGTCAGGTAACTTTATACTGTCTTTGAAAGAGTAAAGATTGAAAGATAATTTTAGACAAACTTTGACGGGGGAAATACCTACAAAGAGTAATGGGCTATTTCGCCAACATCTTGTTGAAAGTTTTACACTGCAATTCTATTCAAATAAGCTAAGGAACTAATTGCCAAATTAATACTCTCATCACATAACCAGACCTGCAAAAATTGTACGCACATATTTAAAAAGATTACAAGCACATACAGCAAAATGTAGACTTACGCAAAACATGAAGGACAGCGTAATCACAGCAAATGTACCTCATATAGTAGCTTAATTTCCATTAATAATAAAATCATCATTTAAGTCAAAAATATTCTTGCGATTTAATAACTATTTTAATTTACCCAGAACGGTATATTTATTTTAAAGGCGGTTAACTGAAATATAGTTTTATGATTTGTTTGTGAAAATTGCCCATGTCACCCTGTTAGTTTGGAGGTCTAAGCTGGATCAAGTCCGTGTTAAAATTCCTATGAAGTTGTGCAGGAAAAATTCTTCCTTTCTTTCTCTAGCTCCTCGATAAACCTGGTGTTCAGATTTTATCTAGTACCCCCAGGTCTACGGGAGCTGCGCTTTGTAACTAACGCACAGGTAGATTTTTACCTGAGATAACTGGAGTAAAGCTTAGATAGAGAGTGCGTTCGACACAAGCTAGACAAATTGAATGCCATTTAACCCTCTAATTAAGAGGTAAAGGAAGTTCCAGTTAGATGGATGATTAAGATAGGACTTGTAAAGGTAACGGGCATTGTTTACTTCAGTTTAATAAAAGTATGCAAGACGGAGTGTCAGCGGTTTAATAAAATAAATTGAATTTCACAAATAACATGGACCTCATATGCAATAATCAACATTTCCCTTAACTCATTCAAATGCAGTGTTTTATACAACTTGGGATAACCATAATGAAATGCTTGTTAAAAAAATGACTAGACGGAAAATGGTTTTACACAGCTTCACGAGGATTTAGACCCCTCGGGTAAGAGATTTGAATGAGTATAAACTTTTATCAGAAGCCAGAGAAGTCATCTTACAGGTAGACAATGCAGCTCAGTTTGACAGCTAAGCACGCTCTGTTCTCCAGTGGCTCGATTGTCGTCATTGGACCACGTGACCACGTAGCTCATTAACTCCCAGGCCGAGCAAATAGGACGTTTTTTAAAGCCAAAAATTTACAAAATGAGCTTTTAATTTGTGTATTTGGATAAAGATATCGTTAGTTGGGCATGTTTTCTGAAGAATATGTTCCGTTCAGGCCATTCTGACGGCATGAAGCAAACCCTTTAAATGTCCAACTTCCTCCATTCTGAGATTCTGAACATAGTGGATGAATGCATCTGACAAACTGCAATGATATGAGTTTATTTCCATTTTTGACACTTTATTACACAATACATGATAACAAGTTTACCATCATTTTTAAAAAATCAACTAACAATGTTGTAAAGATGCAGGAAATGTCAAACAAACACTTTTACGTATCTTATTAGTTCAATAATGAGACTGTTAACATGCCTAAGAATTGAATGTGAGGAAATGTGAAAAAACAGCATAACTTCTAAAATAATGAACTGATTATGCTGATTTTCAAACTCAACCTGCGTTTTAGTAAGATTGGCCCCTCCTGTGAGTATAATGACAATTGGCCGATCTGTTTTTCTTATATTGTGTTATCAGTGTTGCATATATACTGAAAAAAGTGAAAAAACAGCATAAATTCCCTATAAGTGACCCGATCGTGCTGATTTTCGAACTTGACCTGCGTATTATGAATATTTATCAGTTCTGTAAGTTTCAAGCCAAAAGGTAAAATGGTTTTCCACTTATCGTGTTATCGGTGCTGCACATATGCTGAAAAAAGAGAAAAAATAGCCTAAATTCACTAAAAATGACCCAATCACGCTGATTTTCGAACTTGATCTCCGTATTATGTATATTCATCAGTTCTGTAAGTTTCAAGCCAAAAGGTAAAATGGTTTTCCACTTATCGTGTTATCGGTGCTGCATATATGCTGAAAAAAGTGAAAAAACAGCATAAATTCCATATAAGTGACCCGATCATGCTGATTTTCGAGCTCGACCTGCGTATTATGAATATTCATCAGTTCTGTAAGTTTCAAACAAAAAGAAAAAACAGTTTTCCACTTATCGTGTTATCGGTAAAAGTGCACGGCGACGGCGACAACGACGGCGACGACGGCAACGACAGACGCAGATGACGGCTATATGTACAGACACATCTGTGTCTGTACATAAAAAGATGATAAGCATGCTTTGAATTTTGCTGAAGAAGCTGTGCCGAAGAGTTAAAAGAAATTTTAAATAGATATCAAATGATAGAAGTTGAGTTGCAAGGGTAATTGGTAGAGTGCAATAAATAATATTTAATAATCTGCTTTAAGTTGCTTGTGCTGTTGCTATGTATCTTTTTTTTTAAAAAAGAAAATGAAATAAAATTATTATGATAGTCATAAGTTTTTAAAAATAGAGATGGTGAAGTGTGAAAATACATGAAAAACTTGACTTCACGGGTATCCTGTATCCTGTAAAAAATTACTTAATAATAAAGAAACAAGAAAAAATCCAGGAAAAGAGGACACGAATCCACTGCCCTCCCTGGCACTGCCCATGTATTTTACTCACATAGAGAGGGGGTCCTCCTCTGTTGTTTCCAGTCCAAGCTCTGGGCACTGTTCTGTGTCATGACTGCCTCCACAAACATCACAACCTAGTGGTATGAAATAAAACTCAAATAAGACGATATCCACAAAAGACTTAATTCAGGCCTGTATAGCCAGCAATATCAAAGGGTGGGTGGGTGCGGGGACTGTATTATTATAACAATTTTTTATTTTTATTATGATTTCAAAAATGTGGAACTCTTTAAGCACATTAACATTATCATAACCCCCTTACTAGTAGAAATGGCAATTAAAGAACCTGAATCATATTTTGATAGTTTAAACCCTTAATATTTTCAACCAAGAGGTTGCCAACCCCACGGCTATTCACATACTTTTTAACCAAATGAATGCAATTACCTAAAAAAATATGCCATAAATTAATTTTATTCCATCAAATCTTTAACCACCAGATAATGCAGCTGCAGTTATATTTATATATTACACATTACAAATTTTATCTTGCACAAATTTATCAAGAAAAATTATCTATAATTATCTGTTATATATTTATACTTTACTGGACATTACAACATTATAAATTACACACTCTAAGCTAATACTATATATACCCTGCAGATCCACTTCAACATCCATATTGTTCTTCTTTACTTATGTCTCTTCTGTATTACTGTGGACTAAATTTAAAATCAAAGTATAAATATTACATAGTTTCACATCTTTGGCAATATGTTCAGGAATGATAACATATTATGAGCCATTTGCTAGATGGTGAATACTACTGCATCTCTCTAAATAAGTGTGTGTGTGTGTGTGTGTGTGAGAGAGAGAGAGAGAGAGAGAGAGAGGGAGGGGGGAGGGGCAACTTACCAAGGATTTGTCTGGCTCTTTATTTCAGTTAAATGTACAAACAAGTTAAATTCCAACAGCCAACACTGCTAAAAACCCTTCCCAAACCACAAACAGTCAATATCGACCCGGGGTTTCTTTTAATCTTCAATAAGATATTTGTTTTATTATTTAACCTCCTTAAGACAAATCCGTCTGCTCATATTTTCGCGGAAACTTTCAGTAAAGTAAAAACACGGATCGAGATACACAAAAATGGCGTGCATGGAAATTGGACGGAGTCCGACGGCAGTCTTTCTTTATAAAAATCACGCAAAATATAATCAACATAGTTTACCTGCAGATAGATATAAAGCATTATTCCGCAACAGAACGGACTTTCACTTGAATGTCTCCTTTAAAAGACCATAAATTAATAAGATTTCCAAGTTAGGAACGGTAAAATCAAAATGGTGGAATGCGCCCCAGCAAATGCGCATGCGTACTTTTATTCAAGAGGCGCCAGTCTCGCAGCTTAGCACAGCGCATTTCACAGCACACGATACAAACGTCTGCACCTCCTTACAATACTTGGCCACGTAGATGGCTTTTACACGACAAAGAATAAAAATTCTTATAAAATATCAGTATCGTTTTTCTTCTACTCATGACCTTTTAAAACTTTAAATCTTTCCATGGTTTACGGGAAAAATGCATGTAGGCCTACCGTGTATTGAAAGCGCTATATAGGCCTATGTAGGCCTAGTAGCCTATAAGAATATTAATTGTCACCCTTCGCCCCAAACTCTTTAATTACTTCCTTACATACATTCTTTATGATAATAGATACCTTCATGGTTCAGTAAATTAATATAATTAACATCTACACATATGTCATCTTACTGGCGACGTCATAATTTCGATTTTGGGGTAAAAACTAAAAAAAACGGTTTCTCAAATTTCTCCTTTACCCCAGCACCCACGATCAACGTTTCAACACCGATGTAATGACACTATTTAGAACTGCTGGCCAGTTTTTAAAAGTCTTAAGTACATGTAGTTCAGATCTGATTTTAGCGTTGATAAAGCAAAATATTATATGATAGGCCTATGCCTAGGGCCTACTACAGTAGCAGGGCCTATTTTTAATGAAAATCTTTAATTAGGAGCTCATAACTCCATAATAAAAACATTTAAACCAAAATGACAGAACAGGATTGTAGCCCATTCATTCCCGGTTAACTCTGCCAATTTTCGTGATAAAATCTTGTTCATGGATGAAGATACTTCCCATACCAATATTGTTATCTCACCTCAACATAGAAAGGTGTTAAATTGATGATTAAATTTTTGAGTTGCCTGTGCTCCTATACATTGTAAAGAGAAATATAAATGGCGATATTTTATTTTATTTTATTATTTTTTTTTTTTTAGTTTTTTTATTGCTTTAAATCAACACAAAGATAAATGCTAAATACTGAATAATTAGATGCAGGAAAAAAAACATTTTCGGTATCAGGATGATAATAAAGTATAACAATATTCCAAAATAAAGCTCATCAAGAGGGTCGAAGTACATAAAAGGTTTCCCAGCATCGCTAACGGGACAGACAGTTCTGACTCGCATTACGTGCCGTTGTAAGGTTCGATTTTAGGTTCACAGATCGAGAAGAAGTGAGCAACAAGAGTCGTGGATTTCCAAACAGCTTTATTCCCACTGCCTAAGTTCCCTCTCTACCCACCACCTGTTCTATTTCTATCTACCTTAATGTCTCATTTAAATATGACCTTATAATAAATCTTTCTAATCTGGGGGCGGGCGCTGCGACATCCTAGGGGCGTGGGACATGCTAAGAGGCGCCACCGCGTCCCTTACACCATATAATAAGGAGACAACCATGTTGGAATGTGCTGTTAATAAAGGAACCCGGTAGGCCTATTTCACGAGTACGTCATCTTTTCTTCAAGGTAGCACTGAAGAAGAAATCAATGATCGTGGAAGCGTACTTGTGAGCAACCGGCAGCCAGCAGTCGCTTACTCCAGCGCAAGAGTAATACATTTTGTAATACAAATTGGATAAGAACGGTCCCACTCCCAAAGTATTGGTGCCAATATAGCCCTTCCCCAGTCCCCGGCAACAGTATACTGTTTTAAATCATAAACTGTTTATCAATCCCTAAATAGATTGATTTTTTTACAAAATGTTCGAATACTTAGAATTATCGCACTTCTACCTAGTTCTGATTCTTTTTATTTTAGCGCCGATGAAATTAATTTCAAACAAAAACTAAAACTGAAAGTTGTTCTAAATTATTATATAATTTATAATAATGTTATAAATTATATAATAATATAATTTATAATAATGTTATCAAATATTTAAATTACCATTGCTTAAATGCACCGCTTACATCTCTAGCACAATCTATTTAGCTTGATATTGTTTTCGACGGTTTCTTCTCTACTGCATTTGACAGTAAATCACACCTGCTGTATTCCGGTCAATGTGAAATTATTTATTTGTGAGACCAGAGGCGGATTTAGGGGGGGGGGGGTCCTGATCCCCCCTCCCCACTTCGATTTCTGGTCCCCTCTTGTAATTAGCATTTTGACTAGCTGAATCATAGTCCTAAACCGTACCAAATGGCACCGTTCGGCCTCCAAAACACTAAGAAATTTCCGAAGCCCTTCAGTGGGCCCCGAACTCCACGCCAAGTGAATAACCCGAGCCTGATTTCAGCTAAGGAGATTATATGAAGTCCCGTCTATGCTTGTCGTATGTTTTTTTATTTCCTTTTTTGTTGCCCATTTCTAAAGGCTCGATATTGTATTGCAGGCCAATTCAAAAATACAATGTCATCGCTATGCAGAAATGTGACAATACGCATAAAAATTAAGCGTTAGGTTGTTTATTGAAAAATAAAAAAAGTGCTGTTTGCTGTTTGGCTCACTCGGTGTTTACTGGCTGTTTGGAAGTTAAAACGAAAGCAACGACATTACCTGGCAAACACTCCGGTCTTTGAAAACGTTGAGGGACGACATATTTTAAGTGCTGGTGGAATTGTTTAGCTGACGACAAAATACTAATAGATACTGGTATGTGGACTATGGTGAATGTCAGAGATAAAAACTGTCCTCTTCAGTTTTAGTTATATGTAATTTGTTCTGAAGCGGATAATCATCTTGCAGTGTTTACCTTTAGGTTTTATAGATTTAATACCGTACCTCATGATTTTGCTGCATATTACAGTGAATGGTTGTTGGGTGTCATTTCTAAATGCAAACTGACCTTTCATCTGTCTACAGATCCTGCAACCATCCAGAACGAAATGGAAGTGAAAATAGCGAAAACATTTCTAATATTCGTGGTATTTCAATTGAGCTTCACCAAAACACAGGCTGAAGACATTCCCCCAAACGTGGACTGCCTCAACATTTCGCTCCATTCTAACTGCCAGTTGAACATGACAGAAGAGAGTACACGACTTATCAACGGAAACTTGTCTAATCCCAAAACCACCTTTGTTCGCTTGAATCCCATTGTTCGACCATATTACAGTGATGAGTTCTGGCGTACTAAAAACAGAAGTGATGAAATTGGGAAATATTTCTGGGTTTGGGCTGATGATGACACTGGTCGACAGTTCCTGCACCTGAAGTACAATTTTGTGCAAATGTCTTTGTGGACTCTTTCACCTGGTGTAGAGAAAATTAACATCGACTTACATGAGGTACAAATAGGATGTTGGGTTACCTTGAACGTGACTGAGCAATTCTGCACCTTAACATTACTGTTTGTGGAAACAATTAGAAAAAAGGCTGTTACACGACATCGCCTGCAGGACAGTGTTGTTTGTTATTATATGCCAGAGACGCACACATACTGGTTCACTTTTCCGAGTTACAAGTACAAATGTTCAAATGTTTCAAATAACTCAAAAATTCATTTTTCTAGTTTAGAAGAACGGCTACTCCTTATTAGCTCTTATTTACATATTGTTCAAATCATCGCTTCATTTTTCACGTTTGTTATCTGTTTTTTGTTACTTCCAAAGCAATTTACAATTAAGTTTTCTCAAAAATGGTTACATAACTTGAAAAAGTATGAAATCAATGGCACAGAAATAAGAACGCCCCTTGATGAATTGATTACGTTAGACTCAGAAAAACGGGTGATTTCCTTTGCGGTGGTGTTATGTATGTTAACTCTTGTACATACACCTTTACTTTTTGTGATTTACATAGATAGAAATTACTTCCCAGATGTCGCCCCATCTCAGCCATCGTACGTTAGGGTGTATTTTGCATTAATGTTCATTACAACGCCATGTTTTTCTTGCCTTCCGACACAAAGGTTTAATGAAGTAGCAGATTTAATATATAGATTTTTTCATTCACAGATCAGAATGTTTGAGAAGCTACACAAGATATGTCCTTGCAAATAGAAAGCAACGGTCCAGGACTTAGTCAGTAGAAGTGTTTTTGGTGATTACATCTCGTTTCACAATGTAATGAAAAAGTCCTTACGAATCGCTCTTCTATCGATAAAATCTTTGTTTTTACATTTGGATTTTCTACGTCATAAATTAAGCTGGAGGTCGGTAATTGTGGCGCTGCTTGGTATTTTATGCGGAATACCTTTAAGTGCTTTTCATCTGACAGAATGTGCCGTGCAGTCGTTCGTGAGATGGATAAAGTTCACACAATGTGGAAGAGGTAACAGGCGACTCGGGTGTTTCATTTTGCTATTTGCAAATATCTTCTACATTCTGTATTTGGGACTTTTTCTTACAGCTGGATATTCTATATTTTACTTGTCAGTAGCCATGCTTACTTTAACTGGGGCGATTATTAATTAAAAAATAATATTGCCGAATATTGCTTTAATTTTATCAGTGCTATATTACATTTGTCTGCCTTTCTACGATTTACAAAGGAAGTATCGAATATTGAAAAAGATTGTATTTAAAGCATGCTCATCAAGTGGTCTTAAGTACATTAGACATGTTCATGCAGACGCTAATACTACAGATAGTTCCAGCTCACATAGACCAACCGCACCAGATAATCAGGAGATTTCCATGTCGGAATGCATTATTAATCTAGAACCCTCAAATTCTTCAAGTACGGTAATTCTACACGTACCTCAATCAAACGGCGAAGAGGATAACCCTGATACTGAGAACGTAGTTACCGAAAGCTCACAGCCGCCTATCCCAGAACAAAACACTGAACGATACGTTTTATTATACATATCTGATGAAAAGGGTTGGGAGGGAATCCCAAAAGACCTATGGGAATCAATTTATAAAGCGTTACTTCCTCTCGACGAAGGCATAACAAAGGCTGTCACCACCTCATTAGCCGGAGTTGCCATGGTCATATTTTTATGCTTACGCTGAAGGATTTTCAGAAGGATAAAGAATTTCAATTCATAGGTCAGGGCATCGCTTTTTTCATCCCCGCGTTCATTCCTGGTCTTGTGTTGACCTCAGTTAATGGTAGCAAAAAAAGTCTAAAGCGTAAATGGGAGGTTGCTGTCCGAGAAACTATTAAACGATATTTAGAAGACAATGAGATTCCTGGTCCTACGAGTGTCCATTAATGTAACCATTTACAAATGCAACGCTTTTTCTGTCTTTGTAAAGTTTTAGAAAATGCGCACTACCCCCAATATTTTCCCTGCGTTGATTTAGACCAATTTATGTCAGCTCTTTTCTAATGAATTTAAAACTGAGAGATGTTTGTCATCGCGTTAGATTATTTGTACTTGAATCTGTGTATTATCACGTTTTACACAGGTTTTTGATTTCAGGCCGAAATCACATTTAAGTAGCTTCAGATTCTAAATCAAGTTATATCAGTTACTTCCTTTAGACGTTAGCATAGCAAAGGCATGCATGACCTCCATCGTCACCATTTTTGTGGCAATCTTTTTAATGTTAACAATGGTGGGTTTCCGTAACGCTTCGGAATTACAACTCAGCGGTCAGGGGGTCGCATCTTTTATCGGCATGTCCGTTCCCATGGTTTGTATTGGGTTTTATTGACACGGATGGTAGCAAAGTTGCTCTTAAGCGTAGTTGGGAAGTTGCCATCCGGGATATTGTTGAACAATATATGAAAGATAACGAGATTCCAGATACAAGGAATATAGATTAAAATGTAATGTGTAACCAACTGTATCTCTTTTTGTATAGACGTTGCGCATCATATATCTATGCAACTTTTCTTATGTAAGCTTCAAGTGATGAGGACGTTTGTCATTGCGTGACTTTATACGTAAACAAGTTGATAATAATAATAATAATCTGCTTAGACATCTGTTTAAACATCTGTTTAGCAAGAAATCTGAAGCATAGGTTAGGAAGGACAGGGGCCTTTCCATCCGCTCTATTACTTCTGTATCCTTTATGTATTACAACTATTCAAACAGTTACAACTGATTTAGTTTGATATTATTATTATTATTATTATTATTATTATTATTGAGGCATTCCCAAGTTTTACTGCTTGTATGTATTTGTCAGTTTGTGTTTTATCTATTTAAAGATTGCAGTGTTTCTTCTGATGATAGGTATACATTGTCATAAAAACTATGTATTAATTGACAACTTAAGTACAGGAAAGAATCAGACCCACGGGCTTATAATAATGTTTGAAGTAAATGTTGAAGTCCATGGTAGTGGTATTCCAGTAGCAGTCCTTTATACTGTACTTTGCCATCCCCTCTGTTACTTTCTCCTTCTTCTGTATACTTTATGTATAATAAGTATTAGAATAGATGTAAATGATTTACTTTTATATGATAAGAATTAATGTATCACCATTATCATTATTACTATTATTGATGTTTTATCAAGTTTTACCGTTTGCTTGTAACATTGAGTATTTACCCGTGTGTGTGTGTGTGTGTGTGTGTGTGTATGTGTGTGTAGATAGATAGACAGATAGATAGATAGATATGTTGCAGTTTTTTTTCTGATGACCTGTTATCACAGGATTAAGTATACAGCATGATGTAATCTATGTATATAATTTTAGTAGTGGAAAGATTCAGATCCATGGGCATAGGAAATATTTGAGCCAGCTGGCCAGGTACATGGTAGGCCAGTAGGAGTGGGTTATACAAAACCTAAAATTGCTTTTCTTATATTCACGCTGGGTCTACACGCAGCCTACGGACATGGGAACGATTGATAGCATGATATTGATTTACTGCTACTTTGTGTGTACATAGCAAACCAGTTTTAATTTCATTTTGTTCAAAGCCGATAAGGTGAACGTAAGTTGTTTACTTTTATGAGCATCTACTGTGAATATGTACACAGAGTAAATTGAATTAAACCAATAAATCATATGATATGGAGTGATTCTATTCTTCTGTGGTGCTTTTTATTAAAGCACTATTTCTTACTCAGCCTTGTAAGAAAACAAGAAAAAGAAACAAGAAATCAAATAAGAACAAAAAAGAATTTAGTCCAGGGCTGATTGCAAGTAAATAAATAAGCACCACATACATGTAATATAACAACAGATGCACGTAGAGGCTAGAAAGTCACACGCACTTCACCTCCGCTGGTGTAACAGGAATAGTTGTCCGTTGGTTAGGATTCCGAGGAGCCAAATATTACGTGTTCCTATACTTTGTACAGGTGTTATTTGCCCTCTATGCCGATCTGAAATATCCAGCAAACCCTCACCTGTATAATTATATGGGCACTGGACTTCCGTTATTACAAGGACTACCATTCTCCTCACTCCGGTATCTGTGTTTCTCAGTAAACAAACATGACCAGTTTTCTCGCGAGTTTGCGTGAATCGCCCTGATCTTGAGGGTCTGTACTAACTGGTGACTCAAATTGTTTATCAACATACCATCTCCGGTTTATATATGTATGCCAATTCTTCAATAGAACAGCGTATGATATTGAAACTAGGTACAAGTGCAGCACAAATTAAAACAATTGTGATATCGGTTTAAAAATTACCCCTTCCTTCATAAGATTATAACATTTGTTTCAAAAAAGTCTATTTTGAAATCTACAGGACAATTTTTCTCGCGACAGTGGTACTTAATTGTGCTCTAACGGTTTCTTCTCTACCACAATTCACAGTCAAAAGACCATTTTTGTAGTGTTCGTACTTACTGTGGAGTGTGCGTATTAAATTCATGCTATGCATGAGACCAATCATGTGTAATGGTATAAATACATCTAGTTTTATTGGTATGAAGAAAATGGTCACACTGTGTGCTAAGTACTGAATGTAATAATATGCCCAGAAAATGTGATTATTTTTTTTCGAGTTCAAAGACAGTGGAAATGCGCATGTTGCCTGGTTTTTGCACAAGTACAGTTCAGTTGCTGTGGCCACTCTCTATTCGCACATTCAGGAATGAAAAATGGGCGGATACATAACATATGATAGATACAATCATTTGGTTACGTCAGGAATAGAGTACAGGATCTCTGCACTATTTTTTCTCTCTTTGCTCGGCAAGTTTGCATTTTAACAGTCTAAATTACAGTAGGCTACTGCAAGGAATTGGTTATCTCATGCTTCTGTGTGATCCCCACCCTAACTACCCTCTCTCTTGTATGACGAAAAAATGTATTAATGGCTCAGGCTAGCAGGGGTATTGCTGTATGCTACATGTAAGCCATTTTCATATCGTCTGGTGTTGTTTTGTTAGTCTTTTTCTGCATACCGGCCTATTATTTTGAATCAATTTCTCCTTAGTAAGGCTAACAACGTAAATATTAAAATCTATATTTAAGGTCAACTGTGCTAAGTATCGACAGCAATTATTGACATCAATTATTGGTATTAAAACCAAAGCGAAGGTACCATTGTCACTTTATAAACGGTGAGTCTGCTGTGGTAAAATTACCAGAACACTTTGCTGCTTATCTTGACATAGCGAGACAATACTCCAGTCTGGGACAAAGTACCTACAGGTATTTGAACATTCTCATATTACAGATCCCCTTGTTAAAATTTTGTTTCACGTTTGCAGTTTTTAAGGAACGATCCTGGGTATGAAATGTAACTAAAATCATGGGATTGCTTTACAAAGAGGGGAAATACTCAGTAAGAGATTTTTTTCAAATTTCAGGAAAGTGATAAATTGGGCGCCATTTTTTGCCATTAAGCGGGAACAGCAAATTTTAATTTCAATAGTTAAGACTAATCGTATTAAGATATCTTTCATAAAATACTGTCTTTATAACCAATACGTTTCTATGGCCATTTTAAGTGTTTAAGAAACTGTTTAGTTTTAATATTTTGAAGTAAATCTTTAGGGTCAATAGTCTAAATTGAAGCTTCGTAAATATGTTTTTTTATTTTAAGTTCCTTTTCAGTGCATTAATTAAAAACAAATTCATTATAATCTCTTACATATGTTAATACAGTTTTTTTAACATTGCACAGTATCAGTCTTCAGCTTACAATTTTACTGAATAGACTATTATTATTATTCATAATAGACCATCACGATTATTATCATATCACACGTATACGAACACTAATATAAAACGTCTTGTAAAGCAACTGTATACATACGTGTGAATGCCGTATCGTTGAAATACAATGGGTTTTGTATGGCATAAAACTGTTTAATAGTAAAGTGCATGCCTAAAACAATCATGGTACGTATCAATTTAAGCAGAAAAGGTATTTTACATTTAACTTCAGGTCCTGTTTTCTACCAGACCGAAATGGAAAACAAGAAAATAGCGATTTCTTTTCTCATTCTCATCGTGCTTCAATTGAATTTCGCCAAAATACATGCTGAAGACACTCCCCCAAATATGGACTGCCTCGATATTTTGCTCCATTCTAACTGTCAGTTGAACATGACGGAAGAGAGTGCACAGCACATCAATGGCAATTTTTCTAGTAACAGCATCCGGTTTATTCGCTTGAATCCCATAGTTCGACCATATTACAGTGAGGAGTTCTGGCGTGCAAAAAACAGAAGTGATGAAATTGGCGAATATTTTTGGGTTTGGGCTGACAAAGACATAGGGCAACTATTTCTGTCATTAGGGTACAGTTTCGTGGAAATGTCTTTGTGGACGCTTTCACCCGGTGTAGAGAAAATTAACATTGACTTATATGAGGTGCAACAAGGATGTTGGGTTACCTTAAACGTGACAGAACAATTCTGCACCTTAGCATCGTTGTTTCTGAACACAGTTTATAAAAGGACTGTAACACAACGTCACCTGCAAGACAGTCTTATTTGTTATAATAAGGCCAATTTGAGCACATTACTCGACCTATGGTTAATTAGTTACAAATGTTCAATTGTTTCCAATGACTTGAATATCCAATTTTCGTTTGAACCAGAAAGGATGACAAGCAACGAATTCTTTTTAGGCCTATACATTGTATATTTCTTATCACCAATCATTATTGCGTGGGTACTTCCAAAACGATTTAAGATTCCTTATTTTCAGACGGGGACGCAAGAAATGAAGGAAATTGAACTTCATGGTCCGGAAACAACAACGCCCCTTGATGAATTGTTTACCTTTAGCTCAGAAAACCGAATGTCTGTCTTTGGAGCTTTGATTCTTATTTACCCGCTTGCTCACGCTCCTTTCATTTGTATGGCGTATATAGATAGCAAATACTACAGAGATAGGCCTATCAATCAACTTGAGGTGCAATACATTTTGGTATTTCCTACACTAGTATTCATACTAACTCTATTTCGGGTTTGGGTTCCGACAAAAAAGAAGTTTGAAGACTGGAGAGCTATTTCGGAGCTATTTACGAGATATATCTACACGTATTTTTGGATACTTCACTACATATGTCCTTGCGAATGGGAACCACCGTCCATGGACTTCGGCAGTTGCAATGTGATGGATGACTACATTTACATTTCATTTGATAAAATAGCAAGAAATGTTTTACTCCAAACGATGCATTTAATCAAATGTATAGCCTTCCATGTAAATTTAATGCTTCATAAATTCAATTATAAATTTCTTTTAATGACGCTACTCGGTATTTTTTACGGATTACCGATTAGTGTTTTTATTATACCGTTTTTGGCCGTTTTGCTGTTTCCTTTTTACACTTTTATAGATTATACATACAAGTGTTTAGCCTTATATGTGGGTATTATCCACACATTAGTCTGTGTTCTGTATGCAGGTTTGTTTGTTTTATTAAATATATACTACTTGTTAATTGCGACTGCATTCATTACAGCAGGCGTGTTGATAAATTACGAAATTGTATTACCGTATGTTGTATTAGGTTTATCTCTGATATATTACATTTGGCACCCGTTTCATGTTTTACAAGAAAAGTACCGCGTTTTGAAAACGATTGTCTTCAAAGAATGCTCAACAATTGGACCAAAGCTAATAAAAAGTGTTCGAGTCAACGGTAACACTACCGTTAAGATCACACCCCAGATTATTGGAGACTCGCCTTCTTCAAGTATGGCAACCGTTAATATATCTAACGTTGAAGAGGGAATTGATGACGCTCGAAGTGTACAAATTACCGCCATTTCACACACCCGTCCACAGACACCTTCTCTAGAGCAAGACAAACAGCAGTACGTTCCATTCTACAAATCAGATGGCAGAGGTTGGGAGAGAATTCCTAAAGACCTGTGGGAGTCCATTTATAAAAAAACTTCTTCCCCTTGATGAAGGTATAGCAGAGGCATGCATGACCTCCATTGTCGCCATTTTCATGGCAATTTTTTTTAATGTTAACGATGGTGGGTTTCCGTAACGCTTCGGAATTACAACTCAGCGGTCAGGCGATCGCATCCTTTATCGGCGTGTCCATTCCCAGGTTTGTGTTGGGCTTTATTGACACGGACGGTAGCAAAGAGGCACGTAAGAGAAGTTGGGAAGCTGCCGTCCGAGATACCGTTAATCAATATATAAAAGATAACAAGAAGCCCGATCCAATCGAGGAGTGTTGAGTAATGCGAGACTTATTTCTGTTATTGTAAAGTTATGGACAGTGTGCATCATACCCAAAGTTTCTCTTATGTTTTTTTTATGGAGAACTGGAAGGTGTATGTCATTACGTGAGATTTTTTGTAAGTAGATTAATAATAATAATACGTACAAGCATAATATTAATAATAATAATATTAGTAATGCGGAAAGCCGACCATCACCCTGTTTAGCAAGGAATTTGAAGCATGAGTTAGGGAGGACAAGGACCTTTCCATCCCTTCTGTTATTTCTGTACTCTTTATGTATTACAACTATTCAACTGATTAAGTTTTATATTATTATTATTATTATTATTATTATTATTATTATTATCGATGCATTCCCAAGTTTTACTGCTTGTACGTATTTGTCCGTCTGTATTTTAATCTGTATAAATATTGCAGTATTTATTCTGATGATCTGTTATCACAGAGATTAGGTATACATTATCATGAAAACTATGTATTAATTGACAGCTAAAGTAAGGAAAGAATCAGACCCACGGGCTGATAAAATGATTTTTGGAGTAAAAATCCATGGTAGTGTATTCCAGTAGGAGTACTTTATACAATATTTTTCCATCCCCTCTGTTACTTTTTCCCTTACGGTATCCTTTATGTATAATAAGTATTAGAATAGATGTAAATGATTTACTTTTATATGATAAGAATTAATGTATCACCATTATCATTATTACTATTATTGATGTTTTATCAAGTTTTACCGTTTGCTTGTAATATTGAGTATTTAGGTGTGTGTGTGTGTGTGTGTGTGTGTGGATAGAAAGACAGGTTGCAGTGTGTTTTTTTCTGATGACCTGTTATCACAGGATTAAGTATACAGCATGATGTAATCTATGCATATTATTTTAGTAGTGGTAGGATTAAGATCCATGGGCATAGAAAATGTTTGACCCAGCCTGCGAAATACATGATAGGCTAGTGGGAGTGCGTTATTAAAAAAACTAATTAAAAAAATACTCACGCGGGGTCCACACGCATTCTGAGGGCATGGGAACGATTGATACCATGATATTGATTTAAAGCCAGTTTGTGAGTACATAGCAAACCAGTTAAATTTCTATTCTGTTCGAGGCCGACAAGGTTAACGTTTCTACCTTTATAAGCATCTATTGTGAATATGTGCACAATGTAATTTGAATTAAATCAATTATATGGAGTGATTTAATTCTTCTATGGTGTTTTTCTACCCGTGCACAATATCTTACACGTGGGGATCCGGGATCGTTGAATGGTGGTGGTGGTGGGGGTGGGGGGGGGGGGGGGGGGTGCTGTTAATAAAGGATCCCGGACCGTATTTCTCGAGTACGACATCTTTTCTTCAAGGTAGCACTGAAGAAGAAGTCAATAATTGTGGAAGCGTACTTGTGAGCAACCGGCAGCCAGCTTACTCCCTTACTCCAGCGCAAGAGTAATAAATTTTGTAATAGAAATTGGGGACAAGAACAGTCCCATTCCCAAAGTATTGGTGCCAATAAAGCCCTACCCAAGCCCCCGGCAACATTACTGTTTTAAATCAATAAATGTTTATCAAGAATAGAATAGAATAGAATAGATAATTTATTCAGTTTTTCAAGGCCTCCGGCCCATAGTACATAATAATAATAATAATAATAATAATAATAATAATAATAATAAAGTCCGTGAGAAGTATTAAAGATTATTAATTTTTGTCAGTGATCTAAAATTTCTTTTCTTAATAAAAAAGCATTAAATATATAAACAGCTAAACTAGATATTAAATTTGTGTTTTTTGTGTTCATTAATCTTAAAAAACTTTCTTTAGTAGGGTTATTCACTGGCAAATATTTTTCTCTTAATTCTGTATATGCTACACATGTCATTAAAAAATGATATTCGTCCTCAACATCATAAATATTATGTTTTTTACAGATTAAACAGAGTCTATTGCATCTTTCTATACCTTTCCATCTACCGCTCTCAATATTTAGTAGGTGATTTGCGCATCTGAATCTTGCTAGTGAGGTTCTATGTTTTACATTTTTAATGCTTAATAAGTAACACTCCAGTGTTAACGTACTCTTAAATAATGAATAAGTATCCAGTTTGCTGCTCTTACATATGTTACTGTGCCATATTTGGCCAGCATTATCTACTAATCTTTCTCTGAAAACTTTAATAAATAAAACAGAATTTCCCACACCCTGAGCCTCCCAGACATATCCAAATCCATATCTATATAACAACATTTTAACATCTGTGGCCCAAGTGTGCCTTCCACTTGAATCTAATTTAAATAGCATATCATATACATGAGCACGATAGCGATCTTCATTCATATGTACAAGCTTTAACCAATATTTAATGCTATTTACCATATAGTTGGTATACAATGGATATCTTCCGCATTCGCCTAGTACAGCTTCCGTCACAGTATTTGAACTAACACCAAGTAAATATCTACAAAATTTTGCTTGGAAGACTTCAATACTTTCTACTGGTTTATGACCCCATATCTCAGCACCATAGAAAAGAATGGGTGTTATCATTCTATCAAAAAGAAAGAAAGCTTCCTTAAAGGAAATATATGCTTGTTTTTTCAAATATAACTTAATAACAAATAATGCTTTATTGGCTTGGTTGATTTGATGTTGGATAGTTTTACCCCAACCAAGGAAAGCACCAAAAAATGTTCCTAAGTATTTATATGCAGGTACTGCTTCTAATTTTTTGCCCTTGAAAAACCACCTTTCATTTTTCTTTATTTTACCACCTCTCCTAAATACTACTATTTTTGTCTTTTGGACATTTACTAGCATACCATACTGGCTGCAATATTTTTCTAATTGATGGATTTGTTTCTGTAAACCCCCAACAGTGTCTGAAATACATACAATGTCATCAGCATAAAGCAAAGACATGAGATTTGGAAGCACCTCATTTATGTAAATACCCTGACATCCAGCTTTGTTCAAACTATGATAAAATTCATTTATGAATAATGTAAATAGAAAAGGACTTAACATGCATCCTTGCCGAGTGCCCATGTTACATTTAAAATACTCAGTAAGGCCTAAATTTGTTAGAACACATGATTGCAGTTGGGAATACATAGAGCGTAAAACTGTGACGACATGTCCATTTACACGGTTTTTTGCAAGTACATACCATAATAATTTATGTTGAACACTATCGAAAGCGGCTGAGAAATCTATAAAAATACAGTAGCATCTGCCTTTTCTTCGACTTAAGTATTTTTGTACGCAGCCTTGCAATGTAAAAATGTGATCGACAGTGGAGTAACCAATTTTATAGGCAGCCTGAGCTTCGATCGTTGTATTATTTTCCACTGCCCAATTATTAAATCTGTTACTCAAAATTTTCATAAATATTTTTCCCATGACATTCAAAAGCGCAATTCCTCTATAATTTGTTGCCACATTTACATTTCCTTTTTTGAACAATGGGTACAGAATGGCATTGCACCAGCTAGAGGGAAATTTTCCACTTATTAATACAGTATTATAAAGATTTAACAACAGTGGTGATAAATGGTTGAAGCCATATTTAAACATTTCAATCACTAATCCATCAGGACCTGGAGATTTTCCATTTTTCATGGTGCGTACAACATTTGATAGTTCATCCATAGTGAATGGCTCATTTAGAGTATTGCAACTATTTAAAGGCTGTATGTGCTCAAACCATTCAGTATACTGTTCGATATATGTTATGAAGCTCTTTTCGATGTCATTTACATTTTCATTTAATAACTTGTAAAAATGATTTTGCCATGCTTGTGGGCTGATATTATTCTTTTTAATAGACTGAGCACTTTTCAGAGACTTTATATAATTCCACATTTCCTTTGTGGTTTTTAAAGTGTGCAATTGCTCGACTTCATTTGCAGTGTAAGAGTTTTTCTTCATTTCACAAAGTGCCTTAAACTTACTCTTACATTCCTTATATTTTTTAAAATCATTTTGATTATTTGACTTCCTGAAATCATTGAGACATTTGAATTTAAGTTGTTTTAATAAATCACATTCTTGATCCCACCACCTAGGTTGATTTCTTTGAACTTTGTTTTCCCTGGCTAAGAAGAGAGTACCTGACCGTTGTAGTAGACCTTCTAACATTTGTTCAGCATTGTTCACATCATTCATATGCAATAAGTAATTGAAATGGCCTAAACTAAAAATATTATCATTTTGTAAATTACCAAGGAACCTATTTGCTTTTTTGTTGTTCCATTTGTACAGTTTGCGCTTGCGTGTGCTTATTGCATTTTCGGGTTTGTTTGAAACATCCCTGCACTGGACTTGACATGAGATGGGGAAATGATCTGATATATCTAAGGATAGAACCTCAAATGTATCTACACACATGAAAAGGTCTGTATGTAACAAAATATAATCAACAACACTGCAGCCATTGTACTTCTGACATGTGAATTCACCTCCAATATCTGGTGCAATGCGGCAATTTAACATGTGCATATTTTGACCTATACATAGCTCTATCAAAGATCTTCCAAAATTATTTTCAGTGATGTCCTTTGAAACCCTGGGCATACAAAAATCATCCCTGTCATAAATCCCCTCAAGGTCCAGATGTCGTAAGCTGTCGTCACAATAATCTGGCAAATTACCAGTTCGTGCATTTAAGTCCCCCATTAAGAAAAGTTTTAAGTCCCCATATTTTGTGAAAATTTCGAGCAGTACATTTTCTAACCTTTGAATACCATTTGTTTCATTTAAAGTGGTATACAGCACTGATCCCTCTGGGGCAATGTATAGACAACCTAGTAAAATATCTAAATCACTATTGAAAAAGTTCCCATCCAAAATTAGAAAAACCATATCGGTATAGGTATTTATAACATTTTTAACTAACTTAAGCAAGTGATTTTTGATAAAAATACACACTCCTCCTTTTCTTGTTAAGACCCTGGGTTTATCAAAAGAGGTGTGCAAAGCTGAGATAGTCCCGAATTCACCATCATGTTCTGCAAAAGTCTCTGTGACTCCTAAAATGTCTGATTCTAGTAGTAATTTACAGAAATCGGGGTGATTAACTTTCGATTTGAGTCCATTTGCATTATAACACGTGATACATAACCTGGTTATTTCACTGCCTGTAACTACACTTTCGATGCACGGAGCACATGGAGTGATTGTATCCAGTTGTCCCTTGCTGTTGTCACATACTGTCATTGGACCTTGGCCACATACCTAAGGGGCTTCATGGTCTTGCTGCCACTCTTGAAAATGATTTGTCGCTTCTTGATCCATGCCTTGCTGGGAGCCCCTTATGTTAGGTGTTTCCCTGTTTGGTGGGATCTGTTGCCCTGGTCTGTCAGAGGGATATTGCCGAAAAACCTCTGTATGGTCACAATCTGGGCTCCTGTACAATTCACCATTCACATATAGTCTATCTCTCACCATGCGTGTATAGTTTCCATTTTGCCTCTCCTGTTTCATTATCGGATAGAGCAACCTTCTCCTGCTTTCAATTTCCGGTGGGTATTGCTCTCGGATGCCAAAGACAGAGCCTCTTAGCTTGTAAGCTTGTGATTTCACCAACTCTTTGTCTGTGTTGTGTATAAATCTTGCTACTAAATGTTTATCAATCCCAAAATAGATTGAATTTATTACTTCCACCTTGTGCCAATTCTCTTGACTTTATGCCGATGAAATTAATTTCGAACTAAAACTAAAATTAAAAGTTGTACTAAATCACCTCTGTTTGTTTGTTTGTCTGTCATCAACATAACTCAGAAAGTTATAGACCGATTTTAATGACATTTTCAGGAACTGTCAGAAGTGGGCTAAGGAACAGATGATTAGTTTTTGGTGGTGATCTGGATTAAAAATCAATCAATAATCAATAATATTAATAAAATGCTGCCTTGGCGGAGGTCTGTGCTCTCGGAGTGCTTTTTTATAATAATTTTATGAAATATTTAAATCACCATTGCTTAAATGCACCGATTAGATTTCTGGCACAATCTATTTAGCTTGATATTGTTTTCGACGGTTTCTTCTCTACTGCATTTCACAGTAATTCACACCTGCTGTATTCCGGTCAATATGAAATTATTTATTTGTGAGACCAGAGGCGGATTTAGTCGATTTCTTGACCCTTTTTGAAATTAGCATTTTGACTAGCTGAATCATATAGTCCTAAACCGTACCAAATGGCACCGTTCTTCCTCGAAAACACCCAAAAATTTCCGAAGCCCTTCAGCGGGCCCCGAACTCCACGCCAAGTGAATTACCCGAGCTTGATTTCAGCTAAGGAGATTATATGAAGTCCCGTCTATGCTTCTCGTATGTTTTATTATTTCCTTTTTTGTTGCCCATTTCTAAAGGTTCGATATTGTATTGCAGGCCAATTCAATAATACAACGTCAACGTTATGCAGAAATTTAACAATAGGCCTACGACTATAAATTAAGCGTCAGGTTGCTTAATCAAATATCAAGTAAAAGTGCTGTTTGGCTCACTTGATGTTTACTCGCCGTTTGGAAGGTAAAGCAAACGCAGTGACATTACCGAACAAACACACCACGGTTTTTGTAGACGTTGAGTGGAGACATCCTTAAAGTACTGGAGGAACTGTTTAGCTGACGACAAAATACTAGCAGATACTGGTGCGTGGACTATAGTGAATGTCAGAGATAAAACTGTCCTCTTCAGGTTTGCTTATATGTAATTTGTTCTGTAGCGGACCACCATTTTAAAGTGCTTATTTTTAGGTTTAATATATTCAATAGCGTACCTCATGATTTTGCTGCATATTACAGTGAACGTTTGTTGGGTGTCAATTGTAAAAACAAACTGTCTTTCTGTCTACAGATTCTTCAATCATCTAGAGCAAAATGGAATTGAAATTAGCTAAAGTATTTCCAATATTCGTGGTATTTCAATTGAGCTTCACCAAAACACAGGCTGAAGGCATCCTCTCAAACGTGGACTGCCTCGACATTTTGCTTCATTCTAACTGCCAGTTGAACATGACGGAAGAGAGTAAACGACTTATCAACGGAAACTTGTCTAATCCCAAAAACATCTTTGTTCGCTTGAATCCCATTGTTCGACCATATTACAGTGAAGAATTCTGGCGTGCTAAAAACAGAAGTGACGAAATCGGGAAATATTATTGGGTTTGGGCTGATGGAAACTTTGGACGACGATTCCTGGCCTTGGAGTACAATTTCGTGGAGATGTCCTTGTGGACTCTTTCACCAGGTGTAGGGAAAATTAACACTGACTTGCATGAAGTACAACAAGGATGTTGGGTTACCTTAAACGTGACTGAGCAATTTTGCACCCTAGCGACACTGTTTCTGGAAACAATTGGTGAAATGGCTCTTACACACCATCACCTACAGGACAGTGTGTTCTGTTATAAAAAATATGAGATAGCTTTGACTATTAGTTACCACTGCTCAGATATCTCCAATGTTTCGAAGTTTAACTTTTATTTGGAAGGTACTGATACTGGGCAATGGACTTTTACATTTTTAAAAACCACAATTCAAGGTATTGCGGTACTCTTTTTACCATTGTTTTTCGTTTTGTTTTTTCCAGAGGTCTTATTTGTTCAATATTCTCAAAAGTTGCAAACTAACATGAAAAACTTTGAGGTAAATAGTTCTAAAGCACAAACGCCCTTAAGTGTTTTTTTTTCGCCTGGCACTCGAATATCTGCCCTTTTAGTGACGTTTATTTTAATCTACCCTCTGATTAATATAGCTCTGTTTTATAAGCTTGCCATCGATGACATTTATTATAAAGATTATGTCGAATCATATCCTTACTACCTTGCTTATGGTTTAACTCTCGTACTTCTCGTTTGTTTGTCGATATTTTATGTTATGCAATCTGAAGTTGACTTTGAGACATACGAAAAATTTATTGATGCCACGTCGAGTGGTAAGTTTAACAATCTCCGTTGGATTTTGAGACTTCCGAGGGAAAGTCGAAATACTGACTGCACAGTAAGCACTCATCTAGGTAATTATATTGCCTATGAAGATATTTTGAGAACGAACCTGTCAAGTGCAATTAATTTGCTAAAGGATTTGAAAGAGGATATAGGTTCAAATTTAAAACTTAGAAATGCGCCCTTGTCATTGTTAAGATTTATTGGAGGACTATTCATTATCTTTTTAGGCACTTCACCTTTGTTTAGTATGATTTCGCCTTTGCGTCCAACTAAAATGCGCCCAGATTTGAAAACCCTTGCAGTAACTTGCTTCTTTTTTTATTTCTTGATATGTTGTATGCTGTCTTTTGCCCCCTGGATGTTAATAGTAACAATGACTATAACTGGTGTCATTATAAATTACGACATTGTACTGTCGTACGTTATATTAGTTTTATCAGTGTTTTACTACGTCTACCATCCGTTCTATGCTTTACAAGAAAATTACCTTGTACTGAAAGACATTGTATTTAAAGAATGCTCATCACTTGATCCGAAGTACAAACAACATGTTTCAGTCGACAGTCATAGGACAGACTGTTCCGGCTCACATGCTGTACCAAACAATAAGGTCGCACCCCTGGATCTTGATCTCTGTACTGAAGGAACTTCTTCAAGTGCGGTAACTTTGAACACTAATCATGTTGCAGATGATAACGCTCCCGCACGCTCGCCTTCACCTCCAAACCAAGACGTGGAACAAAACATTCAAGCAGGCACTGACGAGAGAATCAATGCTGATGAAAACGTACAAGCAACCGGCAGCAGACAATCGCCATCTCCAGCGCAAAACAACGAACAAACCATTCTGTTATACAAATCAGATGACAACGGTTGGGAAAGCATCCCTAAAGCCCTGTGGGTGTCCATTTATGAAAAGCTTCTTCCCTTGGGTGAGGGAATAGCAGTGGCATGTTTAACCTCCATCGTCGCAGTTGCCATGGCAATCTTTTTGGTGTTAACAGTTGCGAATTTCCGTGACGTTTCGGCATTACAATTCAGTGGGCAGGGAATTGTTACCTTCATCACCGTGTCTATTCCAAAACTTCTTTTGAACTTTGTCAACACGGAAGGTAGCAAACAAGCTCTTAAGCGTAGTTGGGAGGTTACCGTCCGTGGAAATGTAGCGAAATATATAAAAGAAAACGAGATTCCCGATCTAAGGAGTGCAGAGTAATGTCAGGGGTACCATTTATTCTGTCTTTGTAAAGTTAAAGACGATGCCCATAATAACCATATGCAACTTTTCTGATGTAAGCATCAAGCGATAAATATGTTTATCAATGCGTGAGATTACCTGTGAATATAATAATAATAATAATAATAATAATAATAATAGTAATAATGCAGAAAGCCGCCCCCTGTCAAACACCTGTTTAGAAAGGAAACATGGGTTAGGGAGGACAGGGGCCTTTCCATCCCCTTTATTACTTCTGTATCCTTTATGTATCACAACTATTCAAACAGTAACAACTGATTAAGTTTTATATTATTATTATTATTATTATCGATGCATTCCCAAGTTTTACTGCTTGTATGTATTTACCCGTTTGCATTTTAATCTATATAAAGATTGCAGTGTTTCTTTTGATGATCTGTTATCACAGAGATTAGGTATACATTATTATGAAAACTATGTATTCATTGTCAACTTAAGTACAGGAAAGAATCAGACTAATGGGCTGATAAAAATGTTTGGAGTAAATGTTCAAGTCCATGGTAGTGTATTCCAGTAGGGGTACTTTGTACAGTACTTTTCCATCCCATCTGTTACTTTTTCCTTCTTCTGTATCCTTCATGAATTATACGTATTAGAATAGATGTAAATGATTAAGTTTTATATGGAAAGAAATATTATTGATGTATTATCAGCATTATCATTATTACTATTACTGATGCATTATCAAATTTACTGTTTGCTTGTTATTATAAGAATTGTATATAAAGGTTGCAGTGTTTCTTTTGATGATATTTTATCACAGTTTTAAATGTACAGCATCATGAAAACTGTGTAATAATTAACAATTTTAGTACAGGAAAGTATCAGACCAACAGGCAGATTATTATTATTATTATTTTAATATACACGCGGGGTCTACAGGGAGCCTACGGGAAAGGGAATGGTTGATACCATAATATTAATTTAAAGCCATTTTGTTATTATGCAGCAAACCAGTTAATCTCTATTTTGTACGAGGCCGAAAAGGTTAACAACGGTCCTCTTATTTTATGAATATCTATTGTTAATATGTATACTGCGTAAATTGAATTCAATTAATTATATGTTGTGATTCTATTCTTCTGCTTTTTTTTTTTTTTCTACCAACGCACTATTTCTTACTCAGCCTTGTAAGATAACAAGAAAAAAAAAACAAGAAATCAAATAAGAACAAAAAAGAAATTAGTCCAGGGCTGATTGCAAGTAAATAAACAAGCACCACATAATATAACACCAGATGCACGTAGGGGTAAGACAGTCACACGCATTTCACCTCCGTTGGTGTAACAGGAATAGTTGTCCGTTGGTTAGAATTCCGAGGAGCCAAATATTACGTGTTCCTATTACTTTGTACAGGTGTTATTTGCCCTATATGCTGATCCGAAATATCCAGAAACCCTCACCTGTATAATAATATGGGCTCTGGACTTCCGTTATTTCAAGGACTACCATCCTCGTCACTCCGGTATCCGTGTTTCTCAGTAAACAAACATGAACAGTTTTTTTGCGAGTTTGCGGGAGTGGCCCTGATCTTGAGGCTCTGTACTAACTGGTGACTCAAATTATTTATCAACATAGCAATTCCTCAATAGAACAGCGTATGATATTGACCTCAGGTACAAGTGAAGCACAAATTCAAACAATTGCTTAAAATATCACCCCTTCCTTCATAAGATTATATCATTTATTTTCAAAAAGTCTATTTTGAAATCTACAGCAGGACAATATTTCTCGCGACAGTTGTACTTGATTGTGGTTTCACGGTTTCTTCTCTACCACAATTCACAGACCATTTTTATAGTGTTCGTACTTACTGTGGAGTGTGCGTATTTAATGCATGTAATGCATGAAACCAATCAGGTGTAATGGTATATATATATATATATATATATATATATATATATATATATATATATATATATATATATATATATATATATATAGTTTTATTGGTATGAAGATAATAGTCAGGCGGTGTGCTAACTACTGAATGTAATAATATGTCCAGAAAGTTTTTTCGAGTTCAAAGCCAGTGGAAGTGCGCATGTTGCCTGGTTATTGCACAAGAAGACAGTTGCTGTGGCCACCCATATGCCTATATTCGCACATCCAGGAAATAAAAATGGGCAAATACATAACAAATCATTGGCGATTAATGCAATCATTTGGTTATGTCAGAAACAGAGTACACGATCTGCACTATTTTTTCTCTCTTTGCTCGGCTAGTTTGTATTTTAAAAGACATGCAAATAAGATAATTAATAGGGTTTGGTTATCTTCTGCCTCTGTGTGATCCCCACCCCCAACTACCCACACTTTGTCCTCTTGCATGACGAAAAAATGTGTAAATCTCTCAGGCTAAGAGTATTGGCGTATGCAGCTTGCCAGCCATTTTCATATAGTCTGTTTTTACTTTGTTAGTTTTTTCCTGCATACCGGCCTATTATTTTTAATCGATTTTTCCTTAGTAAGGCTAACAACGTAAATATTAAAATATATATTTAAGGTCAACTGTGTTAAGTATCGACAGCAATTATTGACATCAATTACTGGTATTAAAACCAAAGCGAAGGTACCATTGTCACTTTATAAACGGTGAGTCTGCTGTGGTAAAATTACCAGAACACTTTGCTGCTTGTCTTAACATAGCGAGACAATTCTCCAGTCTAGAAAAAAGTACCTACAGGTATTTGAACATTCTCATATTACAGATCCCCTTGTTAAAATTTTGTTTCACGTTTGCAGTTTTTAAGGAACGATCCTGGGTATGAAATGTAACTAAAATCATGGGATTGCATTACAAAGAGGGGAAATACTCAGTAAGAGATTTTTTTCTCAAATTTCAGGAAAGTGATAAATTGGGCGCCATTTTTTGGGAACAGCAAATTTTAATTTCAATAGTTAAGACTAATCGTATTAAGATATCTTTCATAAAATACTGTCTTTATAACCAATACGTTTCTATATATGGCCATTTTAAGTGTTTAAGAAAAGTTTAGTTTTAATATTTTGAAGTAAAATTTTTAGGGTCAACAGTCAAAATTGAAGCTTCGTAAATATGTTTTTTTTTATTTTAAGTACCTTTTCAGTGGATTAATTAAGAACAAATCCATTATAAGCGCTTACATAAGTTAATACAGTTTTTTAACATTGGACAGTATCAGTCTTCAGCTTACAATTTTACTGAATACACTATAATTATTATTCATCATAGACCATCACGATGATTATCATATCACACGTATACGAACACTGATATAAAACGTCTTGTAAAGCAACTGTACACAGACAAGTGAATGTCGTGTAAATACAATGGGTTTTGTATGGCATAAAACTGTTTAATAGTAAAGTGCATGCTTAAAACAATCATAGTTTTAGCAGAAAAGGTTTTTTTACATTTAACTACAGGTCCTGTTATCTACCAGACCGAAATGGAGAAAATAGCGATTTGTTTTCTCATTCTCATCGTGTTTCAATTGAATTTCGCCGAAACACATGCTGAAGACACTCCCCCAAATATGGCGGCCTCGATATTTTGCTCCATTCTAACTGTCAGTTGAACATGACGGAAGAGAGTGCACAGCACAACAATGGCAATTTTCTAGTACCAGCATCCGGTTTATTCGTTTGAATCCCATAGTTCGACCATATTACAGTGAGGAGTTCTGGCGTGCAAAAAACAGAAGTGATGACATTGGCGAATATTTTTGGGTTTGGGCTGACAATGACATAGGGCAACTATTTCTGTCATTAGGGTACAGTTTCGTGGAATTGTCTTTTTGGACGCTTTCTCCCGGTGTAGAGAAAGTTAACATTGACTTATATGAGGTGCAACAAGGATGTTGGGTTACCTTAAACGTTACTGAACAATTCTGCACTTTGGCATCACTGTTTCAGAATACAGTTTGTAAAAGGGCTGTAACACACCGCCACCTGCAAGACAGTCTTATTTGTTATATAAGGCCAATTTGAGCACATTACTCGACCTATGGTTAATTAGTTTCAAATGTTCAATTGTTTCCAATGACTTAAATATCCAATTTTCTTTTGAACCAGAAAGGATGACAAGCAACGAATACTTTATAGGCCTATACATTGTATATTTCTTATCACCAATCATTATTGCGTGGGTACTCTCCCGCTCGGCTTACTGCAATTTAGCGTTTAACGTGAACCCCCAGGGAGTTAGGTCGATCTAAAACTTAATCTTTAGATCGATCCAAATCTCTGGGAAAGCACCCTAAGGGCACGGGAACGATTGAAAACATGGTATTGATTTAAAGTCACTTGTGTGTAAATAACAAACTAGTTAAATTTCTATTCTGTTCGAGGCCGACAAGGTTAACGTTTCGACCTTTATAAGCATCTATTGTGAATATGTACACAAGGAAATTTGAATTAAATCAATGATATGGAGTGATTTAATTCTTCTATGGTGTTTTTCTACCAACGCACAATATCTTACACGGGGGGATCTGGGATCGTTGAATGGTAGGGGGGATGTGCTGTTAATAAAGGATCCCGGACCGTATTTCTCGAGTACAACATCTTTTCTTCAAGGTAGCACTGAAGAAGAAGTCAATGATTGTGGAAGCGTACTTGTGAGCAACCGGCAGCCAGCTTACTCGCTTACTTCAGCGCAAGAGTAATAAATTCTGTAATACAAATTGGATAAAGACAGTCCCACTCCCAAAGTATTGGCGCCAGTATAGAACTACCCCAGTCCCCGGCAACATTAGCCTACTGTTTTAAATCATTTAATGCTTATCAATCCCAAAATAAATTGATTTTATTACAAAATGGTCGAATTCTTAGAATTATCGCACTTCCACCTTGTGCTGATTCTCTTGACTTTATGCCGATGAAATTGATTTCGAACTGCATATAATATGCATATAATTTTAGTAGTGGTAAGATTAAGATCCATGGGCATAGAAAATGTTTGACCCAGCTTGCGAAATACATGATAGGCTAGTGGGAGTGCGTTATTAAAAAAACTAATTTAAAAAATATTCACTCGGGGTCCACACGCATTCTAAGGGCACGGGAACGATTGAAAACATGGTATTGATTTAAAGTCACTTGTGTGTAAATAACAAACTAGTTAAATTTCTATTCTGTTCGAGGCCGACAAGGTTAACGTTTCGACCTTTATAGGCATCTATTGTGAATATGTACACAATGTAATTTGAATTAAATCAATTATATGGAGTGATTTAATTCTTCTATGGTGTTTTTCTACCAACGCACAATATCTTACACGGGGGGATCCGGGATCGTTGAATGGTAGGGGGGGATGTGCTGTTAATAAAGGATCCCGGACCGTATTTCTCGAGTACGACATCTTTTCTTCAAGGTAGCACTGAAGAAGAAGTCAATGATTGTGGAAGCGTACTTGTGAGCAACCGGCAGCCAGCTTACTCGCTTACTTCAGCGCAAGAGTAATAAATTCTGTAATACAAATTGGACAAAGACAGTCCCACTCCCAAAGTATTGGCGCCAGTATAGCCCTACCCCAGTCCCCGGCAACATTAGCCTACTGTTTTAAATCATTTAATGCTGATCAATCACAAAATAGATTGAGTTTATTACAAAATGGTCGAATTCTTAGAATTATCGCACTTCCACCTTGTGCTGATTCTCTTGACTTTATGCCGATGAAATTGATTTCGAACTGCATATAATATGCATATAATTTTAGTAGTGGTAAGATTAAGATCCATGGGCATAGAAAATGTTTGAGCCTGCCTGCGAAATACATGATAGGCTAGTGGGAGTGCGTTATTAAAAAAACTAATTAATAAAATATTCACTCGGGGTCCACACGCATTCTAAGGGCACGGGAACGATTGAAAACATGGTATTGATTTAAAGTCACTTGTGTGTAAATAACAAACTAGTTAAATTTCTATTCTGTTCGAGGCCGACAAGGTTAACGTTTCGACCTTTATAAGCATCTATTGTGAATATGTACACAATGTAATTTGAATTAAATCAATTATATGGAGTGATTTAATTCTTCTATGGTGTTTTTCTACCAACGCACAATATCTTACACGGGGGGATCTGGGATCGTTGAATGGGGGGGGGGGGGGGGGGGGGGGGGGGGATGTGCTGTTAATAAAGGATCCCGGACCTATTTCTCGAGTACGACATCTTTTCTTTAAGGTAGCACTGAAGAAGAAGTCAATGATTGTGGAAGCGTACTTGTGAGCAACCGGCAGCCAGCTTACTCGCTTACTTCAGCGCAAGAGTAATAAATTCTGTAATACAAATTGGACAAAGACAGTCCCACTCCCAAAGTATTGGCGCCAGTATAGCCCTACCCCAGTCCCCGGCAACATTAGCCTACTGTTTTAAATCATTTAATGCTGATCAATCACAAAATAGATTGAGTTTATTACAAAATGGTCGAATTCTTAGAATTATCGCACTTCCACCTTGTGCTGATTCTCTTGACTTTATGCCGATGAAATTGATTTCGAACTGCATATAATATGCATATAATTTTAGTAGTGGTAAGATTAAGATCCATGGGCATAGAAAATGTTTGAGCCTGCCTGCGAAATACATGATAGGCTAGTGGGAGTGCGTTATTAAAAAAACTAATTAATAAAATATTCACTCGGGGTCCACACGCATTCTAAGGGCACGGGAACGATTGAAAACATGGTATTGATTTAAAGTCACTTGTGTGTAAATAACAAACTAGTTAAATTTCTATTCTGTTCGAGGCCGACAAGGTTAACGTTTCGACCTTTATAAGCATCTATTGTGAATATGTACACAATGTAATTTGAATTAAATCAATTATATGGAGTGATTTAATTCTTCTATGGTGTTTTTCTACCAACGCACAATATCTTACACGGGGGGATCTGGGATCGTTGAATGGTAGGGGGGGGATGTGCTGTTAATAAAGGATCCCGGACCTATTTCTCGAGTACGACATCTTTTCTTTAAGGTAGCACTGAAGAAGAAGTCAATGATTGTGGAAGCGTACTTGTGAGCAACCGGCAGCCAGCTTACTCGCTTACTTCAGCGCAAGAGTAATAAATTCTGTAATACAAATTTGACAAAGACGGTCCCACTCCCAAAGTTTTGGTGCCAATATAGCCCTACCCCAGCCCCCGGCAACATTAGCCTACTGTTTTAAATCATTTAATGCTGATCAATCCCAAAATAGATTGATTTTTATTACAAAATGGTCGAATACTTAGAATTATTGCACTTCCACCTTGTGCTGATTCTCTTGACTTTATGCCGATGAAATTGATTTTGAACTGCATATAATATGCATATAATTTTAGTAGTGGTAAGATTAAGATCCATGGGCATAGAAAATGTTTGACCCAGCTTGCGAAATACATGATAGGCTAGTGGGAGTGCGTTATTAAAAAAACTAATTTAAAAAATATTCACTCGGGGTCCACACGCATTCTAAGGGCACGGGAACGATTGAAAACATGGTATTGATTTAAAGTCACTTGTGTGTAAATAACAAACTAGTTAAATTTCTATTCTGTTCGAGGCCGACAAGGTTAACGTTTCGACCTTTATAAGCATCTATTGTGAATATGTACACAATGTAATTTGAATTAAATCAATTATATGGAGTGATTTAATTCTTCTATGGTATTTTTCTACCAACGCACAATATCTTACACGGGGGGATCTGGGATCGTTGAATGGTAGGGGGGGGATGTGCTGTTAATAAAGGATCCCGGACCGTATTTCTCGAGTACAACATCTTTTCTTCAAGGTAGCACTGAAGAAGAAGTCAATGATTGTGGAAGCGTACTTGTGAGCAACCGGCAGCCAGCTTACTCGCTTACTTCAGCGCAAGAGTAATAAATTCTGTAATACAAATTGGATAAAGACAGTCCCACTCCCAAAGTATTGGCGCCAGTATAGAACTACCCCAGTCCCCGGCAACATTAGCCTACTGTTTTAAATCATTTAATGCTTATCAATCCCAAAATAGATTGATTTTATTACAAAATTGTCGAATTCTTAGAATTATCGCACTTCCACCTTGTGCTGATTCTCTTGACTTTATGCCGATGAAATTGATTTCGAACTGCATATAATATGCATATAATTTTAGTAGTGGTAAGATTAAGATCCATGGGCATAGAAAATGTTTGACCCAGCTTGCGAAATACATGATAGGCTAGTGGGAGTGCGTTATTAAATAAACTAATTTAAAAAAATTCACTCGGGGTCCACACGCATTCTAAGGGCACGGGAACGATTGAAAACATGGTATTGATTTAAAGTCACTTGTGTGTAAATAACAAACTAGTTAAATTTCTATTCTGTTCGAGGCCGACAAGGTTAACGTTTCGACCTTTATAGGCATCTATTGTGAATATGTACACAATGTAATTTGAATTAAATCAATTATATGGAGTGATTTAATTCTTCTATGGTGTTTTTCTACCAACGCACAATATCTTACACGGGGGGATCTGGGATCGTTGAATGGTAGGGGGGGATGTGCTGTTAATAAAGGATCCCGGACCGTATTTCTCGAGTACGACATCTTTTCTTCAAGGTAGCACTGAAGAAGAAGTCAATGATTGTGGAAGCGTACTTGTGAGCAACCGGCAGCCAGCTTACTCGCTTACTTCAGCGCAAGAGTAATAAATTCTGTAATACAAATTGGACAAAGACGGTCCCACTCCCAAAGTTTTGGTGCCAATATAGCCCTATCCCAGCCCCCGGCAACATTAGCCTACTGTTTTAAATCATTTAATGCTGATCAATCCCAAAATAGATTGATTTTTATTACAAAATGGTCGAATACTTAGAATTATTGCACTTCCACCTTGTGCTGATTCTCTTGACTTTATGCCGATGAAATTGATTTTGAACTAAAACTAAAATTAAAAGTTGTACTAAATTATTATATAATTACCTCCGCGAAGGAGGTTATGTTTTCACCTCTGTTTGTTTGCTTGTCTGTCTTTAACGTAACTCAAAAAGTTATGGACCGATTTTGATAAAATTTTCATAAACTGTCAGAAGTGGGCTAAGGAACAGATGATTAGTTTTTGGTGGTGATCTGGATCAACAATCAATCAAAAATCAATAATCAATTATAATTATTATAAAATGCTGCCTTGGCGGAGGTCTGCGTTCTCGGAGTGCTTTTTATGTATATAGCCGTCACCTGCGTCTGTCGTCGCCGTCGCCGTCGACGTCGTCGCCGTGCACTCAGCATTAACACGATAAGTGGAATACCGTTTTACATTTTGTATTCAAATTTATAGAACTGATGAATATTCATAATACGCAGGTCAAGTTCGAAAATCAGAGCTATCGGGTCAATTTTATGGCAGTTATGCTGTTTTTCCCTTTTTTCAGCATATATGCAACACCGATAACACGATAAGTGGAAAACTATTTTACTTTTTGGCTTGAAACTTAGAAAACTGATGAATATTTATTATCCGCATGTCAAGTTCGAAAATCAGCATGACCGGGCCACTTTTAGGGAAGTAATGCTGTTTTTTCACTTTTTTCAACATATTTGCAACACTGATAACACAATATAAGAAAAACAGATAATCCAATTGTCATAATACTCACAGGAGTAGTCAAACTAACTAAAACGCAGGTTGAGTTCGAAAATCAGCATATTCGGGCCTTTATTTTAGAAGTTATGCTGTTTTTTCACATTTCCTCAGATTCAATTCTTAGGCATGTTAACAGTCTCATTATTTAACTAATAAGATACGTAAAATTGTTTGTTTGATATTTCCTGCATCTTCACAACATTGTTAATTGATTATGTAAAAATGATGGTAAACTTGTTATCGTGTATTGTTTTAATAAAGTGTCAAAAATGGAAATAAACTCATATCATTGCAGTTTGTCAGATTCAATCATCCACTTTGTTCAGAATCTCAGAATGGAGGAAATTGGACATTCAACACTGTTCTATTGATATTTTTCCCATCTCATCAATTTTCTTAGTTGGTCATATAAAAATGGCAACAAACTGTTTATTTTGTTTTATGTTAAAAAAATGTTAAAAATGGAAATAAACCCATTTCAGAAAAGTGCTGTCTTGTTTACATTTTGGCATTTTTAAGATGTGACTTTGAAGTTCCATGAGCCTGCAGACCTTTGCTAGTCACATTTTCTGAATGTTCATGTTACTAATATTCTATTATTAAAAATTGATGGTCATTATGCTGTTAAACATTATGTAATACTGCATCAAAATTTGAAGAAACCCCTATTTTGGGCACTGCTCCCATGATGACCATTTAAGAAAAACCATGTCACTTACTGTTTTCAAACTTACAGGAAAGAAACATGGGGCTAAAATACAGCTTCAGTAGGCAATGCAGTCTGATTGGTAATTCTTTCTGGCAGTTAAACAGTTTTTTTGTGAAGATTTAATTTTTCACATATTGGCATTTTCAAGGTGTGACTTTGAAGTTCCATGAGCCTGCAGAACTTTGCTAGTCACGTTTTCTGAATATTCATGTGACTAATATTCTATTATTAAAAATTGATGGTCATTATGGTGTTAAACATTATGTAATACTGCATCAAAATTGGAAGAAACCCCTATTTTGAGCACTGCTCTCATGATGACCATTTAACAAAAATCATGTCAATTATTGTTTTCAAACTTACAGGAAAGAAACATGGGTCTAAAATACAGCTTCAGTAGGCAATGCAGTCTGTTTGGTAATTTTTTTCTGGCAGTTAAACAGTTTTTTTGTGAAGATTTAATTTTTCACTTATTGGCATTTTCAAGGTGTGACTTTGAAGTTCCATGATCCTGAAGACCTTTGCTTGTCACGTTTTCTGAATGTCCATGTTACTAATATTCTATTATTAAAAATTGATGGTAATTATGCTGTTAAGCATTATGTAATGTTGCATCAAAATAGAAGAAAACACAATTTTTGGTGCTGCTGCCATGATGACCATTATGGGAAAACCGTGTTATGACTGTCAAACCTTTAAAAAAGAAACACAGGACTAAAATGCAGAATGAGTTGGAAAAGCAGTCTAATTGGCTTCTTTTTCTGGAAGTTATACATTTGAGTGAAATATTCATTATCTTTTTGGCATATTCATTGTGGGACTCGGAGCTCCCATGGACATGAAGCCGAATGGTAATCAAATTTTCTACATGTCCATGCTATTTATTGTCAATAATCAAACATTGGTAATAATTATTCTATAATTTATTATGTAATGTTACATCAAAATTGACTACAATGTCTTTGCATTGCTACTGCAAACATTATGAAAAGAAAACTGTGTTACTTATTATTATTTTTAACTTACAAGTATGATTTTTAGGATTGGCATGCAGTTCAAATTAGAAAGCCAGGTCAATTGGGTTATCATTTATTATTGAATTTATGCAATTTTGTGTGAAATTTTCATTTTTCTCATCCTGGCACTTTCTAAGTATAAACTTGAACTCTGATGGGCCTGAAGCCTTATGCTTTTACTTTCGTCGTTGTTACCTGTTGTGGATAATTAAAATTTGATGTTGACTGTGCAGTAAAACATAATGTATTATTGCATCAGAATTGGTAGTCTCCTATTTTGTGCATTATTGTTTTGTGCTTTTTTTAAGATGTGACTTATGGGCCTGAAAGACCTTTGAGAGGGTCAGTCTGTTAATATCCCTTGGGTATCACTTAGCTAATTTCTGAGTTATAAAGTCATTTGCCTAATTGATAGGCCATTAAAGGAGATTACATAAAGCACACTTGTTGATATTTCCTTGTAAACTCCCAAAACTTAAGCTCTCTGCTAGATTAATAATAAGGAAGCAGTGATAATTATGCAGGTTATTTTATATATATTTTATATATATATAATATATATAATCAAAGATTAAAAGTTTGAATAGCAGCTTCATTGAAATTACATTTACCTCAGGCTCTGCCAAGGAGGTTATATTTTCACCCCTGTTTGTCTGTCATCAACATAACTCAAGAAGTTATGGACTGATTTTGCTGAAATTTTCAGGAACTGCCAGAATTGGGCCAAAGAGGACAATGTTTAGTTTTTAGTGGTGGTCTGGCTCAATAACAAATCAATAATCAATAATAATCAACAATTGCTGCCTTGGCAGAGGTCTGCACTCTCGGTGGTTTTCTAGTTTTGTTATGTTTTCCTTTACAATTTTTTCTCAAACACTTGCATTTGTGACTTTTAACTCTCATCCGCTCGAGACTCTGCACATTTTCTGTATTTCCACATAAGCAATTGTATTGTTTTTTATGTCTTTAAACATTATATAATATTATTTTATGCACTGTCATCATTTTTCAAATATTGAGACTTTCATCATGTGACTTTTGTCTCTCATGGTCCTGAAACTGTAATCTTATTGAAGGGGTGGATTGAGACCATCTTCTGGGTCTTCTGGAAGACAGGTTATTAAGTTTATATTGACTGGTATCTATTTTTTCTGTTGGAAGACCATCAAAATGGAGGATGGATCAACATAGATACTTTGGAATACTGTCAGAAAATATCTCAGGGTCCGCTCCTGTTATTGACCATGTTACCTGTTGTGCATGATTAAAATTCAGTGTTGACCGACAGTGCTACTATAAGCATTATTTATTATTGCATCAAAATTGACAAAATGACCTTTTTTTTGCATCTTTATTTTCCTGTTTTTTGTCTGTACATTTGACAGCTTTGCTGCCTTGTTTTTATAATAATTTTATGAAATATTCAAATTACCATTGCTTAAATGCACCGATTAGATCTCTAGCACAATCTATTTAGCTTGATATTGTTTTCGACGGTTTCTTCTCTATTGCATTTCACAGTAAATCACACCTGCTGTATTCCGGTCAATGTGAAATTATTTATTTGTGAGACCAGAGGCGGATTTAGTCGATTTCTGTCCCCTTCTTGAAATAAGCATTTTGACTAGCTGAATCATATAGTCCTAAACCGTACCAAATGGCACCGTTCGCCCCCCCCCCCCAAAAAAAAAAAAAAAAAAAAAAAACTTCCGAAGCCCTTCAGCGGGCCCCGAATTCCACGCTAAGGTGGGATGAATTGTTTACCTTTAGCTCAGAAAACCGAATGTCTGTCTTTGGAGCTCTGTTTCTTATTTACCCGCTTGCTCACGCTCCTTTCATTTATCAGGCGTATATAGATAGCAAATACTACAGAGATAGGCCTGTCGATCAATTTGAGATGCAATACTTTTTGGTATTTTCTTTACTAGTATTCATACTAACTCTATTTCGGGTTTGGGTTCCGACAAAAAAGAAGTTTGAAGACTGGAGAGAAATTTCGAAGCTATTTACGAGATATATGTACACATATTTTTGGATACTTCACTACATATGTCCTTGCGAATGGGAACCACCGTGCATGGACTTCGGCAGTTGCAATGTGATGGATGACTACATTTACATTTCATTTGATAAAATAGCAAGAAATGTTTTACTCCAAACGATGCATTTAATCAAATGTATAGCCTTCCATGTAAATTTAATGCTTCATAAATTCAATTATAAAATTTCTTTTTATGACGCTACTCGGTATTTTTTTCGGATTACCTATTAGTATTTTTGTTATACCGTATTTGGCCATTTTTCTGTTTCCTGTTTACACATTTATAGATTATACATACAAGTGTTTAGCCTTATATGTGGGTATTATCCACACATTCGTCTGTGTTCTGTATGCAATTGGGTTTGTAATTTAAAATATATTCTACTTGTTAATTGCGACTGCATTCATTACAGCAGGCGTGTTGATAAATTACGAAATTGTATTACCGAATGTTGTATTAGGTATATCTCTGATATATTACATTTGGCTCCCGTTTCATGTTTTACAAGAAAAGTACCGTGTTTTGAAAACGATTGTCTTCAAAGAATGCTCAACAATTGGACCAATGTTAATAAAAAGTGTTCGAGTCAACGGTAACATTACCGTTATGACCACACCAGATTTGTGGAGACTCTCCTTCTTCAAGTATGGCAACCGTAAATCAATCTAACGTTGAAGAGGGAATTGATGACGCTCGAAGTGCACAAATTACCGCCAGTTCACACACCTGTTCACCCAACGTTCACCTCTTACACAGACCTACTGTGCCACACAGTAAGGTTAAGATAACACCCCAGGAATGTGGAGACGCACCTTCTTTAAGTATGGCAGCCGTAAATCAATCTAACGTTGAAGAGGGAATTGATGACGCTCGAAGTGCACAAATTACCGCCAGTTCACACACTCGTCCACAGACACCTTCTCTAGAGCAAGACAAACAGCAGTACTTTTTATTCTATAAATCAGATGGCAGAGGTTGGGAGAGAATTCCTAAAGACCTGTGGGAGACCATTTATAAAAAACTTCTTCCCCTTGATGAAGGTATGGCAGAGGCATGCATGACCTCCATTGTCGCCATTTTCATGGCATTTTTTCAAAATGTTAACGATGGTGGGTTTCCGTAACGCTTCGGAATAACAACTCAGCGGTCAGGCGATCGCATCCTTTATCGGCGTGTCCATTCCCAGGTTTGTGTTGGGCTTTATTGACACGGACGGTAGCAAAGAGGCACGTAAGAGAAGTTGGGAAGTTGCCGTCCGAGATATCGTTGAACAATATATAAAAGATAACGAGATTCCCGATCCAAGTAGTATAGATTAATGTAACATATGTATAAGCAACTGTATCTGGTTTTGTTAACCTTTCTGATGTAAGCTTCAAATGATGAACATGTTTGTCATTGCGCGACAATATATGAAAACAAGTCGATAATAATAATTATTATTATAATGCGAAAAGCAGCCCTCTACCAAACACCTGTTTAGCAAGGAATCTGAAGCGTGGCTTAGGGAGGGGAGGACCTTTCCATCCGCTCTGTTATTTCTGTATCCATTATGTATTACAACTTTCAAAACAGGTGCAACTGATTTAGTTTGATATTATAAAAAATACTATTATTATTATTATTATTATTATTATTGGTGCATTTCCAAGTTAGTATGTATTGGACATTTTATATATTTATTTATATAAAGGTTTAGCGTGTCTTCTACTGATTTTTTCATCACAGGGTTAACTACATACATTTAGCAGCATGAAAACTATGTAGGCCTATTTTTTGACAACTGTAATCAGATCCACGCAATGTTTCAAGTAGCCGTTACTAATATTTCAGTAGGAGTACCTTATATAGTACTTTCAATCCCCTCTGATACTTCTTCCTTCGCCTGCATCCTTTATGTTTTACAGGTATTATAATAGATGTGAATGAATATTTATTATTATTATTATCTCACCATTATTATTATTATTGATGTACATGTATTATCAATGAATAAAAATGTTCATTAGCTTGGTTGTTGGATATACATGAAATTCTCAAACACAAGCCTCAATTTTCAGTCTGATGAAGGCCTTCGACCAGGTTTGCCGGAAGCTAACGGTATGAAAAAAAATTGAGGCTTGTGTTTGAGAATTTCATGTATACGTATTATCAAGTTTTACTGTTTTAATGTAATTATAAGTATTGAGCGTTTTATATATAGCGTTTTTTTTTCTGATGAACCTGTTATCAGGATTAAGTATACTGCATGACGTAATCTATGCATGCATATAATTTTAGTAGTGGAAAGATTAAGATCCATGGTCATAGGAAATTTTTGAGCCAGCCTGCGAAATACATGATAGGCTAGTGGGAGTGCGTTTTTTTTTTTTTTAACTAATTATAAAAATATTCACGCGGGGTCCACACGCATTTTAAGGGCATGGGAACGATTGATAACTTAATATTGATTTAAAGCCACTTTGTGTGTACATAGCAAACCAGTTAAATTTCCATTCTGCTCGAGACCAACAAGGTTAACATAAGTTGTCTACTTTTAAGAACTTCTGTTGTGAATCTGTACACAGCGTGAATTGCATTAAATCATTTATAAGGAGTGATTCAATTCTTCTGTGGTGTTTTTTCTAGCAACAGGGGCGGGGGGTCCGGGTGGTTTTAGGAATGGCAGGCCTCGGATACGATACCGACCCTTGGCCCCCTTGGTGGTGGGGGGTTTGGGGCCCGTTTAAGGGCCCCTGAATTTTTTTCGTGTTTTGAAGAGCAAACGGTGCTATATATTTAGAACTGTGACTCAGCTAGTCAAATGTCTAATTTCAGAAGGGGAAAATTAGTGTGATTTTATTCAGGACCCCGCTGACCCCCCACTCTAAATCCGCCACTGTCTTACTCAGCCTTGTAAGAAAACAAGAAAAATAACAAGGAGTTAAATAAGAAGAGAGAAAAAAAGAATTCGGTACAGGGCTGATTGCGATTGAATAAATAAATACCACATAATTTTACCCCAGTTGCCCATTAAGGTAAGACAGTCACAAGCTCCGTGCTACCTGGTGACTCAATACCGTGTAAGTCTAAGTTACAAATTCACGTAAATAGTTACAAATTGTTGTAAGTTACAAAGTTTTGAGAATACGGCCCGTGTTTGTTTATTTATTTACATTGCAAAATTACAGTTTTAATAAACTGCATGCAGATTCATCACAGTAATAGCGTATGATATTGACACCAGCCACGAATGCAGCACAAACTGAAATAATTGTGATATTAAAAATCTAATCTAAAAAATGACCCCCTCCTTCGTAAGATTCTTTCATCAATTTTTAAAAGTCTATTTTTAAATCTACAGCACAATCTTTCTCGCGACCAAGGTACTTGATTGTGCTTTGATGGTTTCTTCTCTACCACAATTCACAGAACAGATTTTTACAGTGTTCGCATTTACTGTGGAGTATGCGTAATTAAGAGTTCATGTATGAGGCCGATCTTGTGTAATGGTATAAGTACATCCAGTTTTATTGGTATGAAGAGTGTCCATAATGGTCAGAGGGTGTGTTAAGTACTGAAAGTAATATGCCCAGGAAATTTGATTTTTTCGAATTCAACGACAGCGGAAGTGCGCATGTTGCCTGGTTTTTGCACAATTGCAGTTCAATTGCTGTAGCCACCCATATGCCTCTATTCGCACATCCAGGAAATAAAAATGGGCAAATACATAACAAATTATTGGCGATTAATGCAATCATTTGGTTATGTCAGAAATAGGATACACGATCTGCACTAATTTTTTCTCTCTTTGCTCGGCTAGTTTGCATTTTATAAGATATCTAAATAAGATAATTAATAGGGTTTGGTTATCTTCTGCCTCTGTGTGATCCCCACCCCCAACTACCCACACTTTGTCCTCTTCATGAAGAAATAAATGTGTAAATCTCTCAGGCTAGCAGGGTTATTGGCGTATGCAGCTTGCCAGCCATTTTCATATAGTCTGTTTTTACTTTGTTAGTTTTTTTCCTGCATACCGGCCTATTATTTTAATCGATTTTTCTTTAGTAAGGCTAACAACGTAAACATTAAAATCTTTATATAAGGTCAACTGTGCTAATTATCGAATTTTACGGCAGAAGCAATTATTGATATCAAAACTAAAGTGAAAGTACCATTGTCACCTGGTAAACGGTGGGTCTGCCGTGGTGAAATAACGAAAACATCTTGCTGCATCCGTGAACATAGCGGGACAATACTCCAGTCTAGGATAAAGTACCTACAGGTATTTGAACATTCCCATATTACAGATAAAAATTGTCCTTAGAGAGTGAGTTTTGCTATATATGGCTGAAAATTTTACAGAGTACAGTGTATATAAGCGATTTATACCGCACCTGAGATATTTCCATTCTCCATATTCAAATGAGAAACCAAGTTTCGTGTTTATATTCGAATGTTGGAAATTAAACTCTCGAGAGTTGCCTTTATCAAATTTTATTTAAAACGTTTTGTCTCCCACACTAGTGCAATCGTGTGTGAGGTACAAATAGCAACAGGGTGAAAGGACCCATACTTGTGGCATACTGATTTTTAAAAGTGAGATTGTGAGATAAAGGACCAACTGTAATGAACCTTTTACATTTGCCTATGATGAATGTCCTAAACTTAGATAATTTTGTACGCTTAATTCAAGCGTGGGCTCGAAATAGGACATAACGTTTTCGTCTAACTTAGTGGATAACGCAATCCAAAGACTCCACGGTTCGTGTCAGATTTACGTAAAGTCGCGCAAAGAAAACCCAAGTCCACATAAACGGTTTTTTCGTTGACGCTCGGTAAGTACATGTTCTAAGTGAAGTCTCCAACTCCTACTGTAACTACGTCTCGCTCCGTACACCGTCGCTTCCAACCTCCTTCGCTGCTCCCTTCTACATGTCTCCCCCGTATATCTCGCAAGGTATTGCTTATATCCTAATTCCTTATCTACATGTATGGTCTATGACGCAAACTTTAACTATCTTTAATTGCATATTTAATTTCTTTACTTTGGCGTCATACACAGTGACCGCCGCATTACTCAAGAGCTATTAGACTACAAGACATTACGTCATACAACTTCGTATGTCTGACCCGACACAACGTCAACTGTATAATTTATTTCTGAAATGAAAATCTAAAATAAAAACGGACGAATGATCTTAAAGTTTTACATATAATCCTTGTACAATAACGTTAAAAGCAGAATTAAAGTCTATTATATAAAATGCGAGTTTTTATTATCTGCACCGTCAGTGCAGTGCAGTGTATACATTTTAGATGAAAGCATCCGCCACATTAACTTTCCTGTTTGAACGATAGGGAAATGGAAAATGATCCAGACCTTTTGCACTCTCTCCGTGTTAAAATTTCAGTTTTTCGTTTGATGTTTAAAACGAATCGATCATGGGTACGAAATATAACTTAACTCATGAGATTGAATGACAAAGAGATAAAATACTACATACCTGTAAGAGATGTCATTTCAAAATTCAGAATAGTGAAAACCTGGGCCATTTTTGCATAAAAAAGTGCGGCCGTTAAGAGGGCACAGAAAATTTAAAGTTTCAGTAGTAATAAGACTGATCGTATTAAGATATCTTTCATAAACTACTGTTTTTTTTAAACAAGTAAGTTTCTATGAACATTTAAAGTGTATAAGAAACAATTTTGTTTTAATATTTTTAAGTTAATTTTTAGGGCCAATAGTCAAAATTGAACCTTTATAGAATACTTCGTAAATAAGTATTTTTAAGTACCTTTTCAGTGCATAAATTGATAAATTAATTATAAGATCTTATCTAATTTAATACCTTTTTTTAAATTGCACATGCAGTATCAGGCATCAGCTTACACCTTTACTGAATAGACTATTAATATTATTCATAATAAACCATTATCATTATTATCATATCACAAGTATATGAATACTAATATAAAACTAATATTTTCTTGTTGTATAAGTAATTGTATACATGCATGTGTACTTTATGCCTTGTGGATACAACGGATTTTGTGTGGCATTTAATCTGTTTGAAAGTAAATTGCATGCTTAAAACAATCATGTTTCGTATCACTTTACAGCAAAAAAAGTTACATTTATATTTACATTTACCTATAGGTCCTGATATCTACCAGACCGAAATGGAAAACAAGGAAATAGCGAATTGTTCTCTCATTTTCATCGAGTTTCAATTGAGCTTAATCACGACAAAGAGTAGAGCAAATCAATGGCAATTTTTGCTAGACCAAGCATCTGGTTTGTTCACTTGAATCCCTTAGTTCGACCATATTATTCGAAATTAATTTCACCCGCGTTAAACACAAGAGAATCAGTGCTAGGTAGAGGTGCAGCATGAAACTTAAATTTTTTAAATTTGTAATAAAAATCTATCTTTCTTTGTGATTGATGAACATTTTCTGATTTAAAACAGTAATGTTGTCAGGGGTAGGACTCGATTGGCACCAATAGTTTGGAAATGGGAATGTTTACTGACACAATGAAAATTTTACCAAAGGATGTTTTCATTAATGATTGACAAGTCTAGGTACTCCCTTTCTCTTGGAAGAAAGTCCTAACACAAATTACCAGGAAGTAGTAATACAATATCTCAGGAAGGGTGGGGGCAGTGCAACGTACTTAAGTTAAGCATCTTACAGTGTTCATTTGTTATATCTAGTGCCGTGCCTAATGAGTTTCTTCTGTGAATGGTTGTTTAGTATTTCTAAATATGTCTATCCATCTGTCTACAGATCCTGCAACCACCCGGAGCGAAATGGAGCTGAAAATATTGAAAGCATTTCTAATATTCGTGGTATTTCAATTGAACTTTGCCAAAACACAGGCTGAAGGCATCCCCTCAAACGTGGACTGTCTCGACATTTCGCTCCATTCTAACTGTCAGTTGAACATGACAAAAGAGAGTATACGACTTATTAAAGGAAACTTGTCTAATCCCAAAACCACCTTTGTTCGCTTGAATCCCATTGTTCGACCATATTACAGTGATGAGTTCTGGCGTGGAAAAAACAGAAGTGATGAAATTGGCGAATATTTCTGGATTTGGGCTGATGACATTGGGCGACAGTACCTGCACCTGGAGTACAATTTCGTGGAGATGTCCTTGTGGACTCTTTCACCTGGTGTAGGAAAAATTAACATCGACTTACATGAGGTGCAACAAGGATGTTGGGTTGCCTTAAACGCGACTGAGCAATTCTGCACCTTAGCATCACTGTTTGTGGAAACAATTCATGAAATATCTGTTACACAACATCGCCTACAGGACAGTGTTATTTGCTATACCAAAACGGATTTCTCCTACATGCTTGCAACAGCTTATAAGCCCAGTACTTACCAGTGCGCAGATATCTCCAATGTTACAAATTTAACATTTTCACTGGAAGATACTGGTATTGGGATATTGGATTTCAATGCTTTAAGATATACAATCATCGGTATTGCGGCATTCTATTTCCCATTGTTTTGCGTGTTGTTTTTTCCAGAGATATTAACTACTCGATGTTCTCAAAAAATGCAAGCTAACATGAAAAAATTTGAGATAAATAGCTCTAAAGCACAAACGCCCCTAAGTGAATTATTTTCGCCGGGCAATCGACTGTCTGCCGTTCTAGTGATGTGTATTTTCACCTACCCTCTGGCGAATATAGCCGTATTTTATCAGAATATCATCGATATCATTTATTATAAAGATTACACGGAAACGTATGCTTACGTGCTACCTTTTATCTGCATATTGTTTGTTGTGTTCATTTTAGTTTCGTTATATTCCGCTATGCTACCGGCAATTGAATTTGAAGAATGCAAAACAAAAATTAATCACCTTGCGAATTATAGATTCAATATGCTTAGGTTTGTATTGAGACTCGAGTCAAAAATTCAAAACATTGACTGCACAATAAGTAGTTATTTGGGTGATTATGTTTCTCTCGAAAATAATATGAAAAATAGCTTGTTAGGTGCACTAGATTTGCTAAAGGAGCTGAAAGAGGACATAGGATCACGTTTAAACCTTAGAAATGCACCTTTGTCATTGTTAAGATTAATTGGAGGACTTTTAATTATCCCTTTAGTCACTGCACCTCTAACTACTGTCACGTTCGGAGGAGCGATTCCTCTACCAAGCAATTCAAATACCAAAATTAGCCCAGGTTTGAAAAAGCTAACAATGAGTTACTTAGATGGAGCTACTATGGTGTGTTTTGCGGCGTCTGCAAGTGTCTGGATGTCAATATTAAATATTGCTTTGATTGGTACCATCATAAATTACGACATTGCACTCCCGTACATTATATTGGCTCTATCCGTCCTTTACTACGTCTGCCATCCGTTCTATGCTTTACAAGAAAAGTACCTTGTATTGAAAGCCATTGTATTTAGAGAATGCTCATCACTTGGCCCGAAGTACATTAAATATGGTCCAGTCAACGCCATCAGCGCAGACGTTTCCGATTCACATGGCATACTAAAAAATAGGGTGGCACCCCTGTTGGAATGTTGTAATGAAGAATGTTTACTTTCTTCAAGTGCGACATCTGTGAACCCACGTAATATTGCAGAGGATAATGATTCCATGAGTCCACAGTCTCCTCCTCCTCCAGAACAAGACATATACTTTGTTCAAGGAGCAGACGGTTCCGACTCGCATGTTTTGACAAACAATGAGGAGACAACCATGTCGGAATGCGTTCTTAATCGAGAACCCTCATATACTTCAAGCACGCCATCTTTTCTTCGGAGTATCACTGAAGAGAGCATCGCTGATAATGAAAACGTACAAACAACCGGCAGCCGCCCATCGCCTTCTCCAGAGCAAGACATCGAACAATACATTATGTTATACAAATCAGATGACAACGGTTTGGAGAGCATCCCTAAAGAGCTTTGGGTTTCCATTTATAAAATACTTATTCCCTTGGATGTAGGCGTAATAAAGGCATGTATTACCTCCATAGCCACAGTTGCCATGGCAATCGTTTTGATGTTAGCAGTGGTGAATTTCCGTGGCGTTTCGGAATTACAACTAAGCGGTCAGGGAATAGTTTCCTTCATCACCGCGTCCATTCCAAAATATGTTTTGAGCTTTTTCAACTCGGAAGGTAGCAAAGAAGCCCTTAAACGTAGTTGGGAGGTTACGGTCCGTGAAAAAGTTAACAAATATGTAAAAGAAAACGAAACCAAAGGAGCATAGAGTGATATAAGACGTGTTACTTTTTTGTGTCTTCTAAAATTTAGCCAATGCGCGATGCATTCATTGTATCTTGTTTTAGCTTTTTGCGATGAATAACTGAAGGATGTTTGTTATTCCGTAAAAATAAGAAAAAGCTGACAGTCACAGAAAAGAAATGTGCACTCATAGTTAATTACCACTGTGCATATCCTGTCAAAGATCTTAAGATTTTATTTCACTTTGCCCATTATTTTTCTTGTACATAAATTACATGTATGTGATGAAGTTTCTAAAATGTATATTTTTATGTTTAACCGGCGTTGCTGTTTGGTTTCACTAGAACTAGTGATTGTTGGGTATTTTGTTTATGTATTCAAATCAATGTTTCTTCTGGTAATTCTTTATCTTTGATTACATGTAGGCCTATAAATCTTTATGAAAACAATTGGTTAGTTGACCATTTCTTCTACAATCAAAGGTTAATAATATTGTTATAATATTGATTCAAACTTACTTTTTGGTTTATACAAGGAATCAATGGTAGTGAAGAACTGCCGATCTTTACATAATTTTACACCCTTCAAGGACACCATTTGTAAATAAGTTATGAAATGCTGCTACATTTAAAAATAATAAATGTAAGAAGTAATTAAGTTCTGTGTTGTTTTAATACTCTAGCACAAACAAACAAAAAGCTTTTATGTCGGTCATCATCCTATAGTGATATGCATTAAAACAGAGGAAAGAGAGACAGCGGGAGATATCCCGAACATTATGCTTTAGAAAACCTGCAAACCACTTAGAAAACTAGGACACAGCCAGTAAATTGTAGTGTACCAAAATTCAGAACCAAACGTTTTTGAAACACCTTTATCCCCTTTTCCTTGTCAAACTTTTAATGGTTTGTGTTTTATTTTAGAACTCATCTTGGTCTTTTGTTGTATATTTTAAAAAAATCAACTCCTTTGATTTTGACAATCTTTTACAGGTTGTCATTTAGATCCTATTGTATATCCTTTATTTGCTGTAAATGCTAATCTAGTTTATGTACAACTTCAACCTTTTGGTTGCTATAAATTGATAAACGTATTGTTATTATAGATTTATCGATTATTGAATATAATCTAAATAAAGACTCAAGCGTAATACAAGTATAAATAAATAAGTCTCGCTCTTGCATTTGTTTCTCCCATTTATTTATTCAAATATTTTTATTTCATGCCTATCCATTACAAAAACCACTTCTGAATTTTGCAATAGCCACGAATGCATATGAATTTGTGCTGCATTCGTATATATAACATTTGGCTATGGCAAAACAGAGCGCGGGATCTGCACTAATTTTTATCTCTCTTTGCTCGGCAAGTTTGCATTTTAAAAGTCACCTAATTAAGATAATTAAGAGGGTTTGGTTATCTTCTGCCTCTGTGTGATCCCCAACCCCAACTACCCACTCGTTTTAATTTCTTCTTGCATGACAAAACATGCGTAATTCCCTAATGCTAGGAGGGGTATAGACGCATGCTGCTTGTAAGCCATTTTGATATAGTTCTTACTTTGTTAGTTTTTTTTCTGCATACCAGCTTATTATTTTAATTTGATTTTTCTATGGCAAGGCTAACAACGTAAACATTAAAATCTATATTTATGGTCAACCGTATTATTTATCGACATTTAAGGCAGAAGCATTTATTGATATCAAAACCAAAACGAAGGTACCATTGTCACCTTGTAAACGGTGGGTCTGTTGTGGTGAAATAACGAGAATACCCTGCTGCTTCTCTTGACATAGCGGGCCAATACTCCAGTCTAGGACAAAGTATGGACAGGTATTTAAACATTCCAATATTACAGATCAAAATTGTCCTTTGAGAGTGAGTTCTGAGTGTTTTAAAAAGTATATCTAAAGGCGTAAAAAGACCTAAGTGCATACATGTGATATACAGCATCTGATATACAAGTGCCCAATCCGATATCTTTTTATTCTCCATGTTAAAATGAAAAAAAAAGTTTCGTGTTTGTGTTTGAATGTGGGAAATTGAAATCTCGAGATCCGCCTTTGGCAAATTTTATTTAAAACGTTTTGTCTTCCACATGAGTGCAATCTTGTGTGAAGAAGAAATAGCAACAGGTTAAAAGGACCCATCCGTGAGACATGATACTGATATTTAAGAGTGAGATTGTGAGATAAAGAACCAACATCAACTGTATAATTTATTTCTAAAATGAAAATCTAAAATAAAAACGGACGAATGATCTTAAAGTTTTACATATAATCCTTGCACAATAACGTTAAAAGCCGTCTATTACAGTCTATTATATTAAATACGAGTTTTTATTTCCGCACCGTCAGTGCAGTGCTGTGTGCAAACTTCAGATGATAGCATCTGCCACATTAACGTTTCTGTTTGAACGACAGGTAAATGGAAAATGATCCAGACCTTTTGCACTCTCTTCGTGTTAAAATTTGGTTTCATGTTTCATGTTTAAAACGAATCGATCATGGGTATGAAATAAAACTTATCTCATGAGTTTGAATTACAAAGAGGGGAAATACTCTATAAAAGATGTTATTTCACACACACACACACACACACACACACACACACACTTAATCCGCGTTTTACAAAAAAAAAGCGTAAATACCTGAACCTGTTTTCGGCTGAGGATATTGTATGAACGTCTCGTCTACTGCTCTCTGTATGTTTTTTATTTTACTTTTTTTTTCAATTTCTAAAGGATATTGTAGTGCAGACTCAT